>NC_058132.1:157801358-157831672 GCF_016433145.1 Gracilinanus agilis | reverse complement strand
TCCCTCTCTGTCTGTCTCTGTCTCTGTCTGTCTGTCTGTCTCTCTCTCTCTCTCTGTCTTTCTCTGTCTCTCTCCCCCTCCTTCCTTCCCTCCCTCCCTCCTTCCTTCCTTCTTTCCCTCCTCCCTTCCTCCCTCCCTCCCTCTCTGTCTCTCTATGTCTGTCTGTCTGTCTGTCTGTTTTTCTCTGTCTTTCTCTGTCTGGCCCTCCCTCCTTCCTTCCTTCTTTCCCTCCCTCTCTGTCTGTCTCTGTCTCTGTCTGTCTGTCTCTCTCTCTCTCTCTCTGACTCTGTGTGTGTCTCTCTCTGTCTCTCTCTGTCTTTCTTTGTCTCCCTCCCTTCTCCTTCCTTCCTTCCCTCCCTCCCGCCCTCCCTCCCTCCCTCTCTGTCTCTCTCTCTCTCTCTCTCTCTCCCTCCAACTATTAGATACTGAATATTTCTGTTCACTTCTGAAACCTGACCTTTGTCCTTAAATGGTTAATAAAACTGCACCGTGCTGTTAAAAGTCCTCAGGAAAGGAAAATATGAAGCTAGCACTTGAATATGCACTGGACCATAGACCAAGTCAAGACCACAGGAAGCTGATGTTGGCTAGGGAGAAGCCACTCTATTATAGCCATTAAAATTCAATTATCTCCTAAGCTCCACCTCTCCAAAGTGTATGTCTGTGCTGATTTATTTGAAACTCAGAAACTTGCTCAGCTAATTGCATGGCACAATCTAGGCGGTACCCATTCTTCATTTCCTGGTGAAATTTTCCCAGGCTAGCAAGGATTCTACCGAGAAAGCCTTGGAATATGCTAGGATTTATGCAATTAGCACAATGTTATTAAGAAATAATTGCATCTGTAAAATCTTTCCATTCACAGAAAATTCTTCATTTCTACAATAGAAAGAATGCTGAATTTGGGGTAGTTAGTTGGCACAGTGGATAGAGTTTCAATTAGGTCTCAGACACTAGCTGTGTCTCTGTCCTCTCTTTCTTTCTGTCTCTCTCTGTGTCTCTCTCTCTTTTTCTCTATATATATCTCTCTGTGTCTCTCTCCATCTCTGTCTCTCTGTCTTTGTCTTTCTTGTTCTGTCTCTGACTTATTCTCTCTCTGTGTCTCTTTCTCTCTCTTTTATCCTCTCTCTCTGTGTCTCCATTTGTCTCTGTTTCTCTCTTTCTGTCTCTGTCTCTCTTTTCATCTCTACCTATTGGTTTCCCTGGTTTAAGTCTCAGCTAAAATCTCATCTTTTCTAGGAAGCCTTTCCCCATCCCTCTTAATTCTTTTTCCTTTCCGTTCTTAATTATTTCCTATTTAGCTCTTATATAGCTTATATATTTGTTTTTTTGTTGTCTGGAACAAATAGGTACTTAATACATTATTGACTAACTGACTGCTTGGCACATAGTAGTAATAATTATGTGCTTGTTGACTGACACTCTTAATTTCCAGGATTTTCATACTTCAAAAAGCTACTATAAAGATTTTTGTACAATGAGGTCCTTTCTTCTTTCTTTGGCCTTTTCAGGATATATGACTAATAGTAATATCTCTGGGGAAAATGATATGAACAGCTTTATGACTTTGAGGGCATAGTTCCAAAATGCTTTCTAGAATGGCTGAACCAATTCATATTTCCACCAATGGTTCATGAATGCACCTGTTTTCCCATAGTCTCTCCAGCATTTGCCATTTTCCTTCTAATTTGAATCACATTCGTTTTGTTTGTTTGTGTAAAAACCTTAATGTCTTATATAACCAAAATTGTCATTTCAAATTCTGTCATCTTATTCCTTACTTGTTTGAGCATAAACTCTTCCTCTAAACAAAGATCTCACAGGTGATTTTTTTCCTTCTTAAATATGCTTATGATTTCTCTTTTTATTCATGAACCATTATTTGAAGCTTACTTAGTACAAATGAGTTGTGATGAATACCTCATTTCTGCTAGACTTATCTTGTTTTCCTGGCTTTTTCCCCTTAAATAGTGAGTCATTCCTCTCTGTTTGCCTTAATCCCCTTTAATTCCAAATTCAATTGTTTTTTACTGTATATAATTATACTTCTACTGCACATAACTACCCTATTTTCCTTTTTTTATTGCAGGGATTGAATGAGGCAATATGCAAGGTTCTATGTAAATGTAAACTATTATTATCCTATGCTAGGTGCTGAAGGAGACAGAAAGATTAAAAAGAAGACTAGCTACTCCCATCTAGCACCAATCATTTATATATCCTTTTTTATGTTGTGGAGCTTAATACAGTAGAGTCAATAGTATCGTGAGGATTTCTTAGAATAAGAAGGCATCCCAGGAGAACTGTGATCCATACAAGGGAGGAAATGGTGATGATGATGATGATGATGATGATGATGATGATGATGATGATGATGATGATGATGATGATGACAGTAATAGCATTTATATAGAACTTTAATGTTTAGTCCTAGTTTTTCAAGTGATATCTCTTTGTGACCTTGTGGAACATATTGGCCATGGTGTTTTCTTTGTAAAGATACTAGAGTGGTTTTCTTCTCCAGGGGATTAAGGATTCTCCAGGGGATTAATCTTAGAGGCTGACTAGACCAACCCCCTAATTGTACAGGAGAAAGCAGCCTCAGAGGAAGACCCAGTTTCAACTTTGCCAATGCAGATCTCTGGGGAGGGATGTTAGAAATATCCATCCCAAAGGCAATGGGTTTGTGGCTTAGAGAGAGAAGTCTAGCTGTGATTCTTTCAATGGCTGAGTAGAACATACATCTCTAAGCATTGATGGAGTACTTGCTCAAGATCTGAGATCCACTGGGTCCCAACCACCGTGTTCCCACAATTCTGACTACACCACAAAGCAATTTAAAAAAAAAATAAGGGCTGATTCAACCTGTTTCCCTGTTCAGTATGATTCAACCTGTTACCCTGTTCAGTATGAGACCAAAGACATAACACCAGGAAATTATAAATGTGGTATTTTTGCTGCACCTGCTGCTGAGGCTACTGATATTATACCAGTTTCTATCATCCTTCACATCAACAGCCAGCTCTGAGTTCTCTCATTCTAGTGATTCTGTATTTATTACAGGAAATTCCTTACCCAATGACCCTTGAGAAAATCCTAGCAAGGAAGTTCTGATCTTCCTTTCACCACCTATTCTGTACATTATCTACAAAATAAAACCAAGTTGATGAGCTTTTAGGACATGAAAGATCTTTCATACAGGAGGCATAGTCATTCGAAATTTGACTAATACCAACAAGCATGAACATTTCCGTAGACAAAGAGAGAAAGAAGGGTATGTAAAACCATAAAACTCTATTGTATATTGCTTTTTTAAAAGACAATACTGAGGGGCAGCTAAGTGGATATGCCTTTGGTTTCTAGGTCTTTGTTAAGACAAAAAAAAAGTGTTATTATGAATAATTTTGTATATATGCATCTCTTCCCTCTTTTACTTATCTCTTTGGAATACATGCCTAATAGTATAATCCCTGGATCACAGGGTATTCACAAGTCAGTAATTTGGGGAGGCATTTTTACAAATTATTTTCCAGAATGGCTGGATCAGTTCATAGCTCTTCCAAGAAAATATTTGTGTGCCTGTCTCCCAAAGCTCCTCCAACAATTCTCATTTCCCTTTTTTTTTGTCATCTTTGCCATGTTGATGGGTATAAGGAATTATTTTAATTTGTATTTCTCTGGTGATTAATGATACGAAGCATTTTTTCATGTGTTTAGTGATAGCTTGCATTTCTTGCTTGAGAGCCTTCTAAAAAGTTATTTTAATTTTATTTTTTGTGGATCTAGACTGCTAGCAAAACTTTGTTCATTAAAAATCTTGTAAATAAAAAGCCTTGGACAAATGGGAACACTGAATTGATAAAAGCATTTAAATGTACTAGTAAAGAAAATGAAAAATATTAGAAACTTTCCCAACAACATTCTGCAAATGAGTGCATTCCCACTCTTCTTCCTCACTACCATGTGGAAAGGAAGTTCCTCCTTATGAGAGTTACTATCTATAGATAAGAGTAAACTGTAAGCCAGAGACCTGCCACTTGTAGCTTTAGGCCCCCACAATGAAGTCTCCCCACGCCACACCTTCCAAGTTCTCCACCGCCTCAATATAGAAACTTCCTCCTAGCTTGCTTGCCAACAGTCTAAGTTACTGATTAGCTCAATGAGTTGTCCTCCTGGGTTACCTCCTCTCTAGTCCCTGAAAGTAAAAATGACAAGAATAAGGAGTATCAGTGCATGTCTGATTACTTGAGAGCTTCCCTTCTCACCTTCATAATTTCCTCCATGACTGCAGTGTGACCACTCTAGTCAGACTTTCTTCTCCCAAGAGGCAGATCTAGAAGAGTGGATTTTTGCCCACATTTCTACCTGACTCTTGCACTCTAAATCATACCCAAATCTAGTCTAATGACTTGTTTTTACCTAGAGCAAAAGAAGGAAAAACCTCAGGCCCAGTTTACTTCTACTTTTGGGGAAGCTTATAAAAATTATTAATAATCAAAACCAAAAGATTCTCGCTCATGTTCATCTCACAACCCCCAAGCCAGAATGAAATTCTAGATGTGGAAAAATGGAGATACTAATACACTATTGGTGGAACCATAAACTGATCCAATCATTTTGAAGAGCAATACAGAATTATTCCCAGAGCCTTTCTAGTAACAAACTGGGGGTGGGGTTGGCTGCATGTCCAAAGAGAGTGCTCTGCATGCCATCTTTGACACCTGTGCCATAGGTTCACCATCATTGTCCTAAAAGATGCTCATCTACCTTAGAGCCAGAGAAGCTTCAGAAAAGGCTGAGGAATGTTTGATATGGTAACAACTCCAGGAGTTATTTCCAGAGCAGGATGGTGGTGTGTGCACAATGTTCATCGATCTGACCAAGGCTTTTGAAGTTATCCATCATGAGGATTTGTGGAAGATCACCAAAAAATGTGGTTGCATGGAGCAGGTCATCAGTATTGTACACTAGCCAGCTCTACAACAGCAATGTTCACACAGGTTCTGGATAATGGACACTGCTCTCATACTTTTCTGGTCACCAGTGGAGTGAAGCAGAGTTGTGTGCTTGCTCTCATGCTTTTTAGAATATTTTCAGTCATGTTGTTGGATGCCTTTGATGAGGACCAAAATGGCAACGAGGTCAGCCTATACACAGATGGCAAATTATTTAACTTGGAAAGGCCAAGGCTGAAGTGAGGAGCCAGGGGGTGCAACTTTCTATTCACAGATGGTTGTGCCCCCAAGGCAGTCTCTGAGGCTGTCATGCAAGAGAATATAGATAGATTCTCAGTCATTTGTGCTCATCTGGGTCTGATAATGAACACCAAGAGAACAGAGATTCTCCACCAGCCAGTACTTCTCCATCCATACATGCATCCATTAGTTACAGCAAATGGAGAAATTTTGAACATTTTGGATAAGTTCACCTGCTTTGGCAATATACTTCCAAGGGATGTCTACACAAATGATGAGGTTGATACACACATTGCCAGAGTTAGCTCAGTGTCTGGGAGCCTCTGAAGGAAAGTGTCTGAGACAAGAGTAGCATCTCGGCTGCCTACCAACCAAAGGTCTACAGAGCCATAGTGCTGGCCTCATTGTTATATGCCTGTGCACCACAGACAGTATAACAATGACATTTAAGGAATTGAAATGGAATTATTTCTGTTTGAATTACTTTGGGAAGATCCTGAAGATCATCTGGCAAGATACTAGATACTAAGGTCCTTCCTGAAGCAGAACTGCCAACCATTCAAACTACAGCAGAGCACACAACTTGGATGGGCTTTCCACATTGTTGGAATATCAAGCATACATTTTCCTTCAAGACTATTTTATAGAGTGGCGTGCCCCTGCCCAGGAGTGGAGGAGACCCTGCGCCGTGCTGCCAATGCCCCAGCGCAGAAGCTGAGATTACATTGGATTTGAAATATTGAAAGTGCATACAAAAAGACTTCAGCGATGCAGACTATTAAGTGTGTTGTTGCGAGTGATGGTGCTGTTGGTAAGACTTGTCTTCTGATTTCATATACAACAATCAAATTCCCATCTAAATATGTACCAATGGCATTTGAAAACTCTGCAGTAACAGTTATGATTGGTGGAGAGCCATACACTCTTGGACTGTTTGACACTGCAGGACAGGAAGATTATGACAGATTACAACCTCTCAGTTATCCACAGACAGATATGTTTCTTGTCTGTTTTTCAGTGGTATCCCCATCCTCATTTGAAAATGTCAAAGAAAAGTGGGTAGAGGAGATTACTCACCACTGCCCAAAGACCCCTTTCTTGCTTGTTGGGACACAAATTGATCTCAGAGATGACCCTTCTACTATTGAGAAATTTGCCAAGAACAAACAAAAGTCCATCACTCCAGAAACTGCTGAAAAGCTAGCCCAAGACCTGAAGGCTGTCAAATTCATGGAGTGTTCTGCGCTTACACAGAAAGGCCTAAAGAATGTATTTGATGAGGTGATACTGGCTGCCCTGGAGCCTCCAGAACCAAAGAAGAGCCACAGATGTGTGCTGCTATTGTTATATTCATAATCTGGGAAGTGATGGATGCCACCTTGACTGATAGGGATGACAGATGGAAGACTTGGAATGTTCCTAGGTGCCATGAGCCAGGGGCAAACGTTGGTTGGCCCCATGGTATAAATACCCCTGACAGTCACTTTGAGAGAAGTCTCTCTGGAGGTCTCTGGACTGAATGGATGGTTGAAGGATGGCAGGGAGGTCTATGAAGAAGAGGGTAGGAATAAATCTGAATATTTCCTGATAGACTGTGAGAGCTAGTGCATCACCAACACTGGTAGTGAGAAAGCTGAAAGAATAAGATCATCAATAATTCTGCATCAATAACCTTCCCTATTCTCTGGCTTGGCTGTGGCCAGGTCCAGCCAGAAATAGTGGGAGTGAGTAAATCTCCAGCTTCCACCAGATTAATAGCCTCCAGTCCTGATTGTGAACTAGTTTATAGATAATAGATCAATAGGGTTTCCAATCCCCAATCCTTGACCTTGTTATCCTTTCCTTGTTCATAGATAAAGAGTGTTCAACAACAAGTACCTTCCTGAGTGGTCTGTCTATCACAGCCCTTGGGAAGGGAGTCAAACACAGTCAGATCCTAAACATTATCCAAGGCAGATCATTAGCCCAATACTAATCTATCCAACCCCAGGTTGGACCTGGAAAGGTTACCCATTTATCTAACCTCTCAAGGGTCCTTACTGGACAGCTGTTAGAGAGAAAGGGATAACTTACAGCAGCAGTCAAGAGTGATCTGAGTAGGTGTTCCTCCCATCAACTGCAGCTGAGGAGAGTATAGACAGATATTTATCATCAGCATCATTGTGCAACCATACATCTCACTTGGACCCTTTTATATTTATAACACTATGAACATCTCTTCAGAGCCCCCTCTGCAAAGCTGGTGTCAGCATCATACTAAAAGCAATGTTTAAATCAAACTAAAGAGAAATTAAATTTGTTTTTGCAATAATGACAAATGATACTGTTAATATGAGGGCCTATTGGGGCCCCCAGTTTCCCTCCCAACTCAGTTTAAATGCTAGTTAGTTTTTAAGTAATTATGTTTTGTCAGAAAACTGATCAATACTAGTTTTTTATTTTTGTTTACTTTTTTTTTTAAGCAAGGGATGCTTGTAATGACTCTGTAACAGACTAATTCTAGGCTCAAAATTATTGAAGCTGCTCCCTGGTGCCAATCCGGCAAGTAATCTTGGACTTCTCAGGGGGTTTTTTGTGTGTGGGAGGGGTGGCATTGTTTTTTTTGGGGGGGTGGATTTTTTTTCTAATCTATTAGCCAGAGGGTGGGGGGGTTGGATTTTTTAAGGAGTGTATTTTGGAGGGGAGGGAAGAAATTGGATTCTACTTCCCAGATCTGGTTCAGGAAAGAGATATTTCCCCTCCTGGTACTCTTTAGGAAGGGGTATATAAAATTCACCTCCTCAGTAACTTATACTCCTTTTTGAAAGTTGCCTTTTCGTTTCCCACTCTGTGTAGGTCCAGTGTTGAGTGAAACAATCCCAAGTGGGTGAACCACATATTGCCCCTTCTCCCTCCTCTTGTTATGGGTTGCACTGTATTCTTGTCTACAACATTGAGGGGATATGTCAGTTGCTGCTTTTGAGGCTAACGTTCAGACTTCATCAATAAGTGAAGAAAAGCCTGTACCTATGGAACCACACCAGAAAGATTTAGATGAGAATTTAAAAAGAAAATCCAGTTTTATTTTCCTGCCACTCCTACTCTAATCTTCTGAGCCAAGATGTGCAGTTCATCACGTGTTCATGAAACACAGCTAATGAACCTGGTGTGTTCATAAATAAGGCTAACAGGAATGATGTTGGCAGGCTAAAAAATTATTCTAATCATCTTTCAAGGGAGCTTGGGATAGACAGCCAACTTCATTAAGAAGCTTGGTGGGAGGGAGATGTGATACCATAGGGACCAGTCAGGGAATCCCCTTTATCTGTGTTTTGCATATGAGAAACCCCAGAGTCAGAAGATGGGGCTTTAATATAATAAAAATCATTGGAAGAAGTCTTTCCAGAGATTCCAGTGTTAAATAGGGATTTTATCAGATAACTATTAGTTTGCAGTTTCCAGTTTTTTTAATATTTAGGGAATCTTGTTCATCTTCCCTAATTCTTGTAATTCATTAGTGTTGAACCAATGCTTTTCTCATGTCTCAATTCTTTGTATATGCATTCTTTTCAGATGTATTAAACAAACAAACAAACAAATACCTTCACAAACCCACCTCAGGGTTGTTATTTCCTCCCCTCCCCCTGCCTCTCACTTCTCAGCTTATTTAAAAACATAGGAATTTGACTCTTTCAGACACCAATTTTTAGCATTGAATAAAAGAAGCAAAACTTAGGGAAAAAAGACTATTTTACAGAAAATTCACACAAGGCAAACACTCACATGGAGGTCAGAAGAAGTAATGCAAGAATGTGCTCGAGGTATCTGAAGAACTTTAGTATTGATCATGAGATATGGGAGACACTGGAACAGGACTTTCCAGCATGGCAAAACAGAATTGCAGTGGCATAAAAGAAACATGAGATGGAGAAATTTAGAGGCATTTCCGTCCCAAATGTTCACATGGGCCATTTGTGTTTGACCTTGTCAAAAAAATAAGGGTAGTAATGGAGATATATATATAATGATGGTGATGATGTGCATCTGCCTATAATCTCCTCAGCTGCAGTTGGTGGGAGGAACACCTACTCCTATCACCCTGGCTGCTGCTATAAGTTTTCCCCTTCTCTCTATCTCTCTAACAGGTTTCATTGGTAACCTGTTAGAGTTCCTTTAACAGCTGCCCAAGTAAAGACCCTTGAGAGGTTAGATAGATGGTTAACCTATCCAGGACCAACCTGGGGTTGGATAAATTGGTATTGGGCTATTGATCAGCCTTGGATAATGTTCAGGATCTGACTGCATTTGACTCCCTTCCCAAGGGCTGTGATAGAAAGACCACTCAGGAAGATACCTGTTATTGAACATTCTTTTATCTATAAATAGGGAAAGGATAACAAGGTCAAAGATTGGGGATTGGAAACCCTATTGATCTATTATCTATTAGACTAATTAACACTCAGGACTGGAGGCTACTGATCTGGTGGAGGCCTTGAGATTTCACCTCTCCTTTCTATCTCTGGCCGGACCTGGCCACAGCCAAGCCAGAGAATAGAGAAGGCTATTGCTGCAGATGTATTGATGGTCTTTATTCTCTCAGCTCTCTCACTACTAGTGTTGATGGTTCACTAGCTCTCGCAGTCCAGCAGGAAATAAAGTCAGGCTTATTCCTACCCTCTTCTTCTTCTACCTCCTGGCAACCCTTTAAACACCCTTCAGCCAACCAATCCCAGATAGAACCACAAAGGCTTGCAGAGATCTATGATCTCCAGTTCTCAGCCTCTGAGTCCAGAGACCTCTGATTCCAGAGACTTCCTCCAATGTAGCTGTGAGAGGTATATATAGGGTGGGGCCAATCAACGTTTGCCCCTGGCTCATGGCACCTGGGAACATTCTGAGTCTTCCAACTGCCATCCCTGTCATTCAAGGTGGCATCCATCTCTTCCCAGATTATTGAATATAACATAAACGTTGTTTTGTTTTTTGAAATTTCAGCCTGCAAATTTCCTGCTGATCTTCTTCACTGGTGGATTTCTACTCTATGCTTAACTAACTTATGTGTTCCTATCCCTCTAACTACCCTTCCCAAAATAATAAATCTTATCCTAACTAATGTCCTATCTGTCTATGTTTGCCTTATGCTAAGGACAAGGGTTTGGATAGATTTTCTGGGAAAGTATGGGATATGAATACATTTTTTTCATAACTTATAACATTTGAACACAAAGTATAACATGTAAACATTATAAAAAATTTCAACAATAACCATGTTGCTTCTTACGTATTCTAAGTCAATGCAATTTTGCAACAAACTATCTTAGGTTTCTAATATTGAATTTTAAATAAACATTCTTAATACATAACAAATTCTAACATTTTTATCTCTACTCCCTAATCTACTGTTAGGAAGATTAGTGTATAAGTAAGTCCTTAAACGATGTTATTTGTAATATAGAGAGTGGGGGTCATATAGTTTTTTCTAGCTTTGGCTGAGTTCTAAATCAGTTAGGGTTTTGGAATCTTGAGGAAAGGACAGTTGATTAGGGTCTCCCGTGGAAGAAGGTTGTCTGATCAGCCGAGCTGCCTCATTACCTAGCTATAGTATTGAAATTTAGCCTAGCTTTGATATATTTACTTAAAAAATTATTATTTTGGATAAACCCTTTATATCTTCCTTCCCTAATATTATTTCCTACCTTCCCTCCCTTACCTTATATGTCTGTGGAGTTAATAAGGAGAGTAATTAGAGAGGAGTTAAAATCTGTGAAGGGTTAATTGTTATTTGACAATATTAGATATAGAGAAACTAGTCAGTCATCATTTATTTTGTAAGCTGAGTTAAAGGCTGGTCCTTAATCAGACTCTATCTCTGCCACCCTTTCCCCACCTGAGGTTCCTGAGACAACTGTTAGGGCTTTCCTTTGATCCACTTTCCTGACAAATCATCCTTTAAAGATAATAAATCCTTTTGTGTTTCAACAGACCTATTAGTATAATTTGTCTGTTAGTTATCAAGAAAGGGAAGAAGAGGGAAAGAACCAACATACTCTGGGCTTGAAGGGAAGCCGGGGTATCCATCTTGAAGGAAGGTGTAACTTCAAAACAAGTCCCTTCCTGTGAAATTAACTAAGCCTGTTGTTAATTTCAAGTATAGTCTATTTCCCTCTGCCTGTGTTTGAGTCTAAGTCCCAGTCTGTAAAGCCTGCTGTTTTGTCTGTTTAGTTTAATTTCTCCTCTCCCTGAAGATCTCTGTTTCCCTTCTGTGTTATACTCCTGACTTCAGCCCTATTATATTCTGAATCTCCTTAATCCCAGCCTATCTGTAACCTAGATTACTCACTTAGCAAGTCTCTGACAACTTTCTTTCTAATTCCCTTATCCCACACATAATGTATTAGTTTATTAGTTCCATTGCTAACTAACCTACACTATACAATGTCTGACTGACATTTCTATTGATTTGTTCTATTTGAACATCCATAACTATTTTACATTGTCCCTATGCTAGCTAGAATTGAATGTCCCTTTCACTATTCTCTTCCTAAGGGTTAGTAGGCTATTCATTATTCATTAGTAGCAATACATTACATATATACAAGGTTTTCATGTAATGTTCCTATGAAATATAAGCACTTTTTGACCTTACAAGGAATCTGAGTTCTCTTGTTTATTGTGGCCACTGTACTTTGTACTCAAACTAATTTACATCTATTTACACTATGTACATGTGATGTGACTCTACTGTGTCTATGTGTTGGACTTATGACCTAATATTTGCTATTTGGTTTATACTCACCTTCTTCTTCTAGAGTTTCTCTGTGAATCAGCTTGTGTCCTGTTACATGCATCCTAGTGTGGGCATTTGCCTTATGATTTGTGTCTGAATGTGAAAACCTTGCACTATTCAAACCTAATCCCGGTTAGCTGATCTTGTCTCCATGATTCTTCCGATAATGTTGTCCAAGTCACATAGGTGTTGTCACAGTTCAGGTCCTTCTACATACGGTTTTTTATGCAATGTCTCTTGTGTTGTTCTTGTGCTGGTCCTGATGTCCTAATGGCCTGGTGTTTCTAGAATCTTTGGAATCTTCGGGAATCTCATCTCTCTTCTCCTTTGCTGGATACTCATGTTGCCAGTTGTTGACTTGATTGAAGAAATTCCCTGGATCAGGAACCAGTGTGTAATTGTGTAGTGTTGTGTTAAAATTTTGTGTTGCCACAAAATTTTCTTCTTATGAGATTTTTTGCTTTTGCACTTGTTTTTGATGTTATTAGTGTAATGTTAATTATTCTTCGTCGCTGCGGAATTCTGATAGGCTTTCTAACTGCTGATTGTCATGTGTGAATGAGGCATTTGTGTAACCTAAATCAATGCTTTGAGTGTCTTGCTCCTGATGTTGATCTATGTCTTGGCTATCTGTGTGATCTTGTGTTTCATTTATCTTTGTATCTGTGTCTTGATCTTTTTCTGTTTGAAGCTTTATTTCTAAGTGTGATTTTTTGCTTTGAGGCTTTATTTCTATGTCAGATTCCGTGTCTTGAGGTTGAAGCTGAATTTCTGAATGAGGTCTTGACTTCACTGAGGACTTGATATGCATGTAATGATACCCTGCATCTTTTCCTTTGATTTTTACAGATGTAGGTTACTAAGATTATTTCATGTGGACCATACCATTTTGGTTCTAACACTGATTTTCTTGTGATGTTTCTGATATAAATTTTATCTCCAGTCTTATTATCATGTAGGCTAAAATCTAGTGGAACTCTTTGTTGGATTAATGATAATTTTTGCAACTCTTCCAGTCTTTCTTTTAATAAGGTGATATACGCATAGGTTTTACACTCAATTCCTAGGTGTGATAGGTAATTAGTGTCGTGTGGTGCTTTCCCAACCCACAGTTGTTGCCCATACAATGGTTCAAGTGGTGATAAATGTGTTTCACTATTGGGTTGACTTCTTAAATGGAAAAGTGCCATGGGTAAGACTACTAGCCATTTGAGATGACTTTCTGTGCAAAGTTTCCCAATGATAATTTTAAGAGTCCAATTGGTACGTTCCACAGCCCCTGATGACTAAGGTCTGTAAATGGACTTTAAATATCTCTTAATTCCTAGCACTTGGTAGACTTGCTTAAGAATAGAATTTGCAAAGTGACTACCAGAGTCCTATGAGATAACTACAGGAATAGAGAATCTGGGAATTATCTCTCCCAGTAGGATCTTTACTACAAATGCTGTGTTATTCTCTCTGGCTGGGAATGCTTCTAGCCATTTGGTTAGTTTATCCACTATCACAAGTATCCACTGGTAGTTTTGGCATTTGGGCATCATGACATAATCTATTTGTAGGCACTCAAATGGTGTGTAAGCCAATGGCTTTCCAGCTCTTGTCTTTATTATTTCTTGATTGTATTGCAGGCAGACTCTACAATTTTCACAAACTCGTTTTGCTTCTGTTGTCATGCCCAATGAGATCCAGCTCTTTCTAATTATATCAGTATTTGCTAATACTCCATAATGGCCTCTTCTATGAACTGCTGAACAAGCTGTGTGGTGCAGTAATTTTGGCAAAAATGGTTTTCCAGAGATAGACATCCATACTTCAGTTACTAGATTGGCTCCAAGATTTTCTTGCGAATATTTCACTTCCTTTTGTGAATAAGCTTCTTGCAGTTGATCTTTGGGGGATAAGTGGAATATCGCCTTAAGTCCAAATCAAGCTGCAAATTTTACACTGATGTCCACCCTATAATTGCCTAATTGTATTGGCCCCACGATCTTTTGATGTGCTTGGCAGTGTATCACAGAAAGTTTTGATGGTAACTGTATGGCTTGCAATAATTCAAGTATTAGTTTCCCATATGCTATTGCTCTCCCATTTTAATTCACGAAACCTCGGTTTCTCCAGATTTCCCCTGATGCATGTACAACAAGGAAGGAATATTTCAAGTCTGTAAAAATATACACGGCTTTACCTTCACAAATCTGGAGTGCACATATTAGTGCAATAATTTCTGCCCCTTGAGCGGAGAAGTTTGGCTCACATGCCGAAAACCATAGAGTTTTGTTCTGGGTTGTAACTGCGGCTCCTGAAAATCTTTGCCATCATGTTGGTAACTCGAGCCATCGCAGAAGAGTGTGAGGTTGGCTTGGACCATGGGAGTATCTGACTTGTCCTCTCTGATCTTTTGCATGACCTCTAATGTGTCACTACAACTGCGAAGGCTATCTCCTTCTAATGGTAACTCAGGGATAAGAGTTGCTGGGTTAATGGTTTTGCATCTATGGAAAGTCAAGTTCTCATTTGTTAGTAAGATTGCTTGATACTGGGAGAGACATTGTGATGTGAAAGCTTGTAGATTTGCATTCCTCGTTGTGGTTTCAAGTTGATGCTGGGAATACAAGCTTAGCTCCCCTCCCAGGACTAGCTTTGAACTTTTCCTAACCATTATAGCTGCAGTAGCAATAATCTTTAAACAGGAAACCATTCCTTGCATAACTGGATCAGGAGTTGAACTTTAGTAGGCAATAGGTCTTAGATAGCTACCTAGATACTGCATGAGCACAGCATAGGCAATTCCTTTATCCTCATGGATAAACAGATGAAATGGCTTATTGTGATCAGGAATGCCTAATGCAGTAGAAGACAATATTGCTGTTTTTAATTTTTCAATGGCATTTTTGTGTTCCCTTGTTAGCTTCAGTGGTTCTTTGATGTCTTTCCTGGTTAACTCTGTCAGTGGTTTTGCTATGAGAGAAAAACCAGATATCCACTGTCTGCAAAAGCTAGTCATGCCTATAATTGCCCTTAATTGCTTCTTGGTCTTAGGTAACCTTAATTTCTGAATATCCTCTATTCTTCTCTTGAATGTGCTTCTAGTACCATCTTGCAATATGAATCCCAAAAACTCAATCTTATCTCTAACCCACTGGATCTTATTTTTGGATATTTTACGGCCTCTCCTATACAGTTCTTCTATTAAGTGTATGCTGTATCTTTGACAGATATCTCCCATTGGTGACATTAGTAGGATGTCATCTACATAATGCACCAGTTTGCTGGCAGTGAAAGAAATTGATTCAAGATTTTTCTGTAATATTTGGCAAAATATGCTCCCACTGTTTATGAATCCCTGGGGCAAACGACTCCATACACGTGTCTTGCCCTCCCATGAGAATGCAAATAGTTTTTGGTTGTCCTTGTGGACAGGGATGCTAAAATAGGCACTAGCAAGATCCAGTACAGTAAACCTTTTTGCATTTGGTGGAATTTCTGCAATTATCTGGGATAGACTTGGAACTATAGCATGGATTTCTTCCACATAAGAATCTATTGCCCGTAGATCTTGTACCATTCTCCACTGGGTGTTCCCTTCAGCATCTAACTTTGTCTTTTTTATGGGAAAGATAGGAATATTAAATTCTGAGAATCCATATACCTATATTGTTTGATCTAATAAGCTTTGGATGATTGGTTTTATTTCAGCCACAGCCTCTTTGCTTAATTTGAATTGAGGAATCCTGGGTGGCGGCATTCGTCCTTTCACTTTAATTTTCTCTGGCTTAGCAGACAGGATCCCACCCATGTCTGAGGAACTGCTGGCCCAGACTTCTTTGGGTAGTATACCTGGAATCCTGTAGATGGTATCTTGTTCCAGTACTAATATGCTATGATCATTTAATATACTATTTAAGCACAGATTGGGATGATGTTTCAGTGATCTTTTAGGGAAATGCAAATAGATCTCACCATCTGGCTCACAGTAGATAGTAGCTGCTAATTTGCATAAGATGTCCCTCCCTATTAAATTATTGGGACATGATGGTAAAAATAGGAATTGGTGGTCAAATTTTATTGGACCCAACTTCACCATTTGGGGCTTGAATTTTGGTGCAGTTTGTGGTACCCCCGATGCTCCCTTTGCTAACACTGTTCCAAGCATCTCACAATCTCTAGGGAGATGTTTTAACGTTGATACATCTGCTCCCATATCCAAAATTCCCTGAATTGATTCATCATTGATTTCTATTGTGATCAATGGCTCATTAGCTCATTAGTGATGTTATTGTGTAAAGAAAGTACTTGATTCTCTTCTACTTGTGGCTGTACAGTAATGGTCTGAGAATCTAATGCTTCTCTATTAGGAGATATATGGTAATCCTGAGATGATGTTGCTTCCGGTAAAATGGCTCCCACACACACTTCCTGTGAACTGCTTAATTCTGCCCCTCTCCTTTGCTGCTTTGTTTTTCTGCCTAGAATGGAATCTTGAGAAACTGACAAACATGTCTGCTCTGGAACAACAGTTTGAAACTGATCTTTTTCTCCCCTCACTGTAGGGATTTGTGAATATCCTCTCATGGCTTCAGGGAAAGTATTAGGTGTGTTTTTCTCCCCTTTCACCAATTTTTGATAGTTTAGCCCTAAGTTTGGGTTATTTTGGGTGTTATCTGTGTTCACAGAAAAGGTGTCTGTCTCCCCCAGCCCCTGAAAATTCCGAGGCTTGCAGTGTTCCCTCACTTTAAGAAATTTTTCTTTGGCTGGCCGTTTTAAATCTAGGAGACTTGCTACATTGAATAAGACTGAGTCTATTTCCTGCTGGACTGCGAGAGCTAGTGAACCATCAACACTAGTAGTGAGAGAGCTGAGAGAATAAAGACCATCAATACATCTGCAGCAATAGCCTTCTCTATTCTCTGGCTTGGCTGTGGCCAGGTCCAGCCAGAGATAGAAGGAGAGGTGAAATCTCAAGGCCTCCACCAGATCAGTAGCCTCCAGTCCTGAGAGTTAATTAGTCTAATAGATAATAGATCAATAGGGTTTCCAATCCCCAATCCTTGACCTTGTTATCCTTTTCCTATTTATAGATAAAAGAATGTTCAATAACAGGTATCTTCCTGAGTGGTCTTTCTATCACAGCCCTTGGGAAGGGAGTCAAATGCAGTCAGATCCTGAACATTATCCAAGGCTGATCAATAGCCCAATACCAATTTATCCAACTCCAGGTTGGTCCTGGATAGGTTAACCATCTAATCTAACCTCTCAAGGATCCTTACTTGGGCAGCTGTTAAAGGAATTCTAACAGATCATCAAACAAACCTGTTAGAAAGAAGGGCATTATTGAATATACCTGTGGTCTACCTGTGGTAGACCCCCTTAAGCTCATACTTGTCTGATCAGCCACAGCCCATCAACATAGTGATGTCATTTTGTATTTGAGTACAAAGGACATCTAACTAACTAGATACTCATTGCAAACCTCCATCACATTCTCCATAACCATGCAATTAATATGAGTTCTTGCATCACAATGTAAACCTAATCCATCATAGTTTTTCTACAAGGAAAAGTCAGGAAAAAGGAACAGCTTAAAGAAAAAGAGAAAATTATAAATAATGCACCTACAAGCAAAAGATAAGAGGGAAGAATGTGGGAAAAGGAAACCGTTTACAGTTCTCCTTTTTATAAAGGGGGTCACAGCCAGCCTTGCAGCCACCCAGAGTACTTTTGTCAGGCAGAGCAACAAACAGGACAAAGCTTTAACTGAATTATTAGTCTTTATTCAAAGCATCATTGAATCTCTTCTTTTGCTTGAAAACTCTAAGCTTAGGAATTCTAACCCTTACACAGTATTCTCAGTACTCTTAGTCCCTCTCAGGATAGAAAGATAATGGTATTTCTCAAGAATTAGTATTCCCAAAACACACAAATATTTTTCTCTGAACTTTATTCTCTACCTTTAAATCTACAGGTATAACCTGTAATGCTAGTCTTTCTATTTCACAATCTTTAAGCTATGAAATAGACTTCAGGAATTTGGCTTTCTTCCCTTGACACAGAAGGATGCCTAAAGATACCTTGGGATATACCCAAGCCCTTCCCTATTTAATTGTCTTTAGATTCTTCTCTTGCATTCTCAAGAACTCCCTCCACCAAGTGTCTTTCTCCTGGGAAATGAAGAATGAGACATTTCTCCCAATGAAGAATGTTTAAGTGTAAGCATTCCAGAAGATAAAGTCACAAAGCTATGTCCCTATTATGCAGCATTATCAGAAGTAGCAAATGGTCCATATCATTGTTAGTTCATTTACAAGATGAATAATTTTGAGTTATTAGACAACCAAAGCTCTTAAAACCAGTTTCAGGAAGACAGTCTTCAGCTTCAGTTTTCCTTCCAATTTGTCTCGAGGTTGGTGAATCTGGAACTAAAAATACCCTAAGTTTCCATTACAGTATTGTGGTAGCAATTCATGGTTGCTTAAGACCTTACAAAAACATAAAACATTGCTTACAACAGGCACAGGAAGTAGTAATTTTCTAACTAATCTGCCTGCTCTCCAGGCTAGCCATCTTAATCTTCATTCATTCATCAAGTTTGAGATTTACACTATCTGTCCCCTCTGTCAGGAGCCCCAGACCCATCAGGGTGGCTCCCCATCGTCTCGGGGTTGAACTAGCCAGGCTTTCAGTCCCCACCCACCCCCTCACCACAATTTGGAAAGCTGGGTGGCAGGACTCAGGTGTCCCTGCACCAGCCATCAGGGAACCAAACCAAAGCTCCCTCAGATTAATATCTCACGTTACTACTACTAATAACCAGCCTAATAGTGGTAGGACCCAGATTACCCTTTCTTTTATAACAACTTATAGGAAAGCAGTCAGACTGATTCAATGAAGAAGAATAAAGGGAAACTGGTGGGTGGAGGGTTTTTTCCCTGGAGGGAGATCTTTCTCAGACCAGGTTAAGTCAAACTCCTGTGTTGCCCAACACTGCTCTCTCTCTGTGTCTCTGTCTCTCTCTCTGTCTCTCTCTCTCTACTACTACACAAATGCCTCAAACACACATGAAGATCAACAGTTAGAAAGCCTATCCACACAAAAACTCAGCAGTGGTGAAGATGAATGAGCATCACACCAATAACATCAAAGACAAATGCAAAATGAAAAATCTCATAAGAAGAAGAAAATTTTGTGGCAACACAAAATTTAACACAACACTACACAATCACACTCTGGTTCCTGATCCAGGGAATCTCTTCAAGCAAGTTGACAACTGACAAGATGGGTATCCAGCAAAGAAGAAAAGGAGATGAGATTCCAAAGATTTCAGAGATTCCAGAGACACCAGGACATTGGGACATCAGGATCAGCACCAGGACAACACAAGATATTGCACAAGGACTTGAACTGTGACAACACCTATGTGACTTGGACAACATCACCAGAAGAATCACAACAGCAACAAGAGCAGCTGAACAGGATTAGGTTTGAATGGTGCAAGGTTTACACATTCAGACACAAATCCAAAAGCAAATGCATACACTAGAATGCATGCAACAGAACATAGACTGATTGAGAGAGAGATTCTAGAAGAAGGTGAGTATTAACCAAACAGCACATGCTAAGTCAGAAGTCCAACACATAGACACAGTAAAGTCACATCACTTGTACATAGCGTAAATAGATGTAAATAAGTTTGAGTACAAAGTACATTGGCCACAAAAGACAAAAGAACTCAAATTCCTTGTAAGGTCAAACAGTACTCATACTCTTTCATGGGAACATCACATGAAAACCTTGTATATATATGTATTGTATTGTTAATAACCCATAACAAATGAATAGCTTACTAACCAGTAGGGAGAGCATAGTGAAAGGGAAGTTCAATTCTAGTTAGCAAAGTGTAATGTAGGATTGATGCAAGATCTCTTGCATTTACAAAATCACCTGAGGGGAATACTGGCAGTTAGGGGAATGGAATATTGACCCAGCAAGTCCCTAGTCTCAAGAAAAGACCGTTGGAGCTGGGACTATAAGTATCCCTGGAGAACCAACCTGGGGGTTCTGATTTCCTTGACCTCTCCCAGACATCCAGCTACCCCCTGGACTTCCCCTTGGGCCCTGGGAGGAGAGACTTGGTGGGAGGTGGAACGTGGGAAAAGTTAGTTAGCTTAACCTAGTCAGAACACCCCTAAATCAAATCATTACCCTCATTTATCAAGCTGGTTGACCTCTATACATCAGGGCAGTGGAATTTATCCCTGGCTGAGGGGCCGGTTCCCTCAGTCTGATCTTACCTTCTTGGACCCTCTGCCAGCACTGGCCATTCACCCATAACAACAGCTTTTCCAGACCTTAACCCTCTTCCCTCAGTTTACCCTTCTGTTTAATAAACCCCTTGGCATGATTCTGAGAGTATCAGTGATTCATTCATATCATCAACCAGGACCAGGGGCTGAGGAGAAGGAAGGTAGTTATTACTTGTTTCCTGAGGGGCTAGACCATGCATCGATTTTATTCAGGAAGTGAACCAGGTTCACTTCCTGTGGGCTTCCAATCTCTCACCAGCAAGGAGGGCTCCTCCCTCTTCACCTTAAAGAAGCCTACAGACAGCAAGGAAAACTGACTGATCATCTCAGTTCAGGACCTCATATCCCTAGCTGTCCCAAACCAACAAATACTAGAGTTGTAGGCTCCCTGGCCCAGGAGACTTACAGGTATCACCAGCCTCCCCATAATATAAGCCTGTTCAGCTTTTTACAAATGGGACAGTGTAAAATAGTTATGAATGTTCAAATAGAACAATCAACAGGAAATGTCAGACAGACATTGTATGGTGTAGGTTAGTTAGCAATGTGACTAATAAACTAACAAACTAATATAGCTTAAGAACTTACTTACACACTAATCCTCCTAATAATAGATTAGGGATTAAAAGTGTAAAAATGTTAGAAATGGTGTGTGTTAGGAATATTCATTTAAATTCAGTATTAAAAACATAAGATAGTTTGTCGCAGAAATGCATTTACTTAGAATAAGTAAGAATCAACATGGATAGATACTGTTATATTTGTTACAGTGATTATGTGTTATACCTTCTGCTCAAATGTCAAAACTTATGCAAAGGCAATGTATTCAAACCCCACACTTTCCCAGAAAAAAATCTATCCCAATCCTTTGACCTTAGCATAAGATAAGCATAGATAGACTAGGGCAAGGGTCAGCAACCTTTCTGGCCATGAGAGCCATAAACGCCACATTTTTTAAAATGTAATTTCATGAGAGCCTTACAGTGCTCACAGTGTGTGCTTCTGTAACAGCGCCTGAAAAAAAAATTGACTTTATGGCTCCTGCAGAAAGAGCCATATCTGGCCCTCAAAAGAGCCAGATATGGCTCAAAAGCCATATGTTGCCGACCCCTGGACTAGGACATTAGTGAAGATAGGATTTATTATTTTGGAAAGGGTAGTTAGTGGGACAGGAATACATAAGTTTAGTTAAGAATAGAGTAGAAATCCAAAATAAAGATCAGCAGGAAATTTACAGGTTGAAATTTCCATAAAACAAAACAGCATTTATGTTAAAATCATTATCTGGGACAAGTTGGATGCCCACCTTGACTGACAGGGATGGCAGTTGAGAGATTCAGAATGTTCCCAGGTGCTGTGAACCAGGGGCAAACGTTGGTTGACCTCACCCTATAAATACCCCCTAGGAATTACAGTTGGAGGTCTCAGAACCCAAAGCTGAGACTTGGGCAAACATCTCTTGAAGCAAAAACTGGGCAGAGTGAAGTAAAAGGTTAAGGGTGGTAGAAGAAGAAGAAGGGTAGGCCTGAACCTAAACCTGTATCCTGTGCTTAACTGTGAGAGAGCTAGTGATCCATCAATACTGTTGGTAGTAGAGCTGAGAGAATACACAGATCATCAATCCACATCTACATCAATAACCTTCCCTATTCTCTGACTTGGCTGTGGCCAGGTCAGGTCAGGGATAGTGAAAGGGTGAAGCCTCAAGCCTCTACCAGCCTAGCAGTCTCCAGTCCTGATCAACAATTAGCTTAGTAGCCAAATTATAGCAATAGGGTTCCCAATCTCCAAACCTATTACTGTGTTATCCTTTCCCCATCAATAGATAATACAGTGATTCAACAACAAATACCTTCCTGAGTGGTTATTCTATCACAGTCCTTGGGAAGGGAGAACTAATATGCAGTCAGATACCAATTGTTTCCAAAGCCAATCAATAGCCTATTAACAATTAATCCAACCTCAGGTTGAGCCTAGAGAGGATAACCATTGACCTAATCTCTCAAGAAGTCCCCATCTGGGCAACTGTTAGGAAGTCACTGATAGGTTTAACCAACCAAACCTGTCTGGGAGAAGAGGGATAGATTACAGCAGCAGCTATTGTGAGAGGAGTGGGTGTTCCTCCTTCACCAACAACAGCTGGCTTAGGCCTTGGGCCCCTGATACCTCCTTCATCTATACCAGTGATTCCCAAAGTGGAACACACATTTCTCTGTATGCCGGAATGTCCAATGAATCTTCTCAGCAGGGATTTTCTGTGTAAATTGCGAGCAATTATCCAATGTACTGAATCTGGTGACATTTCTTTACATCTCCCAGAGGAATCTTTGAAGGCCTTTCCATTGCTTTTCTTAGATTCCAACAGTACAGAGGATGACGTAGGTACTATCTATCCAATACTCAAGGATATACCTAAGGAGTTGAGGTCAAGATCATCCACAGATGTGAGATTATTGAAATCAGCTGCTCCATTCAGGGTGAGGAAAAAGGAAAGACCAGTTCCTTGTGTGCCTCAATATCCCTTGACTAAGGAAGCAATACAAGATATAAGACCAATTACTGAGACCCTAATCTAACAAGGGATAATTATACTTTGCTTTTCTGACTTCAATACCCCAGTTTTGCCTATAATGAAATAAAAATTAGATGAAAATGGCCAACCAGTTTACCGATTTATCCAAGATCTGAGAGCAGTAAATGATTATGTTATCAAGACACATCCAGTTGTATCAAGTCCAGCTACTATAATTTCTTCCATTCCAAGTCAGGCTAGATATTTCACTAGGGTAGATTTATGCTCTGTGTTTTTCTCTATACCAATCCATGAGGATTCTCAAAAGATCAACCAAAAAGTGCCAGAATATTTCTGGAATGTAAACGAATCACCTATCCATTTTGTAATCGCTTAATTGGAGTTTAAGAACTATCTTGTTTCCACACTACAACTTTTAGCAGACAAAGGTGGGGCTAGTCCAAGGCCCCTGAGAACTTCTAGACAGATGCATTGTAGTGAGATGACAAAAATCTGACCAGGTAGGTCCATTACTGAGTGAGATTCAGTAAGGACTAGTGGGAAATGATATTGGAAAAAAAGAGAAAAGAAGAAAAATGGATAATCACTGTGTAAAAACTAAAGGAAAAAACCTTGCCAACTTTCCTTTATCTATATCTTTTTTGGTCTATGTGAGCAAAATCAACAACCCTACAAACAATAAAAAGTTTATTTGGGTTATAGCATTTCAAGACAATGAAACTGGATTACTGAGAATGTAAATTTTTCAGCTCTGAGCAATGACTGGTGAGATTTGCCATTTGAGGTAAAAGTTTTTGCACCTGCCACTGATATCCTTTTGAGTTCTAAATTCAGGTATAGTTGGATCATTGCCATTATCCACCATCAAAGAAAAGCCATGATACTCTGAAGGAATGTGATCTTGAACTCTCACAGGTGCACATCCTCATAAAAGTTGAAAGGACAAACTCAGCTGAGATGGGATCCTTCTGATTTAATAGGAATGTTTTCCACCTGATTATTCCTGAGTCTGGCTGTGAAGTACATGGTTACTACATGATTGATAGCTCTGACTCTTACCTGAAATCAAACAGAATTAAATCTCTCTATGCTTTGAAGGCTCATGCCTAGAAGGACCAATGATGATGTTGAATCCATTCCCTGCTTTTTTCCTTTTATGATGAATTTCTATAATCAAAGCAACTGTTCAAGGGGAGATATGAGCATAAAGTAAATTATAAAATGTGACTGTTTTCAGTCTGTGTAGTCATTCCAAATTCTAAACCATGAAGTGAATCAATAATTGAAGTCCTTGAAATTTGAATGTGCTTAACAACTTCATTGATATACACTGTTCTGATTGCAGTTGTGAATTACTTACTTAAGGGCATCTGTACCCCATCCTAAGTTTTTGATTCAGTTGAATACAATTAATCTCTCATAAGTAAATTCATTTACATAATCAATGAGTTGAAAAAGATGAAATTATGAGTTCCTGTTATGTCAATAGCAGGGTCCTCAGATTTTATGACTCAGACAGCCAACTTTTATGTCTCTTTTTAAGAATTATTGTCTAGGGGGCAGCTGGGTGGCTCAGTGGATTGAGAGTCAGGCCTAGAAACAGGAGTTTCTAGGTTCAAATCTGGCCTAAGACACTTCCCAACTGTGTGACCCGGGGCAAGTCACTTAACCCCCATTGCCTAGCCCCCCTCTTCTGCCTTGGAACCAATACACAGTATTGATTCTAAGATGGAAGGTAAGGGTTTAAAAAAATAGTTATTGTCTGAAAGTATCAGTCACAAGACTAGAATTTATCAACTGTTAACTAACATACTTTAAATATGTATCAGCTGTCCAGGGCCTGTAGAAACAGCTGTGAAAATCCATGGGATAACCTTGCCACTGGCTGAGTGTAGTGAGATGTCCAGCTTTAATTTACTGTCATTAAAGTTTGGATGTTAGGCTCAGAATTATGAGCCAGAAATTTCTGTATTTCTTACAGAACTGAGGGTAGAAAAATCTACTGCAAGAGTGTTGTTACTTATGTATTCATAAAAGCTGTACTTTATTTTAGTGAGAACATCTAAAGAATCTCTCCAGTCAACCTGGAATTAAAGAAGCAAATTTACTGAAGAGGGGAATCTATCCCTGACTGTCAAAAGATGGTTTCTAGGTGTGTTAGTACTGGGGATAAGTGACTAAAATACAAAGAAGCCTGATGTTAGTCAATGTCAATTGCTCTTGAATTCTCTTTGTTTTCTGTACTATAGCATCTGTATACTAATTTCTTCTGTATATATCTATTACTTTAGTCTCTGTTCCCATTGCTCCTACATTGCCTGCTGCCTCAGGGACTGAACCATCCCACCTGCATTCCACTAGTCAGTTGGGAGAAGCAATCATAGAGATATGCTCTTTGTGTTTCTGGGTGTGTGAGAGCTACTCACAGCCAATTGTTCTCCATCTCTCCATCTTGAACTTCATGTTACTCCTAGGATCCAGGCGGTTCACTGAAGCCATGGCCCTATGGCCCCTGAACCATGCCCATGGGAACTGCCACTCCCTCTCTCCTGGGTAGGCAGGGAAAGCTCTATGCCCCATTTTTCAGACTTAAAGAAGTTACAGAAATTAGAACATGGATGTTTTATCCCTTAGAAATTAGATGTAGGGGAGATGAAGTCCAAATCACTAGAAGGATCCCAAACCAGAAAGGGCTCAAGAGGAACTCCTCAGTAGTGGGACCCAGGAAACCCGGAAATTCCAAGGGACATCTCAAGGACTCCTCTGAGCTTGTGACCTCAGGAATACAATGGGCCAGGAGCAAATAATCCCTGATAAACACTGGTAAATGGACAAAGATGGTGTGCATGTTCCATCCTTTTGAGATCTGCATATCTCCCTGATAGACAATATTCCCAACCTCAGGCACCCTCCATTCTCCCCAGTTTTCTGTCCTGGTATGTCACATGTCACCAGCTTTGCCTATAATAGTATATAAAGTAGACTCTCCTATCCCTGTAAGAGGCAACCCCCATCTTGCCTCTCAGCTATTCAATTTTCCCTCCTAATAAATTTATTTTCTAAAGGTTTCTTGGGGCCTGGTAATTTTTTTTTTAATCCTTACCTTCCATCTTAGAATCAATACTGTGTATTGGTTCGGTGAGGTGAAAGTGAAGGAAGGAAGAGGAAGAAAGAGGAAGGGAGGAAGAGGAAGAGGATTGGAGGAATGAGAGAAAGGAGAAAGGAAGTTAGAGGAAGGGAAAGGAAGGATAGCAGTCCCCAGCCCTGGCAGGGGGAAATTCACCAGAGCCCTTCAGGGGTTCAAATCTCAAGTAAAAGATCAGAGAGCAACTTTAGGGTTGAGAATGGCTAGGTTTTGTTTTAATTAGAAAGGGGAAGGTCTAGGAAAAAACTAGGAAGCTGATAGAAAGGGGAAAAGGTGCCAAGAGAGAGAGATGCAGGGTTCAGCCTCTGGCTGGAGAGAGCTAGGGAGAGCTCTGTCAGAGGAAGTTTTAGCAGAAAGAGTCCTGGGAGTTGTAGTCTTCCAGGGCTTATAACAATTTCAAATGGCACAGTTCCAAGGCAGAAGAGTGGTAAGAACTTGCCCAGGGTCACATAGCTAGGAAGTGTCTGAGGCCAGTTTTGAACCTAGGACCTCCTGTCTCTGGGCCTGGCTCTCAATCCACTGAGCCAATCAGTTGTCCATTCCCCACCCCATCCCACCCCACTCCCCCCCCCCAATTCTTTAGGTAAGAATTCCTTGAGAATCAGGAAACCACTCTCCCATGGCATCAGGTTTCTCCAGGTACTCTTTTAGGATTTGGGATATTTAGTATCCACAACTGGATCAAGCTCCCACAAATTAAATTCCCTCAGTTTTAGGGGTCCAAGCAACCCAACTCTTTTACAAAGCAATATTTATGTCAAAGGAATAACCAGAAGAAACATACAAATATTTCCCCCATCACTTAAGGCTGTAAATTCCCTTATGTCTCCTTGATCAAGGGAAGGATGGGTAGCTATATGGCACAGTGGATAGAGTGCTGGACCTGAAGCCAAGAAGACCCAAGTTCAAATCTAGCTTCAGACGCTTACTAGCTGTATAAGTGGGCAAGTTGCTTAATCCTGTTTGCCTCAGTTTCCTCATCCATAAAATGAGCTGTAGAAGAAAATGGAAAACCACTCCAGGATCTTTGCCAAGAAAATCCCAAAAGGAGTCTGAAGACTTGGACACAACTGAAATGACTGAACAACCACAGTCTTGTTCCTGAATGTAATTCTATATGTTGGTAGATTTTTTGCCCCCTTAACAAGAGGCAGTAGCTATAGCCATGGGAGTGAATGAGACTGCTAAGAGAAAATTATTGTAGAGAAGAAGTTTACTCAATAGGAAAGCTTATTATGAATATATAGCCTATATAGCAAAATGGAAGTTGAGGTTCTCCACTAAAAACAAGGATTTGAGGAGGACATTGAAGGTCTGAAAAGAGAAGTTTTGAGACAGACACATTAGACATTGTGATAGAAATTCAATCTGGGAAGAATAAAAGAATTGTTGTGCCACCGTGAGAATTCAATTCAGTTTAGATTATATGGCATAGTTGCATTACTTCCTGCAACAGCAAAAGTCTAGAAGCAGTAAAGACTAATGATAGGAGTTATCCAAGGTTGAGGGTTATATTTAGAACAAGAAGGAAAAAGAGTTAAGGGTCATAAAGAATGTGCTACTGAGTGACACAGTGGATAGGGTGCCAGGCTTAAGAATCAGGAAGACCAGAGTTCAAATTTAGTCTCAGATATTAGCTGTTAAACTCTATTTGCTTCAGTTTCTACATCTGTATAAAGGGAATAATAACAACATCTACCTCGCAGGGTTGTTATAAGGATCAGATGGGATAGTTTTTGAAAGGTGCCTGGCACATAACAGGCACTTAATAATTGCTTGTTTCCTTCCCCCAACTGTAGCTCTAGTCTACTGATCAAGCTGATAAATGGACAAATAAAACCTTATTAAGGCTGCTGAAAGACAGAGGAATTAGAGATCACAGCAAGGCAAAATAAGGGGTTTAGAAGGAATAAGGCAAAGGGAGAGATGGAAGAACAATATTTCTTAGTAAACAGTAGGGAACTATTAAAGATTTTGGAAGAGAAGAGTGAACTTAGCCATATTTGTGCATAAGAATGATTATTCTGCATTATCTAATTCATTAAGAATTGATTAAAGGAAAAAGAGTGTAGGGGTAGAAAAATGTGTTAGGAGGTTGTTGCAATTGTCCAGATGGGAGGGAATGTATGCCTGTGACCTTTCTTCCATGGATAATAATTTCCTTCTTAAGGAAACTTAAAGAAAAGTCTCTACAAATTTTTCCCTTTCAAAAATCAACATAGTCTTAAAAGGGCTATTTTCAGATCTTAGACTAGACAAATGGTAATATTTCAGTAGAAATAGAAGGAAGAGGGGCAGCTTGGTAGCTCAGTGGATTGAGAGTCAGGCCTAGAGACGGGAGGTCCTAGGTTCAAATCCAGCCTCAGACACTTCCCTGGGCAAGTCACTTGACCCCCATTGCCCACCCTTACCACTCTTCCACCAAGGAGCCAAAACACAGAAGTTAAGGGTTTAAAAAAAAAAAAAACTAAAAAAAGAAAAGAAAAAGAAATAGAAGGAAGAAGTCTGGGGGAAGAGATAATGTGCTCAGATTTGGACATTTTGAGTATGAGGTGAAAGCAAAATATAAATAAGGAGGAGGTTCCTGGTTAAGATGGCGGCAGAGTAAGAAGCAGCTCTTAACCTCTCCTGACCGAAACACACAAAACTCCTCAAGGGGACATAAAAACAAGTCCAGACGAACAGAGGAACCCCACAACAGGGCACAGCGTGGAAGGTACGTGGAATCAAGACATTTCCAGGCTATAAAGGGCTCTCACTAAATCGCGGGCTGAGCAACCGCCCCACCCCCACCCCCTCCACACACAAGATCTAGAGCTCTGAAGCCAGCTAAAAAGAAATAGAGCAAGTTTGGGGCACCCATCGAGTCATTGGCAGCTCTGGGGCCTGTTCCTGAGAGCAGCAAGACTTAGGACCCCATTAAGCTAAAGAAAGCAGGCGAAATCTGAGTGCGGGCGCAGGACGCAGGGCGCACAACGCAGGCTGAGCAGAACGCAGGCACTGCAGAGGCGTGGGTGGAGGCAGACACAGCCAGGAACTAAAGCCTAAGTGGGGTACCAGTGCAGACGGGTATACAACTGCGGAAGCAGCGCCCTGAAACTTGTAAAGAAACCTCCTGCAGAGGACAGACACTGAGCGTGAGGATAAATCTGAGAAGCTGCTGGGGTAATGATGGCTACTCAGCTTCAGGAAGTTCAGAAGAAAAAGAATAACAACAAGAAAAAGAAGTCTTTAACACTCGACAGCTTTTACACAGAGAAAATCCAGACAACCGAGCAAACAGAGGAGGAGAACAAACAAGCATCCGGACCCTCCTCAAATAAGGAAAACTCCTCACAAGCTATGGAAGAGTTCAAAACTGAGATTTTGAGGAAAATGGAAGAGATCTGGCAAGAAAATAACTGTTTAAAAGGTAGAATCATGTAATTGGAAAGTGAGGCTCAGAAACCAAATGAACTGATAAGCAAATTGAACTCCAGAAATGACCAGATTGAAAAGGAATACCAGAAGATTATGGCCGAATACCAGAAGATTATGGCCGAAAACCAGAAGATTATGGCCGAAAACCAAAAGATTATGGCCGAAAACCGAAAGATTATAGCCGAAAATCAATCCCTAAAGGCTAGAATTGAGCAAGTAGAAACTAATGATCTCTCAAGACAACAAGAACAAATAAAACAAAGCCAAAAGACTGAAAAAATAGAAGGAAACATGAAATATCTCAATGAGAGAGTGACAGACCAAGAAAACCGGTCTAGAAGAGACAATTTGAGAATAATCGGTCTTCCAGAAAAACCAGAAATTAATAGAAACCTGGACTCCATACTAACAGAAATAATTCAGCAAAATTGCCCTGAAGTCCTACAAGAGGGCAACATAGACATTGAAAGGATCCATAGAACACCCACTACATTCGATCAAGAAAGGAAAACACCAAGAAATATCATTGCAAAATTCAAGAGTTTCCAAGCAAAAGAAAAAATCTTACAAGAAGCCAGAAAGAAACAATTCAAATATCAAGGAGCACCAATCAGGATCACACAGGATCTGGCAGCCTCAATGCTAAAAGACCGCAAGGCGTGGAATACAATATTCAGAAAGGCAAGAGAGCTGGGCCTGCAACCACGGATCAACTACCCATCAAAACTGACTACATATTTCCAGGGGAAAGTATGGGCATTCAACAAAATTGAAGAATTCCAGGTATTTGCACAGAAAAGACCAGGGCTAAATGGAAAGTTTGATATCCAACCACAAAAATCCAGAGAAACCTGAAAAGGTAAATAAGATACAGAGGGGAAAGAAAGAAAACTTATAATTTTTAAATTTGCCTTTTTAAGGGCCTCAGTGAGATCTAATTATCTGTATTCCT
>NC_058132.1:157778572-157796358 GCF_016433145.1 Gracilinanus agilis | reverse complement strand
ATCAAGCCATTCCCCAATTGATAAATGGGCAAGAGACATGAATAGGCAATTTTCAGGTAAAGAAATCAAAAGTATCAATAAGCACATGAGAAAGTGTTCCAAATCTCTAATAATTAGAGAAATGCAAATCAAAACAACTCTGAGGTATCACTTCACACCTAGCAGATTGGCTAAAATGAAAGAAGGGGAGAGTAATGAATGTTGGAGGGGATGTGGCAAAATTGGGACATTAATGCATTGCTGATGGAGCTGTGAACTGATCCAGCCATTCTGGCTGGCAATTTGGAATCATGCTCAAAGGGCTATAAAAGAATGCCTGCCCTTTGATCCAGCCATACCATTGCTGGGTTTGTACCCCAAAGAGATCATAGATAAACAGACTTGTACGAAAATATTCATAGCTGCGCTTTTTGTGGTGGCAACAAATTGGAAAAGGAGGGTATGTCCTTCAATTGGGGAATGGCTGAAGAAACTGTGGTATATGCGGGTGATGGAATACTATTGTGCTAAAAGGAATAATAAACTGGAGAAGTTCCAGGCGAACTGGAGAGACCTCCGGGAACTGATGCAGAGCGAAAGGAGCAGAGCCAGAAGAACTATGTACACAGAGACTGATATACTGGGGTAAAATTGAATGTAATGGACCTCTGTACCAGCAGCAATACAATGACACAGGACAATTCTGAGGGATTTATGGTAAAGAAAGCTACCCACATTCAGAGGAAGGACTGCAGGAGAGGAAACATATAAGAAAAACAACTGCTTAAACGCATGGGTTGGGGTGGACATGATTGAGGGTGTGGACTCAAAACTACCACACCAATGCAACTACCAACAATTTGGAAATTGGTCTTGATCAAGGACACATGACAAAACTAGTGGAAATGCGCATCGGCCATGGGTGGGGGGGATGCAGGAGGGGGGGTTGAAGGGGAAAGGTGGAGCATGAATCATGTAACCATGTTAAAAATGAATATTAATAAATGTTAAATATATATATATATATAAATAAGGAGGTCATGAGCATCTCAGAAGACCAATGAAGATTAGAAATGTAGATCTGGAAACCAACTCCTTAAAATGATAAATAAATCAAAAGTTCTAGCTCTTAACTGGGGAGTAAGTTTTTTTCTTGAGGAAGTAGTAGATAGCCTCAAGAACCCAAAATGCTATTTTTAAGAGATTCTTTGTCTTTACAATATGAGATCTTTGCAAACAACAAAAATGTGAAATAGTTCAAGAAAGTAAAGACAACTCTACATTCTTTGATATTCCTTTCTTTTGAACCTGCTCTATACCTGGCCCCTCCAAAATTTATAAATTGTTTTAAATTGATAGCACTTTTATATCTGTGTGAATATATTAAAATCTCTTTTGAAACTTACTGTTTGGGGGAAATTTTCTAAATTTCAGCCTCCTGGTCTTTCTTCTCTGTAATTGCAATAAAGTCCCTTGTTCCTGAATATAATTCTCTTACATTAGATTTTTTTTTCCATAAGTAGTTACCATTGCTGGGTCTGTTTCCCAAGAAGACGAAAGAAAAAAGGAAAAGAACCTATATGTTCTAAGATATTTATAGCACCTCTTTTTGTAGTGACAAAGAACTGGAAATTGATGGGATGTCCCTCAATTGGGGAATGCTATATGAGTGTAATGGAATACTATTGTGCTATAAGAAACAATGAGGAGGTTAATTTTATAAATCTTGGAAAGATCTACATGAAGTAATGAAGAGTGAAATGAATAGAACCAAGAGAATATGATATACAACTATAGAATTAATATTTGAAGAATAAACTGTGAATGTCCACCTCTCAAGAATGAACTGAAAAACAGAAACACAAAGGACGCTATTTTATATATACATATATGTGTATACATACACATATATTCATACACATACACAATACATTAAAAAAAAAAAAGAAATAGTAGCTATAGCCAGGAGAGTGAATGAGATTACCAAGATAAAGTGATTATATAAAGAGAAGAGGGGGGACAGACTTCTAAGGAATAATCACATTAAGATATCAAGAAGATTGGGAGCCTTTAAAGGAAATAGACAAAGAATGATTAGAGAAAAAGGAGGTCAAACAGGATATCTCTGAAGCCGAGGGAAGGGCATATCCAGTAAGAGAGAATGCTCCAAGTTAAGTAGATCAAGTTGAATCTTGGTGGGGAAGAGGAGATGCTTCCTCAATTCATATTTCTTTGTCTCACTTTGCCCAAAACCAGTTTTTTTCTGGGAACCTCAGTCTGTAGCTTGTATCTAGACCTCCTCAGATGAAGGTAAAATAACTCCCAGTTCCCTGCAAGCATTTAAACTGATAATACTTATCTGATATAGGACACCTTTTATTTCATTCCATGGTCAAAATATAGAAACCACAAAAAATGATCAGTAGTCCATAAACAATTAGTTCCATTCTTCTGCCTCTCTAATGTGTCCACTTCTCCTTCCCCCACTTCACAATGAACTATACAGTTCTCTAATCTTACAAAAATAAGAGTGTAGACTCTCCTTATAAGGTAAGCAAACTTGGGGTTATTAGAGCAATAGCTCTCTCTCCCATTGAACCTTCACCTGGGACATTTGAATAAGAGAGGGCAAAGTTCAGATGTTCCATATTACAGCTCAAGTTCCTGACCAAATAAGATAATATCTGTCAAATCCTTAGCACAATGCCTGGCACATAGCAGGTGCTTAGTAAATATTTATTTTATTCCTTCTGTCCAAGAATTCTGGACATTCTTACACAAGCCAGAGTTCAAATTCTCTACAATTTCCATCTCTTGGACATTGTGTCATTACCTTTTCACCACTGAATGCACTCCTTCTTCTTTTATGTCAGAGACTGGATGGTGTGGTCCAGTTCTCTCCAAGTACGACATAATGGAGAGACTTTTCATCTCTCAGGCCCCTAGGTGGGTCAGAGCATGAGAAATCTAAATACAGCATGTATCCATATCTGTATCTATTGTAAGAGGGGAATTTAGATATTTATTTAAGGTATGGTCGCCAGGAATCCATCGGATTAGCTTGATTCCACATTTAAAAATAGACTCAAGTCAGGATGCCTTTTATAGAAGTTTATTTACAATTAGGAAGGTTGAAGGTAGGGAATTAGAGAGAAACTTGGGCTGGACCAGAGGTCCCGCCATGATGAGGATTTAGTGGTTAATTAAACAAGGCTACTAGCCGCAAGGCCTTTGACAATTAGAGAGGCAAAGAAGCCTCCTTGAGGGTAGAGACTCTAGAAACACCAAGAGAGGTGAAGGGAAGTCAGCCTAACTTACCCACGTGGCAATTCAGAGGGGAAGCTGCCTGAGGTCTCGCCAGAGATCCTTCAGCACCAATTTCAAAGCGCCAACTCCCCACAGGAAGTTACCATCATATTTGAAAGACAGCATCGTTCATCACTTCCTGCATCCACCTCTAATTTCAAGTGGACAAATGGCAGCCTCTACATTGTTTTGGACTGCCCAAAGGGCAGTCCCTTGTTCTTGATTTGTTACTTATTGTCAAGTGTGGGTAACTTATCTCCCCTCCCCACTAAGGGAGGTGAGGATGACATTATCTCTGACAGCTAGAGTCTAACTATTCATGAGGATGAACTAATTCCATTTACACACTATGTAGATTTAGATATATAGAGATATATACTATTTAGCTTAGGATAAAAGAATGAATGTCAGGAGATGTCTTCCCTGCTCACACTGCCCTTCTCTCCCTTCTCTCTAAAGAAACCTCCAAATAGAAAATAATTCAAAGTTGGAAAAAGAGCTTAGAGATCATTTAGTCCAGTCCCTTTATTTTATGAGAGAGAAAACTGAAATCCAGAGAGTGAATATATATTGAGCAGGGTGGTCAGCATCAGAGTCAGGATATGTTTCTTTTGGTTCCATGTCTAGCAATCTTCACATCTCATTGTCCTACTGACACTGAAACTACCTTCCCTCTGATCTAGTAATACTTTTTTTCCACACCAATCAGTCAAAACCTAATTCTTAGAAAACTGTTGTTGACTTCTAAGGATTAGTATGTTAGAGGAGACATCAACTTTACATTAAAGAACCATCTATCTAGACCACCTCACTTGGACTAAGAATTCTGCTTCCTTAGACTCTGAAATTACTCCTAACCCCATTACCTCATGCCCTTCTGGGCACAATTTTTCTCAAAAAGAAAATGTTTCTTCTTGGCCTAGTGTCAACACATCTATTCCAACACAATTGTATACTACAACTTAGTCAACCATTCCACATTTGATGGGCATCCTTTCAATTTCCAGTTCTTCACCACCACAAAGAGAACTGTTGTAAATATTTTAAAACATATAGGTTCTTTTCCTTTATTCCTGATCCTCTTAGAAAATAAACCTAATGTCTAATATTGCTGGGTCAAAAGGTATTCACAGTTTTATAACCCTTTTGACCTAATTCCAGATTGCTCTCCAAAATGGTTATAGCTATTCACATGTATTAGTGTCCACATTTTTCTACCTCCCCTCCAACATTTGTCACTTTGCCCTTTTATCATTTTAGCCAATCTGACATGTATGAGATGATATTTCAGAGTTGTTTTGATTTATATTTCTCTCATCAATAATATATATTTTTATATAGTTATGTATAACATTGATTTCTTTATCCTAAAACTGTCCATATATTTTGACTATTTATCATTTGGAGAATGGCTCATATTCTTATAAATTCAACAATGTTCTATCCAAGAAACTGTTTATAAAAATGTTTTCCCAACTTACTTCTTTCCTTCTAATCTTGGCTATGCTCTATTTGTACAAAAGCTGTTTAATTTAATGTATTAAAAATTATCCATTTTACATTTCACAATGCTTTCTATCTTGTTTGTTCATAAATTCTTCTCCTATTTAGAAATAGATAATTATGTTCCCTGTTCTTTTAATTTTCTTATGATATCTCCCTTTAGGCCTAGATCATATATCCATTTTGATCTTATTTGGGGAAATGGTATAAGATATTGGTCTATATTCAGAATGATTCTTCAAGCACTCCCCTTGGTATGGACATGAAGTTCAATATTTCTAGGTCTATGTTACTATTGAACCTTTTCCTTTGCTTCTCCTCCCTTTATGCCAAACTCCAGGGTAGTGAGGTATAGATAGATACATGTAATCCCCAAGTTATTGTTCACTTCAGTTCAAAGAGATATTGGTACGTTCTGGGTTAAGTGAAGTCAAAAACTGACTAGTAGTTAGCAGTTGTGTCATGGCTTCCCTCCCCATCACCATATCATCTGATGACTGGGAGCATCTTTTGTTTCAACACTTAATGGAGTGTCACTGAATAGTGGACTCTTAATAAATATTTGTTGAACTAAATTAACTTTATGGGTGTAAGGTTTCAAAGTTCTTACCTGATAGGTCTTAAAGAAAAAAGTCATTAAGCTTTTTCATCATTTTCTACTTTATTTTTCTCTATTATGGGTAAGTCTTTAGGTCAAATGTCTCTGAGCAGGACATCTTCTGGCACTGCCCTCACCTCTTGATCTTGTGATAATTAGATTAAATCTACACTGCCCATCTTTAGATTTAATCAACAAAGATGAGAGCACCTCCAATTCCCTTTTTCCCCCTTACAATCTTTACCTCTGGCTTCAGGGGTTGCAAGTTGTGCTTCTGCTTTCAGGCTTGAAAAGCTCAAAGTGGGGAAGGGAAGGGCATTTCTTGGATCCCTTTGGCTATGCTGTTCTCTGTACTCTACTCACTGCAGATAGGTCCAGATAAATGTCTTCCATAAGGATTTGCTTCTTAGTCACATCCCTCAGCTGCTGGATATCTATACCAGACTCAGTCTTTCTGAATTATGCTGGGGTTTTCCCCTTCCATAGTCAGAGAAGAGCCCAGCCATCATAAAATTATGCTCCAGGCCAAAAGTGAGTATTATTAGCATCTAAATGGGGTAGGACATAAAATAGATAAATGAAAGCTAGATAAGCAAACAGATTCACCAACAGATACACAGATAGACAGACACACCAACAGCTACACAGATATACACAGATGTACACACAGAAGCACAGACAGATACACAGACAGTTCCAAGTATTGTTATTCCATCATTTTTTCAGAAGTGTCTGATTCTTTGTGACCTCATTCGGGATTTTCTTGATAAAGATATTGTGGAGTATTTTAACATGGTTTACCATTTGGTTTGCCATTTTCTTCTCCAGCTCATTTTACAGATGAAGAAACTGAGGCAAAAAAAAAGAGTGATCTGTCCAAGAATGTGGCCAAATAAGGAAATTATCAACCAACTTGGATTTTTTTTTAATGTATATAAAATGGAAGCAAATACTTGCAGGTAACTGAAAAAGATTACAAAAGAGAAGCCATACTCTGCACTAACAATGTCAGGAGTACTACAACCCAGAATGACCTGAGTTTGGCACCAAATGATCAGGCCAAAAAGAAAAGGGCTGTGTTTGAGGAAATAGAAGAATAAAAGCAGATATATGGTCACTGCTTGGAGTAGATGGAATAATTGTCACAGTTGTGTGAATGTGAAATACCTTACCCCTTTTATGATTAGCAGTTTTCTTATTAAGGTAGGATTCTAGCATATTTAAAATATGACTTCAGCATAGTTATGATTATTTTAGTATTAGTTGATATGGGTTTCCTTTTGCAGTTAGTGTCAATATGCATCAGTAATGTCATTATTGCATCAATTCCACCCTGTTCTTATCTGTTTTGTAAATCAAGACAAGTTACGATTCTATGCTTCCCTTACTCAGAGGATTTAACATTATTTTACTTCACTTTGCCACGATTTAAGGCACACATACCAAACTATTCATTGACTATTATGATTTCTCACTTTCGATGTCTTGATTTTTCTATTTAACCTAGCTCACTTGGAACATCACTTTTTGGGGTATGTAAGGGGGGGCCATTTAAAAGGCTTGAGGTCTTTAGTCTCAACCAGAGTGTGGCTTTATTGTAAGACTGACCCTCTCTCAATAAACCTATTTCTTTTCAGCTTGGAGATTTTGTTTTCTTTATTGGCGTTTCTGCTGATCAATAATTCTCGCCACAGTTGAAAAAAACCTAACTACTCAATTCTGATTCTGCATCTGTTTTCACTTCCCAGGAGAATGACCTTTGGCCTGAAAAGAATAGACTAAAATGGTTAACAATAAGTAGTATGCAAAATCAGTATAGGAGAAAAAGGCTGCCCTCAGTGAGTTTGTTGTGGTACAGGAGACAGATGGAACTGGGGAAATGTGAGTTGTCCACCATATTACCACACCAGATAGGACTGTTGCAAGCCAGTAAGTTGTTGGACAAATCTGAACAGTATGGGATAACTTTTTCCCTTAAGGGATTGATCTGGGCCCCAGCTGTGATTCCTCTGGACCAGGAAACTATAAAAGGAGTTTTTTTGGTCTTTGGTGAGGAATTCTGAGACTCCAGGGACCTCTACTCTGAGTGCTTTTAACTTTTCTTACTTGTGGCTTTTCTCAGTCAGTTTATTTTTTCCTGAATTGCTTCTTGAGAACTATTTCTGTCTATCACAGTTTTTTTTGGCAGTAAAACTCCTATTTGCCTGAACTTCAGTCCCCGAGTAATTCATTGTACCAGATGCCAGAATTAAGGCAGATTTGGCAGGTGATTTCCAAGCTTACATTGGTCATCTCTGTAAGACCACACAGAGCAGAAGAGACACATCAGGGCTAAAGAGCAAATGTTGTCCCAATTTTAAAAGGGGGAAAAAGGACTTACAAACTATGGGCTGATAGGCTTATTATATTTCTGATGAATTTAAAGATATGTTGGTTTTTGGTTTTTTTTTTAATACATGTAAAAACAATTTTAACATTTATTTATTTTTTAATTTTGAGTTTGAAATATTTCCTTCCTTCTACTCTCTTCTCCCTCCCTGAAACAGCAAGCAATTTGACACAGTTATACATGTGCAGTGATGCAAACCATATTTCCATATTAGTCATGTTTTGAAAGAAAATACAAATCAAAAAGACATGGAAAACTAAGAAAGTTAAAAAAAAAGTATACTTTAACCTGCATTTGGATTCCTTCAATTCTTTCTCTGGAGGTGGATAGCATTTTTCATCATAAGTCTAAAGGCATGTCATTAAAGGGGTGATGTATGAGCATTTTTAAAAGTAAGCAAAGATCATTTAAAAGCTATCATTGTTTTTATCAAGATGAGAAATCAAATTAGACTAATTTAATTTCCTTGTCATCCAAGAAAATATACCTACTAGGAGAAAATTAAAATGCTTAATCAATTAACATACATTTCTTAAGCTTTTATTATGTTCCAGGCTTTGTACCAAACAAGAATGATGTGGGTTTTGCCCTTGAAGAACTCACTGTTCTGATAAAAGGTATGATATGCAAAGTATCTATGAAAGCACTGGAAGGAAACCTCTGAGGGAAAGCACTGAAATCTGAGATGAATCTGGTAGGAAGCCAGAAAAGTCAGGAGGTTGTGATGAGGAAGAGCCTGCCAGGCACAGGGGACAGTCAATATGAAGAGAAGGAGTTGGGGAATGGAAGGTTGTGTATAAGAAACAGCAAAAAGTTTGGTGTAGCAATATATTGTTGTTCACTCATGTCTGACTTTTCATGAGTCCATTTAGGGTTTTCTTGGCAAAGATACTAAAGTGGTTTTTCATTTCCTTCTCCAATTCATTTTACAGAGGAGTAAACTGAGGTAAATAAGGTTAAATGACTTGCCCGGGACCATTCAACTAGTGTCTGAGGCCAGATTTGAACTAAAGAAGATGAGTCTTCCAGACTCTAAGCCTAGCACTCAATCCACTATGCCACCTAGCAGCATGGAGGAGAACCAAATATAAAAATAAAAAGACAAGAAGGAGTAAATTTGTAGCATGCTTTAAACGCCAAATAGTATTTTATATCTGACCCTGGGGGGGATAGGGATTATTGAGCAGAATCTTTTATTAGCTTGTAATAGTTAAAAAGGGTTTTTTCAATCTGTAAGAGTTAAAATTGGCTTTGGTCAAATTAAGAGTTATAAAAGTTGCTATGGTCGCTGTTTATAAAAATTAACTCTTAAGTCATGAGGCTTTTAATAGCTTTAGTAGCATTATTATAGCAAGGTAGAGATAGTAAAGGGGGAAATCTAGGAGGGAGGTAGAAAATATTGTCTAGCTAAATTCCCTAAGTCCAGATTTGAGTGCCTCACCAAAGAGATTGTCCCACAAAAGACAGAAGAAGAGCTGAAAGGCCAGTGTCTCTGGCCAGGATCTCCTCAACCCAAGTGAATCACTGAAGCCAAACTCCTCAAGCCACCAACATAGAATCTCCAAAGCAGAATGAAATCCAATGCAGAAACACCCATGCAGCAGAATCCCTCCAACACAGAAATCCAACACAGAAGACTCCAACCCAGAATGAATCCAACACAAAAGTTCAAGGCAGAATGAACCCTCAGCTCTTCAGTCTCACCTATTATAAGCCCTTTTCCCACTTCCTGTCTCTCTTATTTCTACTTCCTTTCACTGTGGGCTGGTCTATCACATCTCAGGAACCAATCATAGTTTCTTAATTTTCCTGGGGCTGCTGGGGGGGGGTGGGGGTCAGTGCTTGTGGGATCTACTTCTGGTCTTTGAGGGTGTGAACTTCCTTTTCAAGTAAAAGGTTAACTAAGTGTGAAAGGAGGGGCACTCCAAGTTCTTGATCAATTAAGTTAAAAAAAAAAAAAGCAAAAGGGTTTAAATTCCCTTTCAGAGGCTTATTGGTCAGACCTCTCAGATCTTTCTTTTAGGAAAATCATTTTGGCAGTTTGTTGGAGAGAATAGAGAAGTAGAGGGAGAATTCCCATCCCCCCCATCAAACTTTTATAAGAGTCAGGGGGACTAGGGACATAGGCAGAGCCAAGATGGTGGAGTAGAGTAGAGAAATTCAAAGTCACCATGAGAATCCTCTCCAACCAATCTAATTGTTTTAGTTCATGTATTTCCTTTTTCAAATTGTCTTCAACCTCTCTTCATTGCTTTCTGAGTTCTGGAAGTTCTTGAGTTAATTGAATTTTGAGATCTTCCAAAGCCTATGTCCAATTCACTGGAACTTCCTCCTCTTCTTCTATTTCATTTGCTCTCTTTTCACTTCCTGAAAAGAAGCTGTCAATTGTAATTTCTTTTCTCTTTTTCTGTTGTTTACTCATATTTTTTCCTTTTCTGTTCTTCTAGTTTAATCAGATGGATTTAATGAGCTTTGATGAAAGATCTTCCCCCAGCTGGCAATGGAGGTTTGTAGTTAGGTTCTCTGCAGTCTATGGGGGAGGGGTGTTGGAGTTTCCCTGCCCTCTGAAGACTTCTTGTCTGTCCAATTGATGAGTTTAAGCCTGGATTAGTCTGTTTTACTTAATGTGCCCTGAGGCTAAAACCTCATGAGAAGGAAAAAAAAGTGGGGGGACAAGATGGAGTGTTTTCGCTGAGCTGTCCAGCAGTAGGGTTCTTCTGCTCTATCATGCTGTTTGACCTGGTTTTCTTTCCTCTAGAAGCCCTTTGTTCTCTATCTTGGTGTGATAAAGGTGGTAAAGGCCATAGGTCTGAAGTTTTGCTCCATCTAAGCTACCATCTTCTGAGTATTTTTGCAGTGTTTCTCTGGCTTTCTCCTCTAGCCACTTTCCTGGTGCCTGTGTTCAACTCCCAAGCCTAGCACCAGCAAGGCCCTCCTGCCCAGAGATTTCAGAGGCCATTGGAGACTCCACACAACCCATGGGGAAGGGGGTCCTGGATTCCCCTTCTATACCCTCTGACCCAAAAGTTCAAGAATGTAAGCCTTTTTCTTGGCATATCTCTTGAGCTGTCCAGCAGTAGGATCCCCCTGCTCTGTCCTGTTGTTAGATTTGGTCCTCTTTCTTCTTGAAGCTCTTTGTTTTCTATCTTAGTGTGGAAAGGGATGCAGAGGTTTTAAGATTTACTCTATCTAAGCCACCATCTTCCCAGAATCCCCTCAAACAAATCTTAAAATAATGTCAAAAAACGAATATAGGAGTGAAAGAACCAGCAAGGAAACAAAGTGAAACACCTTACAAGAAGAGAAAAACTTAAAAGGTAGACAGAAAACATCTGGGGCACTGGGGTGAGAGGGGAGCATAGAAAGCAGGAGGCCACACAAAATACACAAACTATTTGATAAAATAAGCAAAGGAGTCTTACCAAATTCTTTTTATGACACAAATATGAATGCAAAAACTGATTCCTAAGCCAGGAAGACCAAAAACAGAGAAAGAAAACTACAGTCTAATCATCTTAGTGAACATAGTTGCAAAAATCTTAAATAAAATATTAGCAAAGAGACTAGAAGAGGCAGCTGGGTGGCTCAGTGGGTTGAGAACCAGGCCTAGAGACAAGAGTTCCTATTTTCAAATCTGGCCTCAGACACTTCCTAGCTGTGTGACCCTGGGGAAGTCACTTGATCCCCATTTCTTAGCCCTTACCACCACCGTTCTGCCTTGGAAACAATACAGAGTATTGATTCCAAGATGGAAGGTAAGGGTTTAAAAAAAAAGAGACTACAGCAAGTTATCATAAGGACTATTCACCATGACCAGTGGGATTCATACCAGAAATGAAAAACTGGTTTAACATTAGGAAAATCAGCCACATAATTGACAGTATCAATCAATCAAACTAACTGAAATCACATGATTATCTCTATAGATGCAAGAAAAGCCTTTGACAAAATACAACACCCACTCCTATTGAAAACACTAGAAAGTATAGGAATAGAAGGGCCATTCCTCAAAATAATAAACAGTATATATCTAAAACTATCAGCAAGTATCATCTGCAATGAGGATTAGTCAGAAGCCTTCCCAATAAGATCAGGAGTGAAGTAAGGATGCCCATTATCACTAATATTACTTAATATTGTACTAGAAATGCTGGCAGTATCAATTAGAGAAGAAAAAGAAATTGAAAGGATTAAACTAGGCAAAAGGAAATTGAACTATCACTCTTTGCAGATGATATGATGGCATACTTAGAGAATCCTAGAGAATCAACTAAAAAGCTAGTGGAAATAATAACTTTAACAAAGTTGCAAAATACAAAATAAACTCACATAATCATCAGCATTTCTATATATTTCCAACAAAAATCAGCAGCAAGAATTAGAAAGAGAAACTCCATTTAAAATAACTCTAGACAATATAAATATTTGGGAATTTATCTGCCAAGACAACTCGGGAATTAAATGAACACAACTACAAAACACTTTTCACACAAATAAAACTAGATCTAAATAATTGGAAAAACATTAATTGCTCATGAGTAGGATGAGCTAATATAATAAAAATGACAATCCTACCTAAGCTGATTTACTTATTGAATACCATAACTATCAAACTACCAAAAAACATTAGAAAAATTTATAACAAAGTTCATCTGGAAGAACAAAAGATTAAGAATATCAAGGGAACTAATTTTTAAAATATGAAGGATTGGGATCTAGCAGTACCAGATCTTAACTGTACTACAAAGCAGTGATCATCAAAACAATATGGTATTGGTTCAGAGACAGAAGGATGGATCAGTGGAAAAGACTAGGGGTAAATGACCTCAGCAAGCTAGTATTGTATAAACCGAAAGATCCCAGCTTTTGGAACAGGAACACACTATTTGACAAAAACTGCTAGGAAAATTAGAAAACAGTATGAGAAAATTTAGGTTTAGATCAACATCTCACACCCTATACCAACATAAATTAAAAATGGGTAAATGACTCAAATTTAAAGAGCAGAATCATAAGTATATTAGATGAACATAGAATAGTATATCTGTCAAATCTATGGGAAAGTAAGAAATTCAAGACCAAGTAAGAAAATGAGAACATTACAAGATATAAAGAATAATTGTGATTTTATTAATTTAAAAAGAGGTTGTACAAACAAAACCAATGGAAACAAAATTAGAAAGGAAGCAACAAACTGGGAAAAAATTTTATAACAAAAATTCTCTGATAAAGGTCTAATTTCCCAGATATATAAGGTACTAAGTCAGATTTACAAGAAATCGAGCCATTCCTCAATTGACAGACAGTCAAGGGACACGAACAGGCAATTTTCAGTAGAGAAATCAAAACTATCAATAATCACATGAAAAAGTATTCTAAGTCCTTCCTAATGAGAAATGCAAATCAAGGCAACTCTGAGGTATCACCTCAAACCTAGCAGATTGGCCAATATGACAGTAAAGGAAAATAATGAATGTTGAATCAAGTATGGCAAAATTGGGACACTAATACACTAAAAACATAGGTGGAGACTTGAAGTGATCCAACCATTCTGCAAGGCAATTTGGAATTATGCCCAAAGGGCTTTAAAAGAAGGCCTGCCCTTTGATCCAGTTATACCACTACTAGGTTTATATCCCAAAGAGATTTTTTTAAAAAGGTGTACAAAAATATTTATAGTTACCTTTTTTGTGGTGACAAAAATTGGAAAATAAGGGGGTGTCCCTCATTTGGGGAATGGCTGAACAAATTGTGAATCTGATGGTGATGGAATACTATTGTGCTATAAGGATTAATGAACTGCTTCATTTCTATTTGAACTGGAAACACCTTCATGAACTGATACAGCATGAAATGAGGAGATCCAGGAGAACGTTGTACACAGAAAGTGAAACACTGTGGGACAATCAAATGTAATAGACTTTGCTACTAATAGCAATTCAATGATCCAGGCCAGTCTTGAGAGACTTATGAAAAAAGAATGCTATTCATATCTAGAGAAAGAACTATGGAAATAGAAATGCAGAAAAAAAAGCTTAATACTTGGTTATATGGGTATATGATTTGAAGTTGTGGTTTTTAAAAGATTACTCTATTGCAAATATGAATAAAATGGAAATAGGTTATTATAAGAATAAACAGAGCCAATACCCAAATATTATGATAGAGGGGGAGAGAAAGAGAAAGTCCTTCTTCTGGCTCTTTTTGTCTCATCCCCCATCCTTACATTATGAGTAGTAAGACATGTCTAAACCAGTGGAATTACTTGTCTGTTCTGGGAGGGTAGAGGGAGAGAAGAGGAGGAGAGAACATGAATCATGGAGTCATAGGAAAATATTCTAAAAAAAAACAAATAAAATAATGTGGGGAAAAAAGATGACACTGCTAAAAGCAAAACAAAACAAAGTTCTATTAGGTTCTGCCTGTTAATTTTGCCTTTCTTTATCCCCCAAGTACAATTCTTACTGCCATCATTTGCTTTATATTTACATTGCATATTTTGTATTTAATTACCTGTGCCCATGTTGTTTTTCCTTGAATAAATGTAGCTTCTTGGGGTTCTGGAACTATTTTTTATTTTTTATCATATGTATCCTAAGTACCTATATACTGCTTACAGCATGATAGTCACTTGATAAATATATGCAAGTTAAAAAAAAAAAAGAGTCAGGATGTGAGGTGGTGGCAGGATCACAGTAGAGAACTTGGGTAATGTTTTGATGATGTTACACAGGTAAAAATGGCAGGCCTTGGTGACAGTTTGGAGCCAGGAGTGGGATAAAAGAGAAGAAGGAATTGAGGATAACATCTGGCTTAAGAACCTCCATGACTGGCAGGAGAGTGATGCCCTCCACAGTAATAAAGTGGTTAGGAAGAGGGGAAGGTATGAGGGGAAAAAATATGGTGGAGGAAACAGATCCAGAGGCAGTGCGTTGCCCAAGATCACAGAGATCATAAATGGCAGTAGGATTCAAACTCAGATCCTGCAACTCCAAATTCAGTGTTCTTTCATCATACCACACTGTCTCGCTGAGTGAGATATGAAGAAAAAATTGCATGGTCTATCCATGAGATGCCAGCATTCCCCTAAGGAAATTTTAGTAATTTAAAGTAATTTGCCAGGGGGTCACATAAGCAATAAATAGCAGAGTTGAGATCCAAACTATATCCTCTGACTCAAAATGTTGGCAAAATTCTATTAAAGCAGAGATTTGAAAACTATGAAACTTTGTTCAGCTGTCAGGTATACAGTTGTCCCTCCCTATATCGCAGTTCACTTATCATGGCTTCACTGTATCTTTTTTGCTATATAGCGGGATTTTGCAGATGAATATCATACTGTATACAATGGAATTGCAGTACACCACTATCCCTTGTGCAAGTTTTCCAACGTGAGAGCCAAAGCTCTGTGTTCTGTATCCTAGAGTTGATCTAGTGACTGTAGTGGTGTGACTGTAGCATTGATCAGTTTGCTCTCCCACAATGTGCCCATACATTCAGAAAGCATTTAAGAGCATATGAAATGTTTATACAAGTATGGGAAAGGTGAAGCCTTAAAAAAATTATATATATATATATATATGTATATATACATATAAGTAATAAAATAAATATAATGCTGCTGCTTCATGGATTTTCACCTATCATGGGGGTCTCTGGAATGTAACTCCTGCCATAGGCGAGGGATCACTGTACTACCATTTGGTTTAGACTCCTGTAGTTTGGGATCCCTGCTAACGGTCAACAAGTCCTCCTAACTGATTTGTTATTCCTTTAACAGCTTCAGTTAATAACTGTTTTATTCTATAACCATTTAAGTGCTAATGATGCACAAATCATTGTGCACTAAGCCATGTGGTGACTGCTTTTGAATTTCTTAGCTTAACTATTAGAACGGTTTGCTGGTGATGTAAAAGAAAACATCAGAAGACTTCAGAACCCTAATCAGTGCAGCCACTAATTGGGACTTCAGAGGTCTGAAAATAAAACTTCCACCTATCTGTCCCGTCTTGTCAGAGTGGCAGTAGTCTCTAGGTGTGATATAGGGCAAACATGGCCAATATGTTGATTTATTTTTATTTAAATGTATTTCTTTGTTGGGTAACTAGGTGGCTCAGTGACCTAGAGATGAGAGGTCCTATGTTCAAATCTGGGCTCAGTCATGTCCTAGCTGTGCCACCCTGGGCAAGTCACTTAACCTTCATTGCCTAGCCCTGACTACCTTTTCTGCCTTAGAATACACAGTATTGATTCTAAGAAAGAAGGTGAGGGTTTAAAAAAAATTAAATGTACTTCTTTATTACAAGGAATGATTCTATTAGTTATGGGGAGCAGTAGAGAAGGGGTAGGTATCAAGAAAAAGTGACAGTAATGTTGTTTATGTTTTTGTTGTTTTAACAAAATATCAATAGGGGCTCAGTAGATGGAAAGCCACGTCCAAAGGTGGGAGATCCTGGGTTCAAATGTGGTTTCGGACACTTTCTAGTTGTGTGTGCGTGTGTGTGTGTGATCCTGGGCAAGTCACTCAACACTCATTACCTAGCTCTTATCACTCTTCTGCCTTGGAATCAATAGTTAGTACTGATTCTAAGACAGAAGGTTAAGAGTTTTTAAAAAATCAATAAAATGTGAAAATAAAAAGGATGTTGAGCACAAAGCTTGACTTAATAGCTCTGAATTTCATCCCTTGCCCAGCCTCACCTATTTTTCCTGTCCCACATTCCCCAGGGCACATGATTTGATAGTCTCTTGAGCCAGGGGTTGGTTGGATTTAATTATAATTGGAATAGGAATGCTGCCTTATCTCCCTAGGGTGAAGTCTTTCCCTGATACTTGTTTATTGCTCCTTTTCAGGCTAGAGACTTTGTTAGGGCAGAGAAAGAGAAATCTTTCTGTCTTTATTTTATAAAGCAGAAGCAGCTACTCCAGAGACTTATTCAGTTCCTAGTTAGGAAATACTATATCATATTCTCAGGTCTAGCCAGTTAATAACCCATTCTCCTACTCTCCATCTCCAGTGAAGGACTGAGAGAGCCCATTAGCCACATTTTAGCCAAGAGTTCCTGGATCTTCCCTCACTAATGCTTTTATCAGGAAACACTGATGAATTATAGAACTGGTGGTTTTCCTTTCAATGGCCCTAAGTGCCAATGAACCCTGGAAGGGCCAAGAGATAAACAACTGGAGACAGAGGAAAAGACAAATCCTTGACACCCTGATAAGATCTGAAGATGTTGAAGAACCATAAGTACATGAGAAAATGGCACTTTGAACATCAAGAATGATCTCAAAAACAAACCCTTGATGTTTTGAAACATAAAAACTTGAACTGGCTTGTGTCTTCTTTTGGTTTTTCTTAGAATCAAATTAAATATTATTTTCTACTTCAAAACATAGGAATATATCTATATTTCTTGCTCTACATACACACAGAGACGTATATGTTGCAAAAACATTTGTTGTGAATATTTTCTGTTTATATATCGTAATTTATATATTTTTAATGTTGTATCTATAGAATTTTTTGGAGATAAAATCATTTTAATTTAATAATTTTCCCTTGGAAAATATTTTTCATTGTTTTTATAAGTAGGAAAATTAACATAAATATAATACTAGTCCAATTTGTTTTTTAATTTTTGCTTAATGCAAGTTCAGATGTTTACATTTAATAAAACCTGATGAAGTTCTAAATAAAACTGAATTACACATAAACTCCTAAATGTGATGAGTCCCACTCTGGTAGAGGGAAGAAGAGGATGTAGTGTGGGATGACTTGCCTTGAGAAGATAGAGGCAATACATTGTGACAAAACCCGGTCCTGAAAGTCCTCAGTTTCCATCTTAATAAAATGGAGGGGTGGGGAGTCGCGGTTCTAAATGATCTCTAAGATCCTGTGAACCCCAACAGTGAAGCACGGCTTGTGACAGGTGACTCAGGAAAGTTTGAAAGAAGTGGTTCATAGCACTTGAGAAGAAAAGCTGGCGGGGCGGGGGGGGGGGGGGGGGGAGG
>NC_058132.1:157650576-157774686 GCF_016433145.1 Gracilinanus agilis | reverse complement strand
AGGATTCTAGAACCAAGTGAGGTCCACCCACACCCTTTTATTTACATTCATGGACACAGTGCTGGCATAAAAAAAAAAAAAAATGGAATGAACCTGGTAGGCAGTTCAGGAGGGGAAGGGATGAAACTCCCAAAACACACATATTGATCATTGTTGTAAGAGAATAATCATATGAAACCAAAATCCCCAAAATAAGACCATCAATAAACAAATGTGAAAGATAGTATGCTTTGATCTGCATCTGACTCCAAAAGTTCTTTCTCTGGAGGTGCATAGCATCTTTTGTCAGAAGTCCCTCAGAATTGTCCAGGATCATTGTATTGCTTGCTGAGAGTAGTTAAGTCTTTCACAGTTGAAAATCATACAATAATGCTATTATTATGTATGATGTTCTCCTGGTGCTACTTATTTTGATCTGCATCAGTTCATGTAGATCTTTCCAGCTTTTTCTGAAATCATTCTGCTTGTCATTTCTTATAGCACAATAGTATTCCATCACCAACATATTCCTCAACTTGTTCAGCCATTCCCCAGTTGATGGACATTCCCTCAAATTCCTTTTCTTGGCCTCCACAAAAGGAGCTACTATGAATATTGTTTGCCCAAGTAGGTCCTTTACCCTTTTTTATGATCTCTTTGGGATAAAGACCAAGTAGTGCTATGACAGTATCAAAGGGCATGCACAGTTTTTATAGCATAAAAACTAACCATTTAAAAAATAAATTCCTAATATATTTAATAAAATTTGTGTTTTATGATGTCTTTTCTCCACCCTTTGAGAAGTAGAATCATAGATGAAAAGGGTGCTGGCTGGACTAGGAAGTGAAGAAGATCTATCTCTGACATTTCCTAGCTGTGTAATTATGGTCATATCACTTTACACTGAATTTCAGACAACTTTCTAAGACTCCAAGTTCTCAGTTGGTTGTGATCTATGTTACATGGACACAGTTTCCAAACTGAAGAAATCATAGGTCTATCCATCCTGGAAAATTCAGCTAAAATGTAACTCTTCCATGAAGCCTTCTCAGATTTCATTACTCCTAAAAGAGCTTTCTCCCTCAGACAAACAGCACTGTACCTCTCGTCATCTTCATATTCATTCTGTACTATCATTATTGAATAATTATAATATATTGATGCTTGTATTTATTCCTTCTTCTAGACTCTGTGAGAGCCCAGGCTGCATATTAAGCATTCTTGCATATCTTGCCCAGCACTTAACACAGTGATTTATGCATTTTAGGCACTTCACCAAAATTTGGAGGCTGAATGAAATAATTGTTCATTGGGAGTGGTTAAAGGAATCAAGTACTCACTATTGGAACAGATAAAGAATCAAGATTGAATTTTACTAGTTATATAACTAACATCTAACAAATGGTTTTATAGTTTTCAAAAATCTGCTTTTGCTGAATCCAAAAAAAAACTCTGTGAGACATACAGGGCTATTATTATTTTCATTTTTAACATGAGGAAAATGAAAATCAAATGTCATAAAGTGATAAAAAGCTAGAATCTCAGTCATCTGATTCCTATTTTGAAAGCTTGTCATGTAAAAGCTGAAATAGATTCTGGTGGTATTGTGGAGATTAGAACCAATGAGTGAGATAAGTCAGATTTAGATGTAAAATAAAGAACTATTTTTTTCTTTACAATTAGTGTGCTTGAGGTTATGGGATATCCATTATAGGAAGTGATCACCAATCAGAGGTGCACTAGAGTAGATCCTGGTTTTTAGTGAGAGACAGAAATGGATTTCTAAAGTCTCTTCCAGTTCCCATGTGTCAGCTAGGTGGCACAGTGGATGGAGTACTAGACCTGGAGTCAGGAAATACTGAATTAAAATCCCATCTCAGAGGGCAGGTAGGTAGCTCAGTGGATAGAGGGCTAGGCTTGGAATTGAGAGCACCTGGGTTCAAATCTAGCCTCAGACACTTCCTAGCTGTGTGACCCTTGGCAAATCACTTAAGCCCTTCCCCTTCTGTCTTAGAGTTGTTGTTAGGACAGAAAGTAAAGGCTTAAAACATCCCAGTCTCAGAATACTTACTAGTATCTGTGTGACCTTGGACAAGTCATTTAACCTCTTTCTACCTCAGTTTCTTCATCTGTAAAATGGTGATAACAGAAACATCTAGCTCCAGTGTTGTTGGGAGGATCAAATTAGATGATATTTGTGAAGCACTTAGCACAGGACCTGGCATAAAGTAAGTCCTATATAAATAAACTCTCGGGTTTTATAATTCTGTGATTCTAAGAAAAAAGATAGAGTCTAACTAATAATAATACTATAGATATAGGCTAAATAAATAATTAAATGGATTCATAACTAGTTAAATGACAAAGTCCAAAGAAAAGGAAATACTAGATCAATGTTAGCCTGGAAGGTCTCTAATGTTATCCTTTTCCCTTTTCTTTTCAGTATTTTTATAACTGACTTAAAATAAAGACTATGATGGATAAGACGCTTCTTTAAGTTTTGAATGACTGAAGCTGGGAAGGAAAATAAAAATCAGGATCTGTTGTATGACACACTAAGAGCTCTAAAAGGTCTCAAGAGACTAGAACAGTGAGCCAATTTAAGACTCCTCTCCCTGACTTGCTCTATAGTGCCACAGAAACCTCCAGAGTGTACAAGTTCACCCTGGATCATATCCAAAGCATCCTCTACCCCTGAGGTCCCTCTCCCTGATTAGCCGGGTTTTCCCTGAATCTGTATTTTAGGGAAGTTATTTTGACCTCACATTAAACTCCTGACTCACTGGGTGACTCTCCCCACAATGTACCTGCAAGATACCTTTGTCTTCTCTAACTTCTTATGTGTTGTCTTCTTGTATTTGTGTTCCCAGTGCTAATCACAGTATCTGGCACCTAACAGATCTTTTTGTGGTAACATGGTGAAGGGGATATGGTATTATATGATGTAATAATTTGGATAGCCAAGGTCTGAGATAAACTATAATTAATCCAAGCCCACATTCCAGGATTCTGCTTTCATTCAGAGAATCTTAGAGTTGGGAGGAAACTTAGGTCATTCAGTCTAACACATGGGTTCTTTGTTTTGGTGAAAATGGTTGCATTAGCTCCCTCATGTTAGCAAATAACTGGTGGGACTCATATCTTGTTTTTCAAGTCTGATTCACAAAAAAGGTAGGTAATTTCCATCATGATAAATCTGACTCATAGGTGTGGAGAAATACAGCAGAGCCTCTCCTGACTTGGATTGACTCATGGGTGCTTTAGTGATGGAGTTTTTTATCACTGGCCTTCTCTTCCCCTATTCCTTTCTGAGAGGGAAGGATAGAAGGGTATATGTAATGAGTTCAAGAAAAACCACTAGAAAAGTCCATTATATTCAATTATACCATAATGTATCAGTCTCTGTGTACAGTGTTCTCTTGGTTCTGCTCCGTTCACTCTGCATCAGTTCCTAGAGGTCATTCCAGTTCACAAGGAATCCCTCCAGTTCTTTATTCCTTTCAGCACAATAATATTCCATCACCATCAGATACCACAATTTATTCAGCCATTCTTCATTTTCCAATTTTTTGCCACCACTAAGAGCACAGCTATAAATATTTTTGTACAAGTATTTTTCCTTATTATCTCTTTGGAGTACAAACCCATTAGTGCTATGGCTTGATCAAAGGGCAGGCAGTCTTTTAAAGCTCTTTGCACATAGTTCCAAATTGCCCTCCAGAATGGTTGGATCAATTCACAACTCCACTAGCAGTGTATTAGTGTCCAAATTTTGCCACATCCCCTCCAACATTTATTACTTTCCTTTGCTGTCATATTGGTCAGTCTGATAGATATAAGGTGATACCTCAGAGTTGTTTTAATTTGCATTTCTGTAATCAGGAAGGATTAGAATACTTTTTCATGTGCTTATTGATAGTTTTGATTTCCTCATGTGAAAACTGCCTATTCGTTTCCCTTGGCCATTTGTTGATTGGGGAATGGCTTGATTTTTTTAAAATTTGACTTAGTTCCTTATATATTTTGGAAATTAAACCTTTGTCTGAGAGTTTTGTTGTAAAAAATGTTCTCTCAATTTGTTGCTTTCCTCCTAATTTGGGTTGCATTGGTTTTGTCTGTACAAAACCTTCTTAACTTGATGCAATCAAAATCATTCATTTTACATTTTGTAATGTTCTCTATCTTTTGCTTGGTCTTAAATTCCTTCCTTTCCCACAGATCTTAGAGGTATACTCTTCTATGTTCACTTAATTTATTTGTGATTTCACTCTTTATATTTAAGTCATTCTGAATTTATCTTAGTATAGGGTGTAAAATGTTGACCTAAACCTAATTTTTCCCAGCAGTTTTTGTCAATAGTGAGTTCTTGTCCCTTTAATAATTAAAATTATGAGGCTGATAGTAGCTTAATAACTTTACTGAATCAAAGTAATAGTAGTAGTAGTAAAGAGAGGGAAAGTTAGGAAAGAGGTAGAGGTACTTAGTTTTCTAATCTATTGGGCAATATGATGGGCCTATGGCTAAACTCCAACAAGGGTTCCTTCAACTCTCCATGCTCCAGCCAGAAGACCCCAAAGACCTTCTGGTCTCCACTTATTAGCTCTTTTCTCCACCCCCTAACTCTCACATGTCACATCTCAGGAACCAATCTTAATTTCTTAATTTGCCTGGGAAGTGTCTGTGGAATCAGTTTCCCATCTTGTTGGTTCCTTAGTTCTTTCTCTGAGGGTTGTAATAAGGGGAATAAAACAAGTGGATGGGGTTTGTGGGTCCCTAAGTCAGTAGGTGGGAAAGGAGGGTACAATGGTGGAGGTAGTAAATTGAGGTGGTAGGAGATATAAGGGAACGACTGAGTTTAGGGAAATATAAGATGATGAAGTAGAATGAGATGCAAGGGGAGAGGATGAGGTAGTTGGGCAGGCAGCTGCAACAGGGAGACACAGACTGGGTACACAGGCTTGAGACAGAGGACACTAAAGAGAAACAGGCTGAACCCCTTCAGGTAGGAAGAGCACTTCCACAGACAAAAGGTAGGGCCAGTCAGAAATGGTTTGAAACTAACTAGAGGGCTTCCTAGTCAATTTCTCAGGTTCACAAAGACAGAGTCCCGAGGCTCTTCCCTGTCTGTGAAATAGAAGCACTTCTCAGAGGAAGTATAAAGATCACCACTTCCTCCAAGATGGATGCCTCCAGCTCCCCTCAGGACCCAAAGAGAAACTATTCCTTTCTCTCTTTATCCCTCTCTTTTATCATTCAACCAATGATCTAGCAAAAGGTTTGATTAAATAACAACAGAGTTTATTAAGTATCAGGGTTGTTTGTAAAGAGGGATACAAGGTTTCTCTAACAACCACCTAGGGAGAAGCTTCAGGTTGGGGGAGGGACACAGGAATGGGAGACTGAGAAAGGGTCTGCCTTCACTCAGTCCCAGGAGGTTTTGTTGCCTTTAAGGTTAGGGAAATTACACATAATGAATCAAGAGATAATTTATATCAAGGGTAAGCCCTACTTGACTATGGGGAAAACTAAGTCTTCAAAGTTTGATTGCTACCACCCAAATCCACCCTTCTCCCAAAACCCACAGGAAATTAGGAATGGAAAATGGTGATTGGAATAGGGAAGGTCAGGGAGATCCAGAGGAATTAGCTAAGCTACAAAATCTCAAGAGAAAAGGCATATAGAATCAAGGCCAGGTTTCAGCCCCAAAGACCGAGCTCAGTTGAGCCTTCTGCTCTGACCAAGCCTCCAGGATTAACTGCCTCTAGTCAGGGTTCTAAACCCTCTCAACTGCCAGAAATTCTGCAGTTAGCCTTTTGCAGGGTTAATTGCACCTCTGCACTACAGGGTTCATCTATCCCTGAATTTACTCAGTGGTTTTTGACATCCAGGGCATTGAGAGATGATGTTAAAAAAAAAAAAAACATAATAAAGAGAGAAATTTGCTTCCAACATCCCAAAAGCTGGAATCATTGGAGTTTATCAAATACTATCTTGCTGAGTTCATTTACCCCTCATCTATTCCATTGATCCACCCTTCTGTCTCTTAGCTAGTACCATACTGTTTTGATGACCACTGCTTTATAGTACAGTTTTAAGATCTGCTACTGCTAGGCCCCCTGATAAATTAAGGCACAATTGAATGTAATAGACTTCTGTACTAGCAGCAGTGCAATGACCCAGGACAATTCTGAGGAACTTGTGAGAAAGAACACTATCCACATTCAGAGAAAGAACTGTGGGAGCAGAAACACAGAAGAAAAACATATGATCAATCACATGGTTCGATGGGGATATGATCAGGGTTTTGATGTTAAAAGATCACTCTGCTGCAAATATGAATAACACTGAAATAGGTTCTGAACAATGATACATGTATAACCCAGTGGAACTACTTGTCAGCTCTAAGAGGGAGGAGGCAAGGGGGAAGGGGGGGAATCATGAATCATGGAACCATGGAAAAATATTCTAAATTTAAAAAAGAAAAAAGAAAACCCACTTGAAAGGAGAAGCACCCCAATACCCTCTCTCCCCACTTCCTTCCTTTCCACACACACTCTTAGAAAGGGCATTGACTGACATGCTTAAGACTTAGTCAAGGTTCCTATGTCACTAGAGTATGTTAAGGAAAAAAAAATAGAATTCAGGAGTAATGGGGAAAGTGATGAATTTGGAGTCAAGAGGCCTGAGCTTGAATTTCAGCTCTACCACAGTACCTCTGTGACCCAAGGCAAGTCATGTTACCTCAATAGGATCTCAGAGTTCCTGTGTATAAAATGAAAGGATTAGGCTCCTCCTTAACTGCTCTTTTCATTTTCCACATATTTAAGTTTTGTTGTTTGTTTATGCTGGTTGGCTTGAGTATTTCATTATGATGCAAAAATACGTAGGCTTATGGTTTTTGTATCTATGATTGTAAAACTTTAATTTCAGAGCCATTACTCAATTTTCGACTAACTGTATGACTCTAAATCTTTCTGACATTGTTGACATAAGCAGATCAAAACTGGCCACCCCATGCTATTAAGGAGTTGGACAAATAGATGATTATAAAGCAATAGTTTTGAACACTAGCCTTTCATCTCCTCTGCCTCCATGAAGCCTTTAAAAGCAGAAAGAAAATGAGTGGCTTTGAATTTCAGTTTCTTTTGCCCTTCTTGCCAATCCTCTTGGGAAGAGTGGAGAGGCCAAAAGATGAAGGGGAAAAGAGGTGAGAGTAAGAGGAGAGAAAAAGCCTTATAGGGGCAACTGGGTGGTTCAGTGGATTGAGAGCCAGGCCTTGAGTTGGGATGTCCTGGGTTCAAATCTGGCCTCAGACATTTCCCAGCTGTGTGACCTGGGAAAGTCACTTAACCCACATTGTCTAGCCCTTACCACTCTTCTGCCTTAGAATCAATACAAAGTATTGATTCTAAGACAGAAGGTTAGGGTTTATAAAAAATTTTTTAACAAACAAACTAGAATTTTCTAGGAATTCACAATCCAAGAATACTGGAAAACTGACTGCTCATACAATTCAACTACCATCCCTTTCCTTAAAGTATGATATTTGAGTATCGCTGGAGAAGAAGAGAGTTGCTTTTATTAAAAAAAAAAAACACGTTACATTATATTTTAAATTCAATATTGTAGTGGTTCCAAAGTAGAAGAGTGCTAAAGTCTAAGAAATGAGGTTAAGTGGCTTACCTAGAGTCACACAGCTAGGAAGTGTCTGAGGTCAGATATGAACCAGGGCCTCCTGTCTTTAGGCCTGGCTCTCAATCCAATGAGCTACCCAGCTGCCCCCTGATAATTGCTTTAAAAAAAAAAAGAATTTTCAAAAGAGAGATAATAAATGGGACAAACTCCAAACCAGTGACTTTGACATTCCTCCCCAACAAAATTCTCAAATAGATTATTCAACTGATGACTTTTGAGCACTTAGAACAGTAAACAGTGTGTGCCCCTTCTCCTAGCCCCACCATGGGAGCATCAAGAGCTAGTTGTGTTCAATAGATAATTTTTGGTTTTATTTTTGGTTGTTTATTGGAGGGAGACAAGACAGAAATGTGGGCTCAACGAACAACGAACCCTCAAGGAGACTGACTAATGGACAAGTGTCATTAGAGAGATACTTGTTCTTGCTCAATATAACATTTTTAGCAATGGCATGGATAAGACATAGAGAGATGATAGTTGTTGGTTAGTAAACATTTCTTAAGCATCTACTATATGTCAGGGACTATGCTGAGTGATGGGGATACAAATACAAGTTTAAGGGGAAAAAAGTAAGGGGCAACTAGGTGGCTCAGTGGATTGAGAGCCATGCCTTGAGTTGGGAGGTCCTGGGTTCAAATTTGACCTCAGGCATTTCTTAGCTGTGTGACCCTGGGCAAGTCACTTAACCCCCATTGCCTAGCCCTTACCATTCTTCTGCCTTAAAACCAATATTTAGTGTTGATTCTAAAACAGAAGACAAGGGTTTGATTTTAAAAAAAAGTCATCACCCTTAAGGAGCTTAAAAATGTGCAGGGGAAGAAAACACTGAAAAGGGTGTTGGGAAAGCTTAAAAAGGTGGGTGGGAAGGGGGAAGGAGAGAAAGAAAGTGAAAGTACCCAGCTTGGCAACATGATGGAGAAGTCCCAGGAAATCCAAAAACAGTGTAGCTGATGAGAAATAGGAAGAAGACTGCTTTCTTTTTTCTTTTTTTAAATTTTTAAAAATTTTTCTGTATTACATGACAATATAATTTTCAAACATTGTTTTCTGACATTTTGCCATCCATTTTCCCTCCCTCCTTCCCATCCCTCCCTCTTCCCCAAGTGGGCAGGTAATACAATATAGGTTGTACATGTATTGTTATGTAATACATAACCCCATGTTCATCATGCAGTGAAAGAAGACACACATCACTTATGCTAGAGAAAAATTCATGGAGGAAATAAAGTGGAAAAATTGGCACACTTCAATCTGCAGGCAGACTGTGTCAGTTCCTTCTATAGTAGTACACAGGTTTTTTTGTCCTGGGTCCCTTGGAGGTGTCCCAGATCCTTGCATTGCTGAAAATAGTTAAGTCATTCACAGTTGGTCATCGTCCATTATTGCTGTTACTATGTACAATGTTCCTCTAGTTCTGTTCACTTCACTTTACATCTCTTCATAGAAGTTTTTCTAGATTTTTTGGTGATCATCTTGTTTGTTACTTCTTATGGTACAATAGTATTCCTTTATAATCATATATCATTACTTGTTCAGCCATTCCCAAATGGATGAACATCCCTTCAGTTTCCAATTCTTTGCCACCACTAAAAGAGCTGCTCTAAATATCTTTATACAAATAGGTCCTTCTCCTCTATCTTTGATCTCTTAGGAATTTAGACCTAGTAGTGGTGTTGCTAAGTCAAAGGGTACACACAGTTTTATGGCCTTTTGGTTGTAGTTCCAAATTGCTCTCCAGAATAGGTTGTTTCAGTTCACAACTCCACCAACAGTATAAGTGTTCCAATTTTTCCATAACCCTCCAATATTTATAATTTTCCTTTTTTTTCCTTATTAGCCTATTTAATAGTGTAGGAGATGGTATTTCAGAGCTGTTTTAATTTGCATTCCTCTAATTAATAGTGACTTGAAGTATTTAAAAATTTTAAATTTAAATTTAAAAATTTAAAATTAAACTTAAAACTTTAAATTTAAATTTAAATAAATAAATTTAAATAAAAATTAAATTTAAAAAATTAAATACAATTTAAAAATTAAAAAATTAAAAATAAAGGATAGATTTTAAAATATTAGGGTATTAAAAGATTTATTGGTAGCCATTAGAAAAATGGCTTCATGCCATATTGAGTCAGTTTGAAAGACCCGCCATTACCTCTGCTACTATGCTGCGTCAGCTGAAAAAGAGCACATGTCCTTCCAGCCACTCAGCTTTTATTCTTCTCTCTACGATATTATGCTTCCTGTCCACGTGATTACATAAGTGAGGGAATCAGTTGGCTCTTGGGAAATGTAGTTTGAAAGAGCCCTAAATTTCCAAAGGAAGTTTAGATCAGAGACCTCAAGATTAGTTCAAGGACTCCCAAATTTCCAATACACAGTGACTAAAGATAGTTTCAATTTCTTCATTTGAGAATTACCTGTTCATATCCTTTGACCATTTGTCAATTGGAGAATGCTTTGTATTTTTTATAAATTTGACTCAATTCTCTATATATCTGACAAATGAGGCCCTTGTCAGAAACAATTGGTATGAAATTTATTCCCCAGCTTGTTGTTTCCCTTCTAATCTTCATTGCATTGGCTTTGTTTGTGCAAAAACTTTATTGTAGTCAAAGTTATCTATTTTACATTTTGTAATATGTTCTATATCTTGCTTGGACATAAATTCTGACTTAATCCATAAACCTAACAGGAAAGCTGTTCCTTGATTTTTCTAAGTTGTTTATGGTTCCATCCTTTATTTCTTAATAATGTATCCATTTTGACTTTACCTTGGCATATAATGTGAGGTGTTGGTCTCTGCCTAGTTTCTACCATAATGTTTTCCTGGTTTTGTCAAATAGTGAGTTCTTCCAAAAGTTTGGCTCTTTGGGTTTGTCAAACACTAGGTTACCATGGACATTTACCACTGCGTATTGAGTACCTAATCTATTCCATTGATTAAAGACTACTCTCTTTCCTAGCTAATAACAGATTGTTTTGATGAGTATTGCTTTATAATACAGTTAGAGATCAGGTACAACTAGACTTTTCTTAAATAGAGGCCCTGGACTTCTTGGCCCAGCCCTCTGGGCTCAGGAACGCAGGGTACAGATGAGACAGAAGTATCAGGCAGATTCAGTCTTGTAGGATGATGAACATTCCCATTGATGACTTTCCTGAAGAAAAAATGCAAAGAGGTCCAAAAAAATCCAGAAGCATCGTATAGTGCAAAATAGGAGTGAAATCCATGGAGCCTCAGGCCATAGGGACATAATCTGACATAATTCATGATTGAGGGGGAAAAAAAGCATTGTTTATCCAAACCATGAATTGCTCTCTCAGAATTAATGGCATGAACTAATAATGATGCACATCAACCTTGGCTCCCTCACAAAAAGTTCTGTCATTAAAGAATGAGTGAGTGTTCTGGGAATTGTTTCCCATAAGTAGGACTTACTTTGTTGCCTATATAAATGGAGAAGAGCATTTTTGTAATTTCTTTCAAGCAATCTACATGCAAATACTTTGGAAATTTGTCTTTTTGTACACAACAATAAATTGTATTAAGGTATTTAAAGCTCGACAAATTCAACAAGTGTCTCCTCTGTCAATGCTGGCATTTATTTTCCCCTAACAATTGGGCAGGATCTCCTTAGTGGCTCATACAGTGAGCAGACTCTCTTTCTTTTGATTGTGCTTAATTACTTGGCAGGACTTGTGGGACCCTTCAGTCCACATCATTCCCCACTCCAAATAACCTAGGGTCCAGAACCAAGAAAGGGCAGAGGGCAGTCTTCTGGAACTACTTCCTCCTGAATAGTGGCACTGAATCAGGGATGAGCCTAGGGTCCTGTATTGCTTGGTGGGGCAGAGATCATCCCCAGGTTTCTGGGAGCAGAAGAAAACAGCAACAGTGGCCAGTGGTTGGAGCTGTACTTGTTGCTCAGTAGCCACCACCATTGGAACTGGAACTGGGAAAATCTTTTTTCTTCAGTTTTCTCATCTATAAAATGAGCTGAAGAAGGAAATGTCAAACCACACCAGTATCTTTGTCAAGAAAACTATAGAGGGACTTCCAGGTTAAGATGGCGGCAGAGTAGAAGCAGCTTGCCTAACCTCTCCTAACCCACACATACAGGACTCCTCAATAAGACATAAAAACAAATCCAGATGAATGCAGGGACCCCACAACAGGGCGCAGCATTGAAGGTACATGGGATCGGGGCATTTCCATGCTATAAGGGGGTGAAATAGCTCTCACTAAAACAAGAGCTCAGCAACCCCCTTACCCCCAACACCACCTATAGTGCCAAAGCCAGCGCACAAGAGTTAGAGCAAGCTTGGGGCACCCATTAAGTCCTTGGCAGCTACCTGGCATCACCAGGGCCTGCTCCTGAGAGCAGCAAGACTTAAGACCCCAAGAGGCTAAAGAATGCGCGGACTTTGAACACAGACCCTGAGTGCTTGTGTCCGCAGATCCTGAGCACAGGCACAGACGCAGACCTTGGGTAGGGACCCAGTGCAGAGGCGTGCACGACTGTAGAAGCAGCACCCTGAGACTGTTAAAGGAGCTTCGGACAGAGGAACAAGCAAGGGGACCACCAGGAGGCTTGACCCTGAGAACAACTAGACCTGAGACCTCAGGAGCCTGAAGATCTCAGACAAACCCTGGGTGTGAGGATAAACCTGAAAGGGCACTGGGCTAAAAATGGCAAGCCATCCACAGGAACCCCAAAAGAGAAAGATCAACAAGAAGAAATCTGTAACACTTGACAACTTCTACACACAGAAAATCCAGACAACAGAGCAAACAGCAGAGGAGAACAAACAAATAATCATATCCAAACCTTCCCAAAATAATGAAAACTGGTCACAAGTTCTTGAAGAGCTCAAATCTGAGATGATGAAAAAGATGGAAGAGATTTGGGGAGAGAAGTGGTAAATAGTTCAAAAGGAAATTAACAGGTTAGAAGACAGAAACTCTCAATTGGAGAAAGATGCCCCAAAATCAAACAAAATGGTAAGCAAATTGGAAACCAAAATCTGGCAAGAAAATAACAGTTTAAAAGGCAGAATTTCACAATTGGAAAGTGAGGCAAGTAAATTGAAGCCCAGAAATGACCAGATTAAATAGGAAAACCAGTCTCTAAAGGCTAGAATTGAGCAATTAGAAGCTAATGATCTCTCAAGACAGCAAGAGCAAATGAAGGAAAGTCAAAAGACTGATAAAATAGAAGGAAACATGAAATATATCAATGAGAAATTGACAGATCAAGAAAACAGGTCTAGAAGAGACAACTTGAGAATCATTGGTCTCCCTGAAAAAGCAGAAATTAATAGAAATTTGGACTCCATACTAAAATAAATTGTTCAGCAAAACTGCCCTGAAGTTCTACAACAAGAAGGCAATATAGACATTGAAAGGATCCATAGATCACCCTCTACACTAACCCCTGAAAAGACAACCCCCAGCAATATACTATCCAAATTCAAGAGCTTCCAAGTAAAAGAAAAAAATACAAGAAACCAGAAAGAGACAATTCAGATATAAAGGAGCACCAATCAGGATCACACAGGATCTGGCAGTCTCCACACTAAAAGATCGCAAGGCTTGGAATATGCTATTCATAAAGGCAAGAGAACTGGGTCTACAACCAAGGATCACCTACCCATCAAAACTGATTATATACTTCCAGGGGAAAGTATGGGCATTCACAACAAGATAGAAGATTTCCAAGTATTTGCACAGAAAAGACCAGGACTAAATAGAAAGTTTGATATCCAACCACAAAAATCAAGAGAAACATGAAATGGTAAAATAAGAAACAGAGGGGAAAGAAAGAAAACTCTTATTTTTTAAATTTGCCTCTTTAAGGGCTTCAATAAGATCTAATTATATGTATTCCTATGTGGAGAAATGTTATTTGTAATTCTCTGTAGTGAACTCTATTCACTATTATAGTAATTAGGAGAATTATTCATAGGGAGAAGTTGGAGTACTAAATGGTCTAAAATGATATGGGGAGCGGGAAAGAGGGGGGTGAATAGTAGAGGACACCAAAAGAAGTTTGAATGAATAAAAAAAAATAGGATATTCTATTACACGCAAATAGGGCATGGGAAGGGGAGGGGATGAATACCATTTTAAGAAGGAGAGGAAGAGAGCATTAAGAGGTAATATTTAAACCTTACTCTCAGTGGAATTAACCCTGCGAGGGAAGAGTAGCTATATCCACTGGGATATGAAACTCTATCTAACCCTACTGAGAAAGTCAGCAAGGATAAACCAAGGGGAAGAGGGGAGTGGGGAGGTCAAAAAAGAGAGGGGAGAAGAAGGGGGAGGGAATTCATTAGGCCTTAAAAATAAAAATGGGGGAATAATAAGGGAGGGGACAAGGGTTACTGGCATAAAGCAAACCACTGGTTTAAAAGGAAATAGTGTAAGAAGAAAGGGTAGAATTGGGAGAGGATACCAAAATGTTGGTGAATACACAACTGATAATTATAACTCTGAATGTGAATGGGATGAACTCGCCCATAAAACACAAGCAAATAGCAGAGTGGATGAGAAACTAAAATCCTACCATATGTTGTCTACAAGAAACACATATGAGGCAGGTGGACATACACAGGTTTAAGGTAAAGGGCTTTGAGCAAAATCATTTGGGCTTCAAATGAGAAAAAGAAGGCAGGAGTGGCAATCATGGTTTCTGACAAAGCCAAAGTAATAATAGATATGATTAAAAAAGATAGGGAAGGTCATTACATCCTGATAAAAGGCAGTATAGACAATGAGGAAATAACGCTCAATATGTATGCACCAAATGGCATAGTATCCAAATTCATAAAGGAGAAATTGGCAGAGCTCCAGAAGGAAATAGCAAAACCATACTAGTGGGAAATCTAAATATTCCTCTTTCAGATCTAGATAAATGAAACCAAAAAATAAATAAGAAAGAGATAAGAAAGGAGAATGAACTCCTAGAAGAATTAGATTTAATAGATATGTGGAGAAAAATAAATAGGGACAAAAAGGAATACACCTTCTTTTCAGCTGCACATGCTACATTCACAAAGACTGACCATGTAATAGGGCATAGAAACATTGCAAACAAATGCAAAAGAGCAGAAATAATAAATGTAACCTTCTCAGATCATAATGCAATAAAAATAATAATCAGTAAGGGCACCTGGACAGGCAAATCAAAAACTAATTGGAAATTAAATAAGATGATTCTCCAAAACTAGTTAGTCAAAGAAGAAATCATAGAAACAATCAATTTCATTGAAGAGAATGACAATGATGAGACATCCTACCAAACTCTGTGGGATGCAGCCAAGGCAGTACTCAGGGGGAAATTTATATCCTTGAGTGCATATATTAACAAATTAGGGAGGGCAGAGATTAATGAATTGGGCATGCAACTTAAAAAACTAGAAAGCAAGCAAATTAAAAATCCCCAGATGAAAACTAAATTAGAAATACTAAAAATCAAGGGAGAAATTAATAAAATTGAAAGTAAAAGAACTATTGAATTAATAAATAAGACTAGAAGCTGGAATTTTGAAAAAACAGATAAAATAGACAAATTACTGGTCAATCTAATAAAAAAGGAAAGAAGAAAACCAAATTGACAGTATCAAAGATGAAAAGGGAGACCTCACCTCTAATGAAAAGGAAATTAAGGCAATCATTAAAAAACTATTTTACCCAATTATATGGCAATAAATATAGCAATCTAGGTGATATGGATGAATATTTACAAAAATATAAATTGCCTAGATTAACAGCAGAAGAAATAGAATACCTAAATAATCCCATATCAGAAAAAGAAATTGAACAAGCCATCAAAGAACTCCCTAAGAAAAAATCATCTTGGACTGATGGATTCACAAGTGAATTCTATCAAACATTCAAAGAGCAACTAATCCCAATACTATACAAATTATTTGATATAATAAGCAAAGAAGAAGTCCTACCAAATTCCTTTTGACACAAATATGGTACTGATTCCAAAGTCAGGGAGATCAAAAACAGAGAAAGAAAACTACAGACCAATCTCCCTAATGAACATAAGTGCAAAAATCTTAAATAGAATACTAGCAAAGAGACTCCAGCAAGTAATTAAGAAGGTCATCCACCATGATCAGGTGGGATTTATACCAGGAATGCAAGGATGGTTCAACATTAGGAAAACCATTCACATAATTGAGCATATCAACAATCTAACAAACAAAAATCACATGATTATCTCAACAGATGCTGAAAAAGCCTTTGACAAAATACAGCACCCATTCCTATTGAAAACCCTGGAAAGTATAGGAATAGGAGGTCCTTTCCTAAAAATAATGAACAGTATATACCTAAAACCATCAACAAGCATCATATGCAATGGGAATAAATTAGAAGCCTTCCCAGTAAGATCAGGAGTTAAACAAGGATGCCCATTATCACCTCTATTATTTAACATAGTACTAGAAACACTAGCAGTAGCAATTAGAGAAGAAAAAGAAATTGAAGTTATCAAAATAAGCAATGAGGAGACTAGGATATCCCTCTTTGCAGATGATATGATGGTCTACTTAAAAAATCCTAGAGAATCAACTAAGAAGCTTGTAGAAAAAAATCAACAACTTTAGCAAAGTTGCAGGATACAAAATAAATGCACACAAATCATCATTTCTATATATTTCCAACACATCACAGCAGCAAGAGGTAGAAAGAGAAACACCATTAAAATCACCCTAGACAATATAAAATACTTAGGAATCTATCTGCCAAAACAAACACAGGAATTATACGAAAACAACTACAAAACACTTTCCAAACAATTAAAACTAGATATAAACAATTGGAAAAATATTGATTGCTCATGGGTAGGATGAGCTAACATAATAAAAATGAACATTATACCCAAATTAATTTACCTATATAGCGCCATACCTATCAAACTACTAAAAAACTTTTTTACTGAATTAAAAAAAAATTATAACAAAGTTCATTTGGAATAACAAAAGATCAAGAATATCAAGGGAAATAATGAAAAAAAATGTGAAAGAAGGTGGCCTAGCAGTACCAGATATTAAACTATACTATAAAGCAGCAGTCATCAAAACAATATGGTACTGGCTGAGAGACAGAAGGGAAGATCAGTGGAGTAGACTTGGGGTAAGTGACATCAGCAAGACAATGTATGATAAACCCAAAGAGCCCAACTTTTGGGACATGAATCCACTATTTGACAAAAACTGCTGGGAAATTTAGAAAACAATAGGGGAGAGATTAGGCTTAGATCATCATCTCACACCCTACACCAAGATAAATTCAGAATGGGTGAATGACTTGAGTATAAAGAGGGAAACTATAAATAAGTTAAGTGAACACAGAATAGTATACTTGTCAGATCTCTGGGAAAGAAAAGATTTTAAAACCAAGCAAGAGTTAGAGAATATTACAAAATGTAAAATAAATGATTTTGATTATATTAAATTAAAAAGTTTTTGTGCAAACATAAACAATGCAACCAAAATCAGAAGGGAAACAACAAATTGGGAAAAAATCTTTATAACAAAAAACTCTGACAGGGGTCTAATTACTCAAATATACAAGGAGTTAAATCAATTGTATAAAAAATCAAGCCATTCCCTAATTGATAAATGGGCAAGGGACATGAATAGGCAATTTTCAGATAAAGAAATCAAAAATATCAAATATACGCACATGAGAAAGTGTTCTAAATCTCTAATAATTAGAGAAATGCAAATCAAAACAACTCTGAGGTATCAACTCACACCTAGCAGATTGGCTAAAATGACAGAAGGGGAGAGTAATAGAATGTTAGAGGGGATATGGCAAAATTGGGACATTAATGCATTGCTGGTGGATATGTGAACTGATCCAACCATTCTGAATGGCAATTTGGAACTATGCTCAAAGGGCTATAAAAGAATGCCAGCCCTTTGATCCAACCATACCATTGTTGGGTTTATACCCCAAAGAGATCATAGATAAATAGACTTGGATGAAAATATTTATAGCTGTGCTTTTGTGGTGGTAAAAAACTGGAAAATGAGGCAATGCCCTTCAATTGGGGAATGGTTGAACAAATTGTGGTATATGCTGGTGATGGAATACTATTGTGCTCAAAGGAATAATAAACTGGAGGAATTCCATGTGAACTGGAAATACCTCCAGAAATTGATGCAGAAGGAAAGGAGCAGTGCCAGAAGAACGTTGTACACAGAGACAAATAAACTGTGGTAAAATAGAATGTAATGGATTTCTGTACTAGCAGCAATGCAATGACCCAGGACAATTCTGAGGGATTTATGGAAAAGAACGCTACCCACATTCAGAGGAAGAACAACAGGAGTGGAAACAGAAGAAAAACAACTGCTTGAACACATGAGTTGAGGAGGACAAGATTGGGGATGTAGACTGGAAACTACCACACCAATGCAATTATCAACAATTTGGAAATAGGTCTTGATCAATGACACATGTTAAAACCAGTGGAAATGTGCACCAGCTATGGGGGGGGGGGAGTGTTGGGGGGGGGTGAAGGGGAAAGTAAGAGCATGAATCATGTAACCATATTAACTTTTCTAAAAAATAAATATTAAAAATAAAAAAAAACTATAGAGGGGGATATAAAAAGTTGAACATAATTTAAAAGATTGAAAAATAACAAAGGACCTCATTTCATTTCAGCATTGAACCAGAACAAATAGGCCCACCTTTGACTACTGTCTTAACTGTCCCTGGATTCTGTTTCTAAACCAGTCTTTTTACCTAGAAATCAAAAGATGAGGGGGTTGTTAAAGAAACCTGATATTTAGTACACAGTGGGTGGAATACTCGTCAATTTCCAATAGCTTTTCCTATGCATTAAGTTATTTGGTAATGAGCCTCCATTAGCAGGATGGTTTCCAGTTGGATTTTGTCAGCATTAGGTATTTGGTGATAAACTCCTAGGGGAGTCTTCCCCTCAGGTTCCCCATTTGTTGAGAAATGGGCACAAGAGCAATACAAGAATCAGAATGTTTGTGTTCTCTCCTTAACTGGGCCTCCACTTCCCTGTGCTCCCTCTGTTCCCATCAGAGACAGAAAATTGAAAAGCTAGCCATAGCCTCTGGATGGAGCTTTGTAAAGGACTCTGAGATGCGGAAATAAGTTTTTTGTTAAAGCACATTTACCTGAAGTTTGCTTATTTTGCAAGGGGCATCTATAAAGCCAAGTATATTACTGAAAGGATGCCTATTAACCTTGTAATTAAATTAGTGGGTGGGAAGAGTTTCCCATTTGGATTCAGTTGTATATGTAAAGAGAGATAGAGATAAAGGGAAATCCTTAGTACCTAATCTTTCTTTAAGGAGCTATAACTTCCCTTATTGCCACTGGCTGCTGTTTGTCTCCAAATGAGTTACAAAATTTAGGAGGAGTTCCCAGTCTTTAAGATCTCTCTAAATTTATTCTCTCGCTCCCCTTTCCTTGTTATTCTGATGTTATCTCCATGTTCCCATTCTGGTCATGTTCAGATATCATTTATCATATATATCAGGTCCTGAGTGAGAGTGCTAAGGGTAAAAAAAATACAAAAATGAACCTTTCCCTGCCAGGAATTTGTTCTCTCGGTTTTTTGTTTTTGTTTTTTGTTCTCACATCATTCTTGTTTTTGTTAAATGGGATTCAGCTAGAAACAATCCTGGGACAACTTAATTTGCTCTTATTTTTCTTTTATATCTTATTTTGTATTTTCTTTTGTTATCTTGTAGTGTACCTTATTTCCTAAGATCTGTTTCACAAGTGGGTTAAAGACTTGCTTCTTTGTAGTTGATTAGAAGTATTAGGGTGTCTTCTTCAGGCTCCCGAAAAGGATTCTGGGGGCCACTCCTCACTGCTCACTAAGAAAAGACTCTCGTTCTCTTCCCACTTACTTAAGGGGTTATTTGATGATGGCTTCCCTAGAAGAAGTGACTTGATTCACTTCTGCCGCCCTGTTCTTGAAGGAGGAAGAGTTTCTCTTTTGATTGTGCCAGGTCTGTATAGTTTGAAAGTTTTTCTTCTATATAATTTGGAGATTATGCATATACAGGGGGGCACATCTCTGTAAAACATTTTAAAGTTTTACAGATCAGGGCTTCAGCTGGCTACAATAGTTCCGTCGGTGATAAACGGCCGGTCCCGTAGATATATTGGTTAAGTTCTCCAGGATATTTTGAGGTCTGTATTTTGGTAACATGAGGATTTATCACCTGTCAGTCTACAAAAAATAGCAAGCTTCTCATGTGTAATTCTGGCCAAAAGGTCGTATCTTACTAGGTGTTCAGTGTTTCTTTGCTTGTTATAGACCAATGCCCGGCAACCTTTAGAGATGGAGTGCCAGGCCCCGCCCCAACCCCACCCTCAGACCAAGTGCCGTGCCTACGCCGCCCCACCCCACATTCTGTGCCACACACCCCACACACACACACTTACTCCACCCTGGGGAGGGAGTCAGCACTCCCACTGGATTGCTGGGCAGGTGGGAGGGGCAGTGTAGTCAGGCTTGGGGCGAGGTAGAGGGAAGAGACACAAGCACTCTATACGGTTCCCCTTTAGTTATGTGAAGTATGATTCCCCTCAAACCTAGGTCCTCTCCAAAGTGGAAATTGAGAGGACCTTGAAAATTTCAAAATAAGCCCTCTTTCGCCAGTATTTAAGGAACCAGAAGCCATTTCAAATGGCTTTAATTTAAATTTTAATTCAAAAAGCTTTATTGAGAGAGAAAGAAAAAGCCAGAAAAAAAAAAAAAAAGCAAAAAAGCTCCAGCTTACAGAGAAACTCCTTATTTATAGGAAAATTACTTCTGATGGTAAGACATAAGTTGTTTCTGTCTCACTCAGGCCAAAAGTAATTTAAGAGAATGGGCTCCTCAGGGATAATCATTTCACAATCAATGGTGGCAATGACCTTTATAGAACCTCCCACTGCCATAAACAGATCTGGGTAACCCAGACATAAATTCATTGTTCCATGCATGTGTCATCCATGGAGGCCTTTTGATTTTATACTCACAACCAAACCATTCCATGAACAAGTGAAATCTTCTTGTTCCAAAAACATTTCTTTAAGTTTTTGACCTATCCCATGTCCCCAAAATATTTATTAATCTCCTCTTGTCAGGAAAAGTCTGTCTTTCTCTAGCTGCCTTAGGGTGATGAGCCTTAAAATGGACAGATAGGTAGGTAGGAAGAAAGAAAAAGAAAGAAAAAAGCAAAGAGAAAAAGAGAAAAGGAGGGAGAAAGGAAGGAAGGAAGGAAGGAAGGAAGATTTATTAAGCACAAAAAGGAAAGAAAGTTCCTATCCTCAAGGAGCCTACATGTTTTATTTTATTTTAGTTTTTTCTAATTGAACTTTGTTTTGTTTTTATTGTTTATATTTAATAACATTTTGTTTTTCCCTAATTATATGTAAACATTTTTAATAGTAAAAAAATTTTTTGAGTTCCAAATTCTTTCCCATCTTCCCATCCTCCTTCCTTCACTCCCTTTCACCCCTCCCCCCTCCCTGAGACAGTAATTGATCTGATACAGATTTTACATGTGCAATCATATAAAACATTTTTTCATATGTCTTTTTTGGAAAGGATCTCAAATGGAAGGAGGAAGAAGAAAAGGAGGAGGAGGAGGGGAAAGAGGAAGGAAGGAAGGGAAGGGAAGGGTCAAGGAAAGGGGAAGAGAAGAGAGCATAGGAGAGAAGGGGAGAAGAAAGGAAGAGAGGGGAAAGGAGGGGAGGAGAGGGGAAGGGAGGGGAGAAGATGATTTGGTCTGCATTCACACTCCATCAGTTGATTCTCTGAAGGGAGAAGTCATTTTTCCTCATGAGTTTCTGAGATTATCTTGAATTGCTGAATTTCAGCATTGCTGAAAATATCAGTGATTCACAATTGTTCATCAAAAAATATTGCTGTCACTGTGTACAATGTTCTTATTCTGCTCACCTTACTTTGCATCAGTTCATGTAAGTCTTTCCAGATTGTTCCAAAATAATCCTGAAGAGTTTACATTCTAATGAGGAAAGATGATATATGAAAGAAAAAAAAAACTTTTAAATGGGGGCAGGGAGAAGGAGATTACCCAAGAAGAGACAGAGGTGGAAAAGTCTGGTGGATCAGGAGAAGAACCAGGAAAGGAGCAAGTTTATTTCATCTGGGCATTTCCTCAAATGTCTTTTCTAGGCAAGAGCTCCCCAGTTGGATTAAGGGACTATACGGGTAGAGGTCTTTTAACGATGAAAAGGTCACAGGGTAAGTATAGTTGGAAAAGTCCAGAGGGAGAGGTACAGAGCTGGTTTAGAAGTGAGCATGAATTGGGGAAAAAAATTGTGAAGGAAAGTGGCCTAGCCTGTTTCAAAGAGGTAATCATCAAAACAATCTGGTATTGGCTGAAAATAAGAGTGATGGATCAGTGGAATAGATGAGATATACAATACACAGTAGTAAATGACAAACACCAAAATCCAAGATTTTGGACAAGCAATCACTATTTGACAAAACATGTTTTGAAAACTAGAAAGACGTTTGACAAACTAGGTATAAACCAACATCTCACATTATATACTGAGATTAAAATCAAAAGGGATATGTAATTTAGACATAAACGATGATATAAGCAAATTAGGGGAAAATGGAATATTTTGATTTGTGGATAAGGGAAGAATTTATAACCAAACAAGAGAAAGAAAACATTACAGGGTGTAAAATGTATAGTTTTCATTACATTAAATTATGTTACAAACCAAACCAATGCAGTCAAGATTAGAATGAAAGATTAGAAAGAAATTATTACTGCAAGATTTTCTGATAAATGCTTCATTTCTCAAATACATATTAAACTGAGTCTACCTTAGAAGAATGCAGCACATTCTCCAACTGACAGATGGCCAAAGGATATGAATTGGCAGTTTTCAAAAGAAAAAAATCAAAGTTATCTATAACATTATAAAAAATGCTCAAAATCACTACTGATTAGAGAAATTCAAATTATAAAACAACTCTGAAGTACTATCTCATGCTTATCAAATTGACTAATATGACAGAAAAAGAAAATAACAAATATTGGAGAGAATATAGAAAAATAGGGACGCTAATGCACTATTTATGGAGTTGTGAATTGATCCAACCTATTCTGGAGGGCAGTCATTATTCAAAGGGAGCAGCCCATCCTTCTGCCTTTTCTTAACTCCTCTGTTTCCTCTTTTTATTCTTCTATATAAGGGAGGAAAGACTAGTCTAAACTGCCTCCCTAAAAACCAGATCCACCTTTCAATTTAATTTAGTCTTAGTTTCTTTTTAGTATATGTTGAGAATTTTTCATATACAGAATGTCCCAAAAGTGTTAGTGTAGTTCTAAACTATTAGGTTTAGTGATGTGTAGAATTTAGCCACCACCAAGTGAACCCATGATCTTCCATCTCCCTTTCCTAGGTGTATGTGCTAGCCCTCTCATAGAGTGGCTACAGTATGACCTCAGTATGTGACAACTCCAGTGAGAAAGAGCAGTCCCAAGTGCTTTGATCTCTGAGAAAACATTAGCCCTTCTCCTAGTCTTTCCTATTACTGTGCTAGCAGGCATAAAGCAGTTATGGCAAGCAAGGAGGAGCTGAGGCACAATGGCCCATCCCATTTTACAGATTATCTATTGAATTGTCTTGCTCTTATTAAGGAAAATTGTATTTAAAAGCTATCTGTTTTGAATTCCTGAGGGGGGTCCCTCATGGTTAGTCCACCAACATGGCATTTCTGCATTGGTGTTTTTTTTTTAAATTCCTCTTGATTCAGCTTCCTCATTGTGCCATTTTCTTTCTGAACAGGAAATTTTCCCACCTGGTTAGTTCTGAGCCTTGCCTTTGATACCCCATGAAAAATATAGAACTTTGCTGTGTGATTGCCAGTTAACTGTGACTCTTAACTAGAATCAAACAGAGATAAGGGAGTTTTTCCCTTATTATGACTGTGTCAGCTCAATCTGTGCCCTTGAGGAAACAGTCTTGATACTGACCTAACCATGTCCCTCCATTTTCCTTTCATTGTGAAATTTCTATAATCAGGAGGCAGGTGAACAATGGAAGTCTAATACTAGAACTATTAATTTATACAAAAAAATAGCTGAATTACAATAGTAGATCCCAAATATGAAAGAATTTACTTTTGCTAATCTCTATGTATACCATTAAGAGACAGAAGGGCTCATTTTACAAAATAGGCCCTCATAAATTTTAAGATTCTTCCTTTATCCTGGGGATGACATTGATCATAACAGATACAGAGTCTGGGTAAAAATAGAATAAATGGTGTGTAAAAACTGAAAATGTCTGAATTTTCAAATGACTTATGAGTTCCCAATTGTTCTTATAGTTCTTTTATTAATAGGGTTAGATTCATACAGTTTTCGTTCTTACCACAAGAACAACTAATTACTGGAAAGTCAATCTGATTAGTTTTTCTTATGGTTTATTGAATTATACGAAGTCTTATCATTAACAGAATTTAGCAGAATTACCTACCAATCTCCACAAGTGTCTTGGAACTAGAGAAGCAGATCTGTTAGGATAAGCCTCCTTCAGAGCTGCCCTAAGGATGAGGTCTGCTCTATAATGTCCAAGGTGAGATAGGACCAGATGACTACACAGCTTCTCTGGGACTCAAGATAAAATGTGCTGATTGAATGAACATTACAAATGAGTTACCAGGTTGCAAGGCAACATGATGTCATTTAATACTGATATTCATAATTTGACCTTTTATTTCATGGTGTTTTGTTTTCTGAGTTTTCTTGGTGACCTGGGTGTTATGTAAATCTGCCCTCTCAAATTAGTACATGGTGACCCCTGCAACCTGACTTAGTTTACCTACAGAGCCTATTTAACATGGTTTGTCTCCTTAAGAGATATGTGAGGTTGTGACTGTTTATCTAAGTTTGTTCAATCTTTATGACACTGAAGAAAACGTTATTTTGTAACACTCACTGGTGGCTCCAAGAAGCTATAGTTTGCATAGGTACCACACCCTGGTAAAACCATCTCAAAAGATGGGCTAAATCAGATTGAGAGAAATCAACAGGCCTCAAACCCATTGGTGAGTTAGGGTGTCTGTCTCCTCTAAGTACATGAAGACTTCCTTTGGTAAAATCGGAGGGTCAGAGCAGTTTGTTCCAATGGTCATGAAGATAGCTTGAAGGAAGTACTGAGAGGAAGTGCTTAGAGCCTGGAAGCCGTCAAGATCATCTAATGCATCCTGGTCCATCACCAGTTGTCCCGACTTTTCTTGCCATGGGACTTCAATGGCTGGAAGAAAGAGTGAGATTGATGACTTTGTGCAAATTTGCCTTAAATCCAAATTCACGATTGAGCCAAGACATCACCCTGTGATGTCATTGTTCCTCCTTGAAACAAAAGGTGATCAACAAAAGTCATAGCCCCTCAGTGTTTGTGCGGATGCCCTTATTTGATCTCTAGTCGCATTTCTCATCAAGAGTCTAATTCCTTATGAAAGAAAACTTTGATAACAAGAGAGTGAAAGTGTGCCTGGCTCTTTAAACACAGATCAACTGCCAAAGCCTATGGGCTACAGACATGTTTTAGGCTACAGAAAGTTACAGAACTTTCATTGGCTAAAGTATCTCTTTATGGGTTTTCTCTTCTGTGTCCTCATGGGGATTGTGTGCACAAAGAACTGATACCTAAGCCAGCTCTCGCATTTATAGGCAAGAGATGGGAAGCTGCAGTTGAGGAGAGAGGGCCTCTACTATAGGTCTAATTGTGCTGCTGTACCATGTGTAAGGCTAGCACCAAAAGGGAGATTATTGTGAAGAACTTAGCCCCTACTGAGTAAGCCCATGCTCTCCCACCCCCCCTTCCCAAGTGTACCTGCCACACAGGGCATGCCAGCCTGAATGTCAGAAAGGCTCACATGGGCTGTGATCTCTGAGATAACACTAGCCTGTGCAAAATAGCAATAATCTCCTTAGTAGCACCTCGACTTCTTGGCTTGTATCTTCTGTTTGTGTGCCTCTAAAATTACCAATTTTCTTTACCATCTTCTCATCCATTTTATTATTTTTTTCAAAAAGTATGATTAACTTTATTTTTTTAAACAAAGTTTAAAATAAACAGTATTAAAATATTACATTTATACATGTACAAATAAGTTGTGGTGTTTTCCGCAAGCAGTGCACTGAAACATTTTAGGGAAAATAAACTAACTTAGTGCAGTTTCTTCAAAAGAAGAAAAGATTTCACAGGTCAAGTAGCAGAAATAATATAGTGTAATTTTTTTCTGATAAAGTCCAGTTGCTTAGCTGCTGAGCTAAAATATTTACATAGAAGTTTTTCTTTTTACACCAAGTTCTTGAGTGCTCCCACTTTGAGTTCTTACATTATTTTTCCAGTAAGTTTTCTAGAAGCCACTGTATATACATCTTTATTCTGCTTTAGTCTTTTCTACTTTAAATCATCTCATATTGTCCTTTTTTTCATAATGTAATTTTTGAGAGGAACCCTAAATTTTCTGAACATAAATGACTTTAGCCTCTACAGTTTTTAAAAAGTACCTTAAAGGGGATATTTTCTTTGATATTTTCATAAAGCTATTTTTCATATAAAAATTTTCCCTACTAAAATCATTGTGATAATATACAACGGTTTTATATTAAAACAACCCATATATTAAACAAAGCTCTGATTAAGATGTGCATAGCTATTTTGCTGAATCTGGAGTTTAGAAAAGCCAACCTTTTCCTTGTTTTATCTTCTTTGTTCTTACCCAAAGATTATACTGAAATTCACAAAAGTTCATGTATTTTGGAGCAGAATGCTATGGCCGCTGTAATGAAAATGTCATCATCTTATTCTATAACTTAAACCTCTGTAAGCAGTCGAGAATTTTTTCAAGAATTAACTGAATAGCACCAATCAAATGAGTTCTTGAACTTCCAGAGTACAATTTAAAGTGGCACTCATCTAGTCCAAAACATCTCAAACAGTAACATTCCTAATTGATCAGAATGAACTTTGTTGCATGAGTCCCAAAAATGTAGCTAAGGTAAAAATTAGACTGACTACAGAGTTCCTAGATCTGTATTCACCCTGGGAATGAAATACTATTATTTGTAAACTAGTTCAGCTATTGTTTTTTTTTGACAGCTAAGATCTGAACTATGGTTACCCCATTCTGAATGGGTAGAGGCTTTTAACTCGTTCATGGTAGTGTAATTTCTGAATTGGTTAGGATGATTACTAAAGTTGTTTTTGCTTTTTTAGTACTCCAAAAGGAATATAATATTCTACTGCCAAGTCAGAACAAATCCACTCAGCAAGCTCTCAGTTCAACTTTGCCTTTAGTGTTTTCCGGGGGATTTTTCTGTGCTCTTTGGTGGTGTCATGATGCCTCCATTGCACACTGGTGACAACTGTCCCACCTTTGTGAAAGCTGACACATAATTGACTTCCTCCAGCATAGCCAAATAATTTGTGTGTGTCCGGATATTATGTCTGTCTTCTACAGAAATCTTAAAAATCTTCAGTTTCACCGGAAGTCCACCCTTCACTACTCTGGCAAAAGGTAGTCTGTCTACACATTCTGAAATATTGTCCCAGTCTAAACCTGATGCTTTCTTAACAACTTCAATGGAGGTAAAATGGCATAAAGCAGCTACTGCCAGTATTCTATACTGGAATTCTAATGAGTCAATAGAAAGAATATACAGATCCAGGAACTGGGCTATCTGAACAAACTTTTCCTGGGAATACTGAGGTAGGAGTACTTTAGGAACATCTTTTAGAGCATCAGCTTGGAAAAAGACATTCAACCAGGCAATAACTGTTACTGGACAGAGCTCCCACTTTAAAGCCTTTAATATAATGAGTTCCATCCCTAAGATATCATCTTCACTGCAAGCACCATCAGTAACATAAGCAAATTCTTGTAATTTAGGAGCATAGATTTCCTCAAGTTTTGCAGCAATGAATAATGAGGGCCGAAGCATATTTTTGTTTATATCCTTTTGTGTCAACATAAGTCTATCAAAAAAAAATCTTGAGCAAGATAAAACGTTTCCCTGTACTTCACATACCTCTAAAAGCCAGTCTAGAAGTATTGATCTCATCTGTGGTTCTAAGTCAGAAAGTAGCATTTCAAAATGTTTATCATGAACATATTTGGTCTCCTTTTTTAACATATTAAACCAGACATCCTTAGAACATCCCCAACTTAGGTCAGGCAGAGGTGAAGGATTTATAAAAAGGTTTTTAAACCTGTAGTTAGTAAACCTGGAGAAGTCACTGGTGACAGTTTCTTTGTGTGGGGTTTCAATAATAATGCAAGGAGTGATACTCCCAGATAACACAGGTGGTCAACAATTCCTAATTTCATATTGCTGTCTCTTGGCTCCAGTCTCCTCTTTTCTTTTCTTTACATCCTGAGTCATTTTCCTTTTTTTGGCTTGAAGGAATTGGGTTTCCTGGGGAGAATCTGTTCGACTAGTCTGGGGCTGCTGTTTAGCTTGCAAATGGCTACTTCGTCTTGACATTTTTTTCTTTGGATTCTTCAAAAGTTCTGCTCCACATCAGCCCTGATGCAGATCTGCTCTCCTCATCTACTTTAAATCATGTTAACTTCCTGCATTTTTTCACAACAGAAGGTTCCTATTCATGGTCTTCTGTTCCCCCTGGATCCATATCAGTTCTGTTCTGCTGCCCTGAAATGTCTTCCTCTTTGATATGACCCTCTTTCTTCCTCTCCACATCTTTGATTCACTTCAGTTCAATTTAATAAACACATATTTAGTGTTTCTCTCTTTGATCCACCCTAAAAGCTGCTTCCTGATTTTCTCTGCCATCTTGTGGGCTCTTGAACAGTCTGGTATTGAATCAGTGCCAAGAAAACTCATATGACTTCCTCATATGATTGTTTGGTCTAGAGATTCTCGATCTGGTCCTGAAGCTTTGGTTGTGCTGAGGCCGAGTATGCTTTTGAAGCAAAGACTAGAAGAAGCTTGACAGAAAGAAAAATCTCCACATTTGGAGTAGGGGAGAGGTCGCGGAAATTTAACCAATACCCCAACTTAAACAATTTAGATAAATAAAGTCAAAAGCCAAATCTCCAAGTCAAGGTAAAATTTTAGAGTTTATTGGAAGAGGACCAAGTCCTCCATATAAACCCCGACACTGCATGCCAATTAAAGAGTTAGAAACCATCAGTTGATAAATGCTCGGCAGCAGAGACCTGGTTTTTATACCAAGACAATAACAAAGTGAATATTTCTAAACAAGGATTATGATTTCTACCACGAGACACAACTTTTTTAGAAACTATTACCCAACTACAAAGCTGATTGGTTAGTTCATTTAGGAAAACCCATATTAGTCTTAAAGTCAAATCACAAGACATTACCCTTATTAAGAAATACTGATGTGTGACCTTGGGCAAGTCACTTGACCCCCATTGCCTACCCTTACCACTCTTCTGCCTTGGAACCAATACACAGTATTGACTCCAAGAAGGTAAGGGTTTAAGAAAAAGAAAAGAAATACTGATGACCATTATCTCAGGGCTCATCTGATCTGTTGGGAGGACGGTTATTTCAAAATAGGACCATATTAGGACATGATGCAGCATTCCAGGACCTGAAACTCATATGGTCAGCATCTCATGAAAGAAGGGAAATATGATTTAGGAAAGGGTTGGAAATCCCCTTAGAAGCAGTTTTATGCTTTAGTTAGAGATCCTTATAAAATCATAGATTCTACTAATTACAATTAAGATTATAATGGAATTATACTAATCACTTTAAAATCACAATATTGATTAGGTTTTAAACTTATCATTATCATTAAAATCCAATCAAGTATAAGGGGATAGGGGTCTTTCTTCCCAATAGAGATCTAGGTTCAAATACTCTATGTAGAAATTACTAGCTATATGACCATGGGTATGTCACAACCTCCCTGAGACTCAGTTTCCTCATATTTAAAATGGAGACCCATAATACCTACTTTAACAGGATTGTTGTGAGGCTTCCACAAAACAATGTCCTCATGGAAGAGTTATATAAATGTCAGTTACTAGTATAATTTCTATTCCAGGGTATAATTGTAAGATAAATGAGATTGGACTATAAGCCCCTTGGATAGACTGTAAGCACATCAAGAGCAAAGATATATCATTTTTATATTTTTATCCCTCAGTGCCTAGAAAATTGCTTCATGTATTGTAGGTAATTAATAAATGCTTTTTTTTTGATTACTTACAAAATGAGATTGGACTAATTGATGTTCAGTTCTGAAAATGCAATGATTGTTGATAAGATTCCAGAATTCTTATTGATAATTAGGATTAGGAGACCTTTTACTTAGGTTAGCTGCAGGGTTAGGCTGTTCCAGAAAGATTTTGAGCACTTTTCAGAATCCTAAAATCTCAAACTTTAAAGAGATCTCAGAGGTAATGTAATCCAACTTCCTTGCTGATAACAATATCACCAATGGTCATTATCCCCTGTCCCTCACTCTCTTGAACTCTAGTGATAAGAAACTCACTCCCTCAAGAGATAGTCTATTAACATTTTCAGATAGTGCTAATTGTTATAAAAGTTTTCCTTATATTAAATTGATCTTTGCCTACCCATAAATTTTACTCACTGATCTTCAATTTTCCTCTCCCAAACTATGAAGAATAAATCTTGTCTGTCTCGCATGATAGTTCTTCAGATGTTTTTAATTAATATATGCCTAGTTCTTTGCTTATCCAGGCTAAATATCCCTAGTTTATTCAGCAGATGTGCATATAGTTTGATTTCTAAGTTAAGCATCTTCTATGTACCAAATACTGTTCCAGGTAATAGAAATACAAATTCTTAAATATAAAATAAAACAATCTATACTATCGACAAGCTCACATTCTAGAGGGTATATTGTTATGCAGACACACACACACATACACACAAATATGTAGAGAATGAATACAAAACAAATGTAAATAATTATATATTGTGTACTTGTGAATGTACAGCATTAGGTGTTAGGAGGGGTTAAGAAAGGTTTCCTATAGAAGGTAGTAGTGCTTAGGAAGGAAGGAAAGGAAGGAAGGAAGGAAGGAAGGAAGGAAGGAAGGAAGGAAGGAAGGAAGGAAGGAAGGAAGGAAAGAAAAGGAAGAAAAGAAGGAGAGAGGGAAGGAAAGATGGTGGGAGGGAAGGAAGGAAGAAAAGAAGGAAGGAAGGGATTCTGTCAAGGAGAGGTATGGAGGGAGTACATTCCAGGCATGAATGCTGGCTGAAGAAAATAACATGGAAATTGAAGATGCCACCTCATGTTTGAAAAGAAAGCGTAGGCCAGTTTGGCTAGGTTACAGAATGTGGGACAGAGAGCTATATCCAATGAAGTTGGAAACAAAGGTTGGGAACAGGTTGTAAAGGGTTTTAAAAGTCAGAAAGAAGAGTTCATAATTCATTTTAGAGCCACTGGAACTTATTGAGTAAGGGAGTGACATAGTCAGATAATGTGCTTAAAAAACACTTTGGCTACTATGTGCAAGGTAGACCCCAGTAGAGAGAGATTTGAGGGAAAGAGATCAATTAAAAACTGTGGGAGTTTGCCTAAGATGTGGTAAAGAAGGTCTGAACTAAGATAGTGGTTGTATAAGTAGAAAGAAGGGATAAGAATCACAAAAGATATAAAATAGAAGCAGCAAGATTTGGCAAGTGATTATATGGGTGGAGAGAGGGAAAGGAAGAATAATATAAAGGTTACAAAGCTATCTGATTAGGAAAATGGTGGTGCCTTTGACAAGAAAAAGAAAGCTTAGATGAGAAATGGGTTTGAGATGACTTTGATTCTGTTATTCCTTCTAGCTTAGTATAATCTATGTATTTGAAAAATTTCCATCTATCACTTATAGTTTGTTTTCTTAAAGTATGTAATAAATATCACAAATTAGTTTCAAAATTGTCCTACCTATCTGATTTCCTCTTAGTTCCCTTTTGTTCTCTTCTGTCCATCTTTTTTTTAATGCTTTTATAGTTTCTCCTTCTTCTGAATGAAGTAAAGTTGAATGTTTTTGTTTGAGTGCACATATGCACTACTGAGATTTTTTTTAAGATGCCATGTACTTTGAGAAACAAACTGCTTTTTTTTGAGTTTAAAGATCTTGCAAGTAAAGAGAACTAAAAGAATAATTTACTTGTTTTCCCTCTTCTAACAGAAATAAAAAGTTTCTCAAGTCTCTTTTTCTCATCTCTACCTGACTGTTAAACTATTTTTGGCAAATCAATAATCATTGGACAGAATGGAAAGTATGTGAAAGCAAAAAGAAGTTAGATATGATATTTTATCCAGAAGCTATGCCTAATAGCTTACTATTTAACTAAGACTTAGTTGTCTCATATTAAAAGTTATTGTTATGATGATAATAACAGATAATTTGGAGAAGCAGATAAATATGTCTGGGCCAAATAGAGCTTCAAGTCAAGAGCCACAGATTGACAGGCTTCAGTGAGGAAAGGAGGGGGCTAAACACTCCTGGATCTCAAACCCCTCCCCCTCTAACAGTTGCTGTTTCAGTTGGGTATGAAGACAGGATCAGATCCTGGTAAGTTTCTGTTATGGCTGAAACCCCAATGATGTTCCTTTTCTTTAATTTATATTCCTCACAGGTCAGTTAGATGAGTAAGTAGAAGCTAGCTATAACTGTTGTGGACTGAGATGATCTTCTTAAACTGGCAGCAGACAGGATTCAAATTAGATGTCCAGACTGAGTTGTGAGTATCTCCCAAATAATTTTCCAGGCACAGATTTGAAGGTAAAGGTTATATTAGGAAATAACAAGGAAACCTAGAGAGGTTAATGAAGGTATTTGAATAAGGAAAGGTGATCCTGAACTATTAAGATTGAAGCTGCCTTTCCCCCCTCACTGGAGGAGTGAAGGCACCTAACTGAACTTGTTAGTTAATTTATATATCTAATCACTAAATCACTAGGTAATTATATATTGATATTGATGAAGAATAATATTAACAAGCAGGCTAACCCTATAAGTAGAAACCACTGGCTTATGCTACAATGGCCACCTCAGGTGAACCCCAAAGTCTGGAGTAGTAAGCAGGGTGTCTGCTCACTTCAACCTCCACAAATTAACTGCCTCAAACCCTTCTCAACTGCCCCCTCACCCAAAGTTCTCCAGGGAGGGTCCCCTGGAATTCTGGGTGAGCCTGTCCCTGTATCTTTGCAGGGATTCCATGCTTTACATCTCCACATAACAGTATAAAAAATAGTAAGTCCATTTTATATATACACCATTAAAAAAAGAAATTAACATTTATCAAGTTAATGGGACTTTTTGCTTTTAATTTTTTTAATCTCTTTTTGATTTTCAGATTGTCAGAGATACTTGCTATAAAATTTTTTTATCCAAATTTGTTGTTTCCCTTCGTTCTAATCTTGGTTGCATCGGTTTTATTTGTACAAAAGCTTTTTAATTTAATGTAACCAAAATTATCTATTTCATTTTTTTATAATGATCTCTATGTATTATTTAGTCATCAAGTCTTCCCTTATCCAAAAGTTTGACAAGTAAACTTTTCCATGTTCCCCTAATTTGTTTATGGTGCCACCCCTTATTTCTAGATTTAGTATCTATTTTTGACTTTATCTTGGTGTGTGGTGTGAGATGTCGGTCCATGCCTAGTCTCTGCCATATTGCTTTCTAGTTTTTCCAGCAGTTTTTGTCAAATAATGACTTATTTCCCCAAATGCTTGGATCTTTGTTATCAAACACTAAGTTGCTATGGATATTGACTTCCATGTGCTGATTGCCCAATCTATTCCATTGATCCACGACTCTATTTCTTAGCCAGTAGCAGATTGTTTTGATAATTGATATTCTGTGAAAATAGTTTGAAATCTGGTACAGCCAGGCTTCCTTCTTCCATGTTCCCCACCCCCCACCCCATTAATTCCCTTGATATTCTTGACCTTTTGTTCTTACGGATAAATTTTGTTGTTATGTTTTCTAGTTCTAGTAGATAATTTTGGGGTAGTTTAATTGGTGTGTGTCATATTCAAACTCTGGGAGTTGAGAGTCTTACCTTGATTGATGGGTGAAGACAGTTGGAGAGTGGAATGTTCCCAGAGGCCATGAGGACAGGAGGAAAGGCAGTTGGCCAGAAAGGATATAAATACCCTGGGAGCCCTTGACAGGGACCCCTTGGACTCCTTGTCTTTTGGGACCTTGGCTTTGCTTTGGCTGAGCCTTGCCTAAACTCTTGCCTTGGACATTTGATCTTGAACATTGATTGGCCTGTGGGTCAGACAGTGGATCCTCTGATTCTCTCTGAATCCCTAGATCAGGGGTCGGCAACATATGGTTCTGGAGCCATGTCTTGCTCTTTTGAGGGCCAGATATGGCTCTTTCTGCAGGAGCCATAAAGTCAATTTTTTTTCAGGCTCCGTTACAGGAGCGCACACTGTGAGCACTGTAAGGCTCTCACGAAATTACATTTTAAAAACTGTGGCATTTATGGCTCTCACGGCCAAAAAGGTTGCCAACCCCTGCTCTAGATATTTAAGCACCTAAACCATCTCTAGATATTTAGGTATCCTGGGGTTGGGGGGGGGGGGGGGTCCGGGAAGTGTGTAGGAGAAGAAGAGGGTGGTAAAGGGTGGTATTTCCTGAAGGCTGTAGAACTGGCAAACAACGATCAGTAAAAAGCTGAGAGAAATCATCAAAGTTTGTGTCATCCAAACCTTTTGCTTACTCTGGTTTGGCTGTGGCCAGGCTGAGCCAGAGGAAGTGAAGAACAAGCCCAGCATTACTGAACAGCCTACAGTCCTGAGGGATTATTGTCATAGATTTAGTGATAGGGTCTCCTATTCCCCAACCCTTTCCTGATCATTCCTTTTCCTTGTTAAACAACATAGATAAAAGTTATTAAGTACCTTCCTGGAGTAGTTATTCCATCACCACTCTGCAGAGGGAGCAAAACAGTCAGATGAATGTTATCCAAGGCTGATAGAGCCCAATACCAATAATCGATCAACCCCAGGTGGGACCTGAAAGGGTTACCCATCTATTGACCTTTAGGGATCCTGCCTGGGCACTGTTATAAAGAAGGGCAGTTATTATACCATCCAGCTGGATGGCAGGACTCGGGTGTCCCTGCACCAGCCATCAGGGAACCAAACCAAAGCTTCCTCAGATTAATATCTCAGATTACTACAACTAGTAACCAGCCTAATAGTGGTAGTATCCAGATTACTCCCTTCTTTTATAACATGTGGCACTAAATAGGTTTTAGATAGGATTGTCATTTTTACTATTTTGGCTTAGCCTATCCATGAAGAATTAATGTTTTGTCAGTTGTTTAGGTCTGATTTTATTTGTGTAAAGAGTGTTTTGTAATTATGTTCATATAGTTTCTGAATTTGTTTTGGTAGATATACTCCCAGGTATTTTATATTATCTAGAGTTATTTTGCATGGAATTTCCTTTTTTATCTCTTGTTGGACTTGGTGGTAAATAGAAATATTGATGATTTATGTGGGTTTATTTTGTATCCTGCAACTTTGCTGAACTTGTTAATTATTTCCATTAGTTTTTTGGTTGATTTTCTAGGGTTTTCTAGGTATACCATCATATCATTTGCAAAGAATAATAACTTTGTTTCTTAATTGCCTTTTCTAATTCCTTCAATTTCTTTTTCTACTCTTCTTGCTATAGTGAGCATTTCTAAAATAATATTAAGTAATATGATGATGTGGCGATAATGGGCATCCTTGCTTTACTCACCCATGATCTTACCAAGAAGGGTCTTAGTTTATCCCATTATAGATAATGCTTGCTGATGGTTTTAGATAATGTCATTTATCACTTTAAGGAAGATTCCCTTTGTTTCAGTGTTTTCTTAGATTTTTATAAGGAATGGGTGTTATATTTTGTCAAATGCTTTTTCTGTATCTAGGGTAATACATCCTATGATTTCTGTTAGTTTCATTGTTGATATAGCCAATTATACTGATAGTTTTCCTAATATTAAACCATCCTTACATTCCTGGCATAAAACTCACCTGGTCATGATATATGATTCTTGTGATAAAATGTTTGATCTCATTAGTATTTTATTTTATGTTTTAATCAATGCTCATTAGGAACATTAGCCTATACTTTTCTTTCTCTTTTTTAACTCTTATTGGTTTAGATAGCAATGCCATATTTGTGTCATAAAAAGAGTTTGGAAAGATTCCCTCTTCCCATATTTTTCTAAATAGTTTATGTTGTATTAGAGTTAGTTGTTCTTTGATTGTTTGATAAAATTAATTTGTGAATCCATCTGTACTGGGGCCTTTTTCTCATGGAGTTCTTTGGTGGCTTGTTCAATTTCTTTTTCTTTGATGGGGTTAAGTATTGTATTTCCTCTTTTAAAAATTAATCTAAGCAGTTTATATTTTCGTAAGTATCTATTTCACTTAGATTATCTGATTTGTTAGCATACAGTTGGACAAAATAACTGTCAATAATTTGTAAGTCTTATTTTTTGCCATTCATTGTACTGTATTCCAAGATTTTCTTTTCTTTATAGTGATAACTGCCAAATCATCTGTGATCCTGACTATGGCTCCTTGTTACCTTAACTCTTCCCCTCTAACTGCTTCAGTATTTTTTCTTTAACCTAGGTTCTTTTAAGAGATGATTGCTAAATTCTTTCTAATTTTCACTTTGCCTTCAAGTTCTAAGAGAGCTAGGAAATTTTCATTATGATTTCTGAAAATATAGTGGCTAGCCTTTTCCCCATTATGGTTTTTAGGGAGTCTGATCATTCTGAAATCATTTTTCCTTGGTCTATTTTATAGGTCAGTCAGTTTTGGTAAAATAGATGTTTTAGGTTTTCTTCTATTTTACCAATCTTTAAAAAAATTTTTTTTTGTTTCTGTATTTGTCACATGGAGTCACTGACTTCTCTTTGGTTTATTTTAATTTTCAGCAATTTTGATACTTTGGCAAAGTTTTCCACCTTTTGTTTTAAGTTCTTTATTGTCCTTCCAATTCTTTCTACTATAATTTCTTGTTTTAATCTCTTGCTTTATTTCTTCCAGGTATTCTTGTAGTTCTTGTGGCCAAGTCATTTTTTTCTCCTAAACTCTATTTATAATTGTTGTATAGTTATGTTCTTCTGGGTCTCTTGGGTGCCTCTGTATCCATCCATAATATTTCTTTATAGTATTTTGTGTCTTCTGTTTACTCTAACTTCTGCCTCTGCTACCAGTATTTAATTTTGTGTGAGGGGTAGGTCTTTAAGGCTTTTCAGAGTTGTTTGTTTTTACAATGTTATTCTTGTAAAAATTATTCTCCTTGTTCTATTTACTTCACTATGTATACATTCATGCCTGTATTCTCAAGTTTTACTAATTATGTCTTCATAATTTCTTATAGCACAGTATTATTTTATTACATCCATACAACATAATTTGTTCAGCTATTCACCAATTGATGGGTCCTCTTAGTTTCTAGTTTTTTGCCACCATAAAAATATATATGTACATACATATATATATTTTTCCCCTTTTCTCTGTTCTCTTGAGATTTAGGTCATCATACAATATTGCTGTTATTGAGTACAATGTCTTCCTGATTCCGCTCATCTCACTTTGCATCAGTTCATGTAAGCCTTCCCAGGTTTTCTGAACTCATCCTGAACTCATTTTTTCTAGTACAATAGTATTCCATTACAATCATAATACCACATACTACAACTTATTCAGCCATTCCCCAATTAATGGACATCTCCTCAGTTTCCAATTCTTTGCCACTATGAAAAGAGTCGCTATAAATATTTTTTATACAGATAGGTTCTTTTCCTTTTGGTTTTTTATCCCTTTGAGATACAAACCTAGTAGTAGTATTGCTGGGTCAAAGGGTTTGTACAGCTTTATATCCCTTTGGTGATAGTTCCAAATTGATATCCAGAATTGTTTGCAACTCCAATAGTGTATCAATTTTGCCACCTCCTCTCCAGAATTTCTCGTTTTCCTTTTCTGTCATACTAGTAATCGGATAGGGGTGGAGTGGTACCTCAGAATTTTTTAAATTTGAATCTCTCTAATAAATAGTGATTTAGAGCATTTTTAATATGACTATAGATAATTTTGATTACTTCTTCTGAAATCTGCCAGTTCATAATCTTTTATCGTTTTAGGATCTCTTTCAGGAAATGATCAGTGGAATTTCTATTTTACTCTCTAGTTCTAGAATATCAGAACACTTTTCTTGACAGTTTCTTGAAAGATGACATCTAGGTTCCTTTTTTAATCATGGCTTTCAGGTAGTTCAATAAATCTTAAATTATTTCCCCTCAATCTATTTTCCAGGTCATTGTTTTTCCAGTGAGATATTTCACATTTTCTTCTTTTTTCATTCCTTTGTTTTTGTTTTATTGTTTCTTGATGTCTCATGGAATTGTTAGTTTCTACTTGCCCAATTCTATTTAAGAAATTATTTTCTTCAGTGACATTTTGAACCTTCTTTTTCCATTTGGACAATTCTACTTTTTAAATAGTTGTTTTCTTCAATGAATTTTGGTACATCTTTTTCCAGGTAGCCAATTCTGCTTTCTAAAAAGTTTTTTCTTTCATGGATTTTTGTGCCTCTTCTACTATATTGCCTATTCTATTCTTTCAGGTGTTTTCTTCAATATTTTTTGTGCTTCCTTTACCATACTATTGACTCCTTTTTCATTATATTCTTGCATCATTCTAATTTCTTTTCCTAATTTTTTCTCTACATCTTTGGTTGTTAAGCCCTTTTTGAGCTCTTCCCAGGAATTCTTTTGGGGCCTGAGATCAATTTGTATTTTTCTTTAAGACTTTGGATATAACATTTTTTATTTTGTTATATTCTTCTGAATTTGTATTTTGATCTTTCCTGTCATCATAGTAACGTTATATGGTCAAGTTCTTTTTGTTGCTGTTTGCTCATTTTGTCTATTTATTGACTTTAAACATTATGTTAAAATGGGCTCTGCTAGGAGGCAGCTGGGTAGCTCAGTGTATTGAGAACCAGGCCTAGACATAGGAGGTCCTAGGTTCAAATCTGACCTCAGACACTTCCTAGCTGTGTGACCCTGGGCAGGTCACTTGACCCCCATTGCCTACCTTTACCACTCTTCTGCCTTGGAGCCAATACACAGTATTGACTCCAGGAAGGAAGGTAAGGGTTTAAAAAAATGGGCTCTGCTCCCAGGAGTGTGGGTGAGGGGGTGTGGGGAGGTATTGCTCCAATCTTCAGGTTTTTCATGCACTACATTCAGAGCTAGTTCTTGGGGTCTGCAAGTTTTCAGTTATTCCAAGATAGCATGATTTAAGGAGAGGTACATTTACTACTCTCCTGGTAGTGCTCTGGTCTGTGAGCTACCATGAACACTCATTTCTACCTTGGAAGTATGACCAAGGTCCCTGCTCCCAGTAGCCATCAGCTTAGTGTGCTAGTACTCCCCTTCATCCTGGAACTACAACCGAGGATGCTGACTCAGATCCATGTATGAGCAATGCAACAGAGTTCTGCACCCATTTCCTGCAAAGGGACTTTGTAATCTTCTTTTGACTGGTTGTCCAACCTCTTTACTGTCTGTGGGCTGTGAGAGTTCTCAAAGTTCCTGCTGCCAATTCAAATGGTCCCAAGACTTACATTGGCTTACTGGGATACAGCCTGCTGCTGTCTTTCTTGGGTATTGCCTATGCTGGACTACACTCCATTCTTACACCAATGTGACAGACCTTTCCTCCTGACTTTCTAAGTGATCTTGGGATAGAAAATTGTTTCACTTCATCCATTTGTGTCTTTTGCTGCTCCAGAATTCATTTTGAGGTGTTATTTTAAGGTTGTTTGGAAGGGAGAGCTCAGGCAGGTCTCTGCATTTTCTCCTCTATTTTGGTTCTGCCTTTCTTCCTACTGCTTTCTTGAATGACCCCTCTCAAGAGCAATAGCAGCAGCTAAATTGTGTTTGGACACAGAAAAACAAGAACCAAGCTGCCTGTAGGATCCAGACCAATGAATATTTAAGTAACAACTATGTTTCATCCACTGTGCTAGATAGTAGGAAATGAAAATCAACAGAATTCCTGCCATGCAGGAGTTTACAATCTACAGGAAGGCAAGAGGAGGTCCAGGTAAGAATAAAGTAAGAAAATGTTAACAAACTACACTCAACCTTATTTATTATACAACACAAAATGTAAGAAAGGCAAAGGGAAGGTCCAGACAAAGCCTTATAGGAAATCTGCGGAAGGAATGGCCTTTTACTAAAGGCATCAGGGAAGGTGTAATGGAGAAGGTGGTACCAGAACTGAAACTTGGCAAAACACAACATGAAAAATAAGGTGGAAATACATTTGAGACATACAGAAGGGTTAATCTGTGCCAATGAACCAGGCTTAGAGAAGGCAGGATATATAATGAGGGCACAGCAAGAAGAAAAGTAGCATGAAATAGAGCTAAAGATAAGTAGAGGCCAGATTTTGGAGGGCCCAAAATGCTGGAGGGCAGCTGAGTGGAGCAGTGGAGAGAACACTAGGCATGAAATCAGGAAGACCTGAGGTCAAATTCAAACCCCAGACACTAGTTATGTAACCCTAGGAAAGTCACACACAGTTTCCTCATCTGTAAAATGAGCTGAAAAATTCACTGTGCCACTATTTAAGTTTAAAAACATTTTTCAAAGGCTTAAAATTAAAGACTCATAAATATTTACTCCAATTTTAAAGACATCATGCTTATTACTATTTCTCTTGTTTATTCAAAAACAATAATTGAATGCTCTTTACTGTATTTCACTCATGACTATACCAAACTGGCCAAATCTTTAGAATGGCCCTTTTTAGCATAATTGGGTTCATCATTCCTAAGTGAGCTTGAGTTTGGAACCATCCATTTCTTTGTTCATTGCTCTCTGCTTACCATCAAAATGAACCTCAAATTTGGCCCTCATTCAGTTAACTAACAACTTCCTCTTCATCTTTTAGGTCCCTTGACACCATAATGGCCAATTTCAAGGGCCATGCCCTCCCGGGGAGTTTCTTCTTGCTTGTTGGAATATGGTGGTCCTTGAAATACTCATTCAGATACCTAAATCAAAAAGGGAAAAGCAGAAAGAGGAACTTCTATCAGAAGATCGAGATCATCGAAGCGGGGATCAGGCTCTTCTTTTCCATAGTTGGTAAGGGGAGGCTAGGTCCTTAGCCCTTGGGATTTTCCTTATCATATCCAGGACCTTCTGTTCACACACACACACACACACACACACACACACACACACACACTTTCCCTAAGGGGCTAGGAAGTAGATGTTCTTCCATTAAAAGAAACACTGAAAAAAGGAATTTCCAGTTAGTCAGTGATACATATATGATATATAGCACCTAAACACAGTGCCTGTCACATATCAGGTACTTAAATACTTGTTAATTTTATTTAATTCAGTTCATAATATAAGTCTTTTCAGGTTGGTAGGACTTGCTAGGGATTCTACTTTGCTCTTTACTCCACCTAGCATATGTAGACTCCTGTAATTATTATAATTTTAGGACAAAGGGCATAATACATGAAGAGGCATTGTGGCAAAACTTAGGAAGCCAGAATTTGAGATAGAACATCCAAAGTTCAAGTTCCATTTCTGATTTTTACTGGCTGGATGACTCTGCACAAGCAACTCAGACAACTCTTTTAGGGCTATAACTCAGATAAAATGCCAGCATGTATCAGTTAAGAGAATCTCCACCATCAATAAGTCAAGTAACATACACTAGAAAAGATTTAGACCTCAAGTGGCTAACATCCATATCATTAAGCAGTTCTCACGTCCCAGGCAAGAGAGGCAGGAGGGCAGGCAGGTAATGAGAGAACAATCAGTAGAAGGATTCTATGGGATCTGTTAAAGAGCTACATATGAAAGCTTATTTTTCCAAAGAGCATCAGGCCTGTTCAGGTGTTATACTATTCATCTCCTCCATCATCTTGGGAAGAACCTCAATGGCAACAATTCAATCCATTCCAACAAAGCGTTTATGAACGACTTATTAGCGTGTGCTATATGCCAGAGGCAGCAAGTCAGAACAAAAAGCAATGTTTGTAGTTGGGATGCTTACATCCTATTAAGGAGGTAGAACACATGGATGATAAATAATAATTGGAGGAAAAGGAAGAAAGCTCTGATAACTGGAGGGATCTAAAAAGTGAGATGGTCTATGAGCTGAACTTCAAAAAAGCTAGCAGTTCTGAGAGGTGGAGGTGAGAGCAGGGTACATCTGAGATGGGGTAGGGGGCAATCTAGTATGAAGGTTGGGAGGTTACATAGTGAGTTTATGAAAGGGAAGAATATGAAACCTGAGTTCCAACTCCAACCGTGCCACTTACTATTATATGACCTTAGAAATTTTACTTAATGTCCCTGGGCCTCAGTTTCCTTATTTATAAAATGAGACTCCTTATTCTAAATCTATGATCTATCAGGTGTTCCAAAAGTCTTAGAGCAGTTTGAAGCTTTAAACTAAGACTTTTGGAATGCTTGTATATATGATTGTATAAATCTACCAATAAAGTCAGGAAAGTGAGGCAGGAGCCAGGTTATGAAGGGCTTTAAATACAAAGCTGAGCAGTTCATACCTTCTTTCTAGAAACAATAGGGAGGCATTGAAGTTACTGAGGAAGGAAATAACATGGTCAGATTGATGCTCAGGAAGTTGATTTTAGCAGTTTTTTGGTAGAAGGGTTAGAGAGAAGAGAGCCAGGAGTTCATTTTGTAGGTTGTTGCCATCATCCAAGTAAGGAACAAGGAGGACCTAAATGAGGTGGGAGTGGAGAAAAGGGACACATGTGAGACAAGACTTGGCAACTGATGTAAACTTCAACAAGGCCTAGTTCTTGCCTTCAAAGAACACAGACTGTGATGGGAGGAGAGGAAGAATATGATACATGCGTAAATAATTCTATCATAGACAGGATGTGATGCATGCAAAAGGACAGATTCAAACAAAGAACTAAGGGCAATTTGAGAAGAGGCAGGGAAGGCTTCCTGGAAAGGCTGAGGTAACTGCAGGACCTTCAAGGAAGGGAAGGATTTGGGCAGACAGAAGTGGGGGGATCCATTCAAGGCACCAGAAACAGCATAAATTGAGTGAGTGAAACGAAAGGAAGGGACAAGAGCAGGAGATGATGATTCATTTACTTTAGCTAGAAAGTAGAAAATATTAGGGGAAACAATGTGAGATGATGCTTATAAAGGTAGGCTGGGCTCATTCAAGTTTTCCAAGAGGGTCATGAAAGCCTAAATCATGACTTTATACTTAATTTGGTATGTAATGAGAAGAGGATGAAGGCAGTTTTTTGAGCAGAGGTAGACCATGGCCAAAGTGCTTCAATGGAAAAGTTACTAAATAGCATGAAGGATAGACTAAAAAGGACTGGATACAGGAATAACCATTAGGAAGCTATTGCAGTGGTCAGTCACGGGTCATTCTGCTCCCTTCTCCTCATCCCCTAGCAAGAGGGTCGCTCCTCCAGTCTTCATTTCTTTCCTTGTTTCCTACCAGGGATCTTTGCTGAGCAGTTTACTCCAGATGGGGATGGGCCCAAACTGCACCTGTACAATGACCAAGACTGGATAAAACTGATGAACTGGCAGCATACCACCATGTATTTAATGTACGGGTTCTCTGCTGTCATGGACATACTCTCCTATCTCATCCCTGTCATCCCTCTGGGGCTGGACCGGCTAGTGATGACTTTGTCTATCATCACTGAAGGCAAGTGGGAGGAGAGGGAAGGGAAAGAACAAATGATTCTTATCCACTTGGGTCTCCAAAAGGACAAAGTTCAGATCATTTCAAAGGTCGCCAAGCAAGATTGATTACTCACTGGGGAAGAGCAGCCCTATCTCTCCATAATTCTCTGTGGCAAAGGGAGATGTCTTCTTGGGGACTGCCTACTGGCAGCGAGACCATATTTTCCCCCTAGTTTTGAAAGAGATCCAGACCACATGGCTCACTCACAAAATTGTTGTTGTTCAGTCACTTCAGTTGTTTCAGATCTTTGTGATCTCATTTGAGATTTTCTTGGCAAAGATACTAAAGAGGTTTATAACTCCTTCTCTGGCTTATTTTACACATGAAGAAGCAGAGGCAAAAAGGGTTAAGTGACTTGCCCAGCCAGGTTCACACAGAAAATGTCTCAGGTCTTCCTGACTCTAGGTATATTTGTTGTTCAGTTGTGTCCAATTTTCTGTGACCCCATTTGGAGTGTTCTTGGCAGAGATACTGGAGTAGTTTTCCATTTCCTTCTCCGGCTCTTTTTATAGGTGAGGAATCAAGGAAGACAAGGTTAAGTGATTTGCCAAGGGTCACATAGCTAGTAAGCGTCTGAAACCAGATTTCAACTCAGGACGATGAGGCTTCCTAACTTCAGGCCCAGCACTCAATCTCTTGCACCCCCTAGTGTACCACACAAAAAATATTTCTTTAGAAAACCCCATTTCCAGGACCCACAAAGGGTCTAAGCAAGTAGGCTGAACTTCAAAAAACTGACTGGAAAAATCCTAGGGACTTGAGCCATCAGAAATTTCCTTTCATGCCACCCCAATTTTAGAAGAAAAGGACAATAAGTTTAGATCCTTTCAAAGGTCACCAAGCAAAGCTGATTACTCACTGGGGAAGAGAAGCCCTATCCGTAGTTCTCTTTTGCAAAGGGAAATTTTTCTTGAGGATGACCTGTAAGCTTTTCCTAGTTTTGAAGGAGATACTGAATAGCTAGGTTCTCACAACCTTTCAAGTCTCCATCTTCCTAGAAGTCATCCAACTTTCAATGAAACCCTGCTCCTCCTCCTTTTGACCAAGGCAGAGAGAAGAACGTGTCTTAATCAGACAAGAGGAGCCTTGAGTCCTTGCCCTCATTCTGACATTAGACAGATGTGGCTATCGGGGACAGCTATGAGTGAGGGAGACAGCTGGGTGGCTCACTGGAGGAGCAGTTAAGTGGCTCCGTGGATAAAGAGTCAGACCTGGAGCAGGAGATCCTGGGTTCAAATCTCATCTCAAACATTTCCTAAACTGTGTGACTCTGGGCAAGTCACTTAACCCCAATTTCATAGCCCTCATTGCTCTTCTGCCTTGGAACTGATACTTAGTATTGATTCTAAGATGGAAGGTAAGAGTTTTATTTTGTTGTTTTTAATTCCCAATTTTAAAAAAAAACAAACATTTCTACATACAAAGAAAAAGAAAATTGTACATAAATGAAATCACAAATCTCATATATTTAACTTACTTTTCTTCATATCTACATAATAAATCCCATCCACAAATGTCCCAATCCCTCCCAGCCCTCCCCACATCACAGAAGTTATCATCTGGGAAACCATTATGTTCATACAAATTCTTTCATGTTTTCACCTTTCAGCCTCCTCTCTGAAAGTAACATTCACAATCTATTTTTCTAGCATTAATTCTGAAGCTGTGTGTAATGTTCTCATTTCACTGTTCATTATCCCATGTAGTCATTTCCAAGTTTTTTAAAAATTAGTCTGCTCATTGCTTTTTACTGTACAGTAATATTTCATCACAAGCATATACCACAATTTGCTTAATCATTCCTAGTTAATGAGCATTCCCTGAATTTCTCATTCTTTGCCACCACAAAGATAAAAAAAATACACAAATCTGAGACTCTGACTTTGATGCTGCCCATGAATCTCTCAAAAATATGAATGTCCTGCTTAGTGTGGCAGTGTGTGCAGAACCTTATATGAACCCTTGTAAATAGGCACAAAGAAAGAAGAAATGGCCCTTGAAGCCCTTGTGGAGTTTATATATAATCTATTTGGAAAACACAAACACATGAAATGACCTAATAAAAACCCACAAAGCAAGGAAATACTAACCAAAATGGTTAACTAAAATGGAGCATCAAAGTGCTCCAGAAGTGAAGGAAGTATGGTTAGAATAGAAGATTGAATGTAGGGAAAGCCAGGCTTGGGACGGGGAGGAGAGAGGAGGAAGAGTGGGTGCTTAAAGCAGAGCAGAGTAGGAAGGGCATTCTGGTATTGGGGAACAGCTCGAGTAAAGGTTTGAATGAAAAACTCAATGGTGATCGTGCTTTGGTCTATCAGGTATTCTCTTCTATTATCATGTCCATAATCGGCCACCACTGGACCAACATATCCACCTTTTCCTGTTATATCCATTGTTTGGAGGGGCCATTTCCACTTTCCTAGAAGTGTTTCTCAGGGACAACATTGTTCTGGAGCTCTTCCGAACTAGCCTCATTATTACCCATGGCTCCTGGTTCTGGCAGGTAAGTCCACAAGGCGATTGCTTCTCAGGTTTGTGGCAGAACAAGAGAATGAGGACCCCTGGTAAGTAAGGAAGTCAAGGACAGGCATGGGAGAAGAGGGCTGAGGGGGTTATATCTCAGACCTATCAGCAAAGGTTCAGCAGTACCAGCAAACTGGAGACTGTAGATTGGAAGAGGCAGCCTCCCTTCTTCCTAGCCCTACGCCTGTGTCTACTCCAATCCTACTCATGAAGAGTTCACCACTGTACTGCCGAGTGAGAGCCTGGGAAAGCCACAGGGCTTCCCAGTCATGTTTACCTTCCCCATGGAGACTACAATCATACCTGTCTTTTCTGCTTACTGCATATAACTAGTTATTCAGCCCAAGAAAGTGACCCTGGAATTTCCTCTTAAATAAGTCTTGGCTAAAAACAATGTCAGAATGAAGAAGTGGTTGGTCTGGGAAGAATGACCCTTGTACACCGGGGCAAAGACCCAAGAGGTTCCCAAGGTGAGTTGGTGATGAAGGCTTTCTCCCTGTGATTTTCCCAGATTGGGTTTGTGCTCTACCCACCTTTTGGAGGTCCTACATGGGACGAAACATCTCACAGTAATATCATGTTTATTACCATGTGTTTCTGCTGGCACTACATGGCTTCCATGGTTATCGTAGCCATCAACTTCTCTCTGACGTATGGGTATGTATGAAACAACACATCCTGAACCCCTCCGGGCACCATATTGGTAGGCCTAACCCCTACCCCAGCCTTGTCCTTCAGCCATAGAGCCCTATTAGATGGAAACATTCGTGTTTCTTATGACCCTGCCCCCATCATAAATATTGCCCCTATGTTTGAGGTTTTTATCTGGCTTCTCTTCTCTTCAGATAGTAGTAGATACACGCAAAATCCTCCTCTAGACTCAGAATCCCTAGAAATATAGAAAGAAGTGGTTGTGGATGTTCTATTTCTTGTTGTTTCACTATCTAGTTTTGTCAAGGCCTCTTATCAAATGGGATATTTGTAAAGTGCTTAGCACAGGGTTAGGCACAACAGATGCTTAATAAGTACTTATTCCTTCCCCTATTCCCACCCTTTCCTCTGGTATGGGAGCCAGGGTGCATTTCTCTGGTTGGTTTAATATTTCCCATGAATCTTCTCTTATAGCCTAATAAGTCGGATGAAGAGATCCCAACAAGGTGAAGAAAACATTGGGATTCAAAAGCTGCCGTCCAGTTACAACTCTCAACAAGCCCTTCTGCATGACACAGAAGAGGACTGAGACTCAAGGCTTGGGAGAACCATTGTGAGCTCAAGCAGCTGGAGCCCACGTTCACAATACCCTCCCTCCATGAGCCCATCCTCAGTGATGTAGTAACTGTGCAACTCTCAGGGAACCTACAGCCCTCGTTCTTGTGCTTTACAAAGTTGTGGACTTTAAAAGGAGAATGGTGGCTTTTGATAGTTGAATGTATTGACCTTATTTCTGTCTTCTTAAAGAACACTAGCATTTGTTTGTGATCTGAGACACTGTCCAGAAATGATTACTCCCTTCCACTACACTGAATCCCTCTACCTCACTGAATTGTTGGGGTTGGGGCTACTTTGTCTAGTAGGAAATTAGAAATTGTATTCAAATTCAGGGATGGAAAATTTGGCGGCTTAATATGTATTCTTATTTCCAATGATTCAGGACCAGGTTAGGTGCCTTCTGTATGTATTTTAATGAATTGTTTGGGTTTTTTTAATTACTACAAACCAAGTCTCTGTGTGGTATCATTTGTACTCAAAGGTTAAAGAAATTATTTCCATAATGAGCAAAACTATGCTGTTTGGGAAGAGAAATTATTAGACATGGGCACTCAAAAAAACATTAAAGATTAAGATTAAAGTCAGTAAGGGGGGCAGCTGGGTAGCTCAGTGGATTGAGAACCAGGCCTAGAGACGGGAGGTCCTAGGTTCAAATCTGGCCTCAGACACTTCCCAGCTGTGTGACCCTGGGCAAGTCACTTAACCCCCATTGCCTAGCCCTTACCACTCTTCTGCCATGGAGCTAATACACAGTATTGACTCCAAGACAGAAGGTAAGGGTTTTATTTAAAAAAAAAAAAAAAAAGATTGTCAGTAAGCATTTATTAAGCACCTGCCATGTTCCAGGTTCTATACTAAGTGGATAGGGTAAGAAGAAAAAAAAAGGCCTTGCCCCTCAGGAAATTTACAATCTAATGGGGCAAATAACAGCAAATATGTACAAACAAGCTATATATCAAATAGATAGAAAATAATTAAAAGAGAGAAGGCAAGAGATTTAAAAGGGTTTGGGAAAGGTTTTCTGTAGAATATGGGGTTTAAATTGATACTTGAAGGATGCCAGGGAAGCCAGGAGGTGGAAAAAAGGAGGAAGAGCATCCCAGGCATGACAGTTTTACCAGAGTGTGGCCACCACACATACTCCAGCTTCTTGGAGTCACAGGTGAGAGTCAGGAGAAAGGTGGACAACGGTGGATAGACAGCCCTAAAAAGGTCTTGGCAAGCCCTCACACCAGAAGCACAGGCCCTCCCTGGACACTCCATACACTCCCTAGAAGTGAGAAGGAGCCACTGGAGATTTGTATGTTAGGAAAATCACTTTGGTGGCTGAATGGAAATGGATTAGAGAAGGGGAGACCTGAGGTAAGCAGACTCACCTGCAAGCTATCACAACAATTCAAACATGAGGTAGATAATGAGGGCCTACACAGGACAGTGGCAAAGGGGAAATCAACAGGCCTTGGGAAAAGATTGGATATGGGAGTAGGTGGGGTACAGTAAGGATTTGAGGATAACACCCATGTTGTGAGCCTTGGGGACTAAAAATCTGATGGTGCCATCCACAGTAATGGGAAGTTTGGATGAGGAAGAAAGGATCACAAATTATGTCCCTTTTCTACTATCTGCTATATACCCAGCTTCCTCCAGAAATATTCTTCGTCAAGAAGACTACATCACCTTACTGCTGCTTCCTGGGATTTTCCAGTAGAGTGCACTGAATGATTATCGAATGTCCATAATAATGACATGAAAGAAGCAAAGAAACAGAAAAGACAACTTGCAAGTCCAGCTTGATTATGCTTCATCCTATAGTCCAGTGGTTCCCAAACTTTTTTGGCCTGCCCCCCCTTTCCAGAAAAAATATTACTTAGCCCCCTGGAAATTAATTTTTTTTTAAATTTTAATAGCAATTAATAGGAAAGATAAATGCACCTGTGACCATCACCACCCCCCTGGATCGCTGCAGCACCCACCAAGGGGTGGTGGTGCCCACTTTGGGAATCACTGATCTAGTCTAAACCAGTGATGGCAAACCTTTTAGAGATGTAATGCCAGGCCCCACCCCCACCTCATCCCCCAAACAGAGTGCCAAGCCCTGCCCCCCCCCCAGAGACTGAGTGCCACACCCCACACCCTTTCCACAGGGGAGGGTTGGGCAGGAGGCGGGTGATGAGAGGCACTCCCCTCCAGCTATGTGCTATGTTGTGAGCTCTGCTCCCCTCAAACCTAGCTCCTCTCCAACTCCACCACGGGAATCACCTTCACCACAGACTCCAGAGGTTGCCATCCATGCTGCACCCTCACCTTACCCCAGGCAGGGGAGGGAGGAAGCACTCCTGTTGGTTGCTGGGCAGAGGGGCAGGAGAAGTGAGGAATGTCCTCAGCAAGTGCAGAAAGGGGAAGGGGAGCAGCTCCACCCTGAGTCCCTCTGGCTTCCTAGTAACAAATGCTGGTGAGGGGCAGCAGGTGTGACCTTCTTGGCACACGTGCCATGGGTTCACCATCACAGTGCTAAACCATATAAGTCATCTGCATTTATTAGCTTCAATATCTCCATCCAACAAGGAAGACTTCATGACAGTGTCATCATCCACTGCTGGGGTAACAGAACTGCCAACAGATGTATCTATTGACACTCACCCCTTAAACTTCATAGACTTATCCTACAGGTTTGCAAACTGGCAATCAGTGTCTCAGCCACCTCTAGACTGACATTGTTGTGTCTCTGGCAATACCAATGGAAACTAAGACACACTTTAGTGTTCTCATTACTGGAATTATGAAATAATAAACATTACCCTTTTATTTCTTCATGTTTTTGGAGGAAATGAAGTGTCGAAGGAAGCAATGATCCCTGTTTTTTTCTTACATAACTTAGGGATATAGTTTAAAGAGGGAGATGATACAGTGCTATTCAGAAAGAAAACAGCAAAATAACAGCAAAAGATTTCAAACACTAATCCAATAAAAGATTAATTGAATTAAAGTATCTCTTTCCATGAATTACATATGGTAAGATTGTACAAATTAATAACTTCATTCATGTCAGAGTCTACTGCATATCATTTCTACAAGAATCTCTGCAGGATAAAGCTTTCTAAGCCCCAATAGATGGTCCAATTACTTCCAAGTTTTATTTATTACAAAAAAAATAATTGGACAGTGTTGTAATGGGGGACAGACTTATAAAAGACTGTGCTAACATTTATCTCAAGGAAAACAATTTTTCTATGGACTTAACAAATAGTTTTTGTCTAATGGGAATTTTCAGTACTATTTTTGAAATAATTTTTTCAGCATACTTAAGTTTCTGATTAATATACTTGATTCATATTTTTTTACAAACCATAAACTTTAAGAAAATTTTCTCTAAATCACAAAGAATAACTGATTTGTAGCAGGATAAAGAGCCAGTCTTGAAGTCAAGGAGACTTGGGTCCAAGTCCTGCCATTGGAATATGCTAGCTGTATGACCTTTGGCAAATCATTCAACCTTAGAGGGCTCTAGGACATGTCTATTCTCTTAAATTATAGAAAAGACACCAACCTGCACTGATAGAGGGAGTTTCTCCACCAAGGAGTTCCCTATAGTAAAGAAATTCCTATCCTCATGAAAATTAAAATGGTTCTTGAGATTTTTCTTAGAAAATGATAAAAAAAAAAAACAACAATTGATAGAAATGTTGAATGTTGCAGGAAAGAAGAATAAAGAAGGATGGACAGAGTAGAGAGAGAAACCAAGAGAGAAGGAAAGACAGAGAGACAGAGTTAACTGTCACTTGTTCCTTTGTTCACCAAGAAGAGAGACACTTAGCAAAAGGCATATTTATCCTCTTAAGAGCTACTAGGTGGCAGAGTAGATAAAGAGCAAGAATTAGTTCAAATCTGGCTTCCGACATTTACTAGCAATGTGAACCTGGGCAAGTCACTTAACCCTGTTGGTCTCAGTTTCCTCGTCTCTAAAGCTATATCCTCAATTCAGTTGTGCTGCTCATTCTGCCCCATTTCCCAAGCTCTATTGTTTGAATGGAACTGAGTTGGGAAAGGTCAGTTATTTGAATTCAAAGTAGCTGGAAAATAATACAGTGTTATTTAAAAATTATACTACTACAAAGAAAGCTCTTAAAGGGTTATCTGCCAGAGATTATTTCTTCCCCTCCTGACTTAGGATCATCAGGGACACAGTTGTTAAAAGGTTAGGTTCCAGAAATACTCAGGAGTTGACAATTTTCAATTGTGTTGGCCCAGAAGCTTAGAATGAGGAAATTATCCCCATATTTAGTCCTTATAACATGCACATGAGCAAAATGATAAGGGTTTCAACTTCAAGCCAATAAGATCTTACCCCCACCTAATTGTCCCTCCTTTCTCCCCAATAACACTCCCCCTTGGAAAGAACAGCAATGCATAGAAATAGAAAGGCTGTACATTTAGAGTTGAGAATTTGCTTGTTTAGCCCGCAGAAATAATCTGCTACTCTTTAAACCTATGTTTTGTTTATTATATGTACATAATATATATAGTGTTTATTATTCATTATAAGCTTTCTGGACACTTTCCCCCACATTTTTTCCTTGGAATTAAGTTTTTTCAATTGTAAAACAGGTAAAATGCTTCAAAAAAAATCATCTTGTCCATCTCCTGACTCCAAGTAAAAGGATACCTAATCCATTCTAGGGCTACATTGAAAGATAACTAAGGAAGATTTCACTGCCTTTCTAGGTTAACATTCACTGAACTCACCATCAGGGAAAAATTCCTCTACTTCTATCTCCCTCCTTTATTCAGCTTTCCCCCACCACCACCACCACCCTTTTAGATTCTAAATCACATTCTAGATACTAGGCATATCCCTGTAAAGATTTTTCCTTTTTTCTTATTAACACCTTGTTGTTCAGTCGTTTCAATCACGCCCAACTGCTTGTGACTCCATTTAGAGTTTTCTTGGCAAAGATACTGTAGTAGTTTGCCATTTCCTTCTCCAGCTCATTTTACAGATGAGGAAATGAGGCAAACAGGGTTAAGTGACTTGCCCAGTATCACATAGTTAGGAAGTTAGTGAGGCCAGATTTGAACTGAGGAAAATGAGTCTTTCTGACTCCAGGCACACTATGCCAACTAGTTGTCCTATTAACACCTTGGCAATGTGTAATTAAGCCTGTGAGTTTTTCGTAGGCAACTTTTAGGTGTCTATAAAAAAAGTAGATAATTCTCTTTCCATAATAAACTCAAAAAGCAACACCTATTGTGAGCTTATATATGCAGACAACCTAGCTTGTCAACAGCTAAAGGGTACAGATTCCTGACCAAAAAAATCTGAAAAGCTGAATTCTGCAGCTTAACATTTACTATAAGAGCAGTTGTCATCATCATTATCATGCATCAGTACTTTGAAGGCTTTTGATTTAGTGTGCACAGAGCTTCCTGTGAACCTCCACCGCAACAGATTATCTATAACTTGGTGTCTTAGAGCAATGGTGTCAAACTCAAATTGAAGTAGATCCCTGCAGGCCACAGGAAAACCACGAATTAACATCATCTATGTCATATTTTATTTTATAAAATGTTTCTCAATAACATATTAATCTGGTTGGGTGGAACCCAGGGAGTTTGAAGGTTTTATGAGTCCAAGACCTTGAGCTGATCATATCTGGTTTTAGAACACTCCTCGAGAATCAACTTGTCTATCTTATCTAGACAGTGTCAGTCAGAAGCAGTACTTGAACTCAGGAAGAGTTCAGCACCTTATCCTCTATGATAGTTGCCTTTCTTAATAACAAAAACGAATCTTTTGCCTATTTCATGGGTGAGTGTGTGTGGTAAGGATACATGAATAAGGTTATATGTGAAGCAATTTAAACTCTTACTTGGAAGAAAAGCAATGACATAATTTTGAGCAAATATTTATTCATCTGACAGGGCTGGCCAATGTTTCTGAGCTATAGCTTATCCTTGGGATCAAAAACAGGAGAATATGCTACTCTAGAGATAAGAATTGCTAAGTTAGCCTCCAGAAAGAGTCTGCCACTCTTTTAAGTTTATATTTTAGCCTTCTGGAAACCCTTTTCCCCATTTTCTTCTTGGGATTAAGTTTTTAAAATTCTAAAACAGTTAACATACTCCATAAAACCTATCCCTAAATCAGAAAGTTCCAAAGATCAGTGAGTTAATCTTGACTTCAGTTTATTCCAGAGCAGTGTAAATTATCACTGAGATGATAAAGCAGATTAATATCCCTAAACTGTCACCTAAGCACATAGTGATGCTCTTAGAATCACTCTCTGACTCAAGCTCCTGAAATTCACCTTTGGAACTCATAGTAAAGGCTAAAAAGTAATTTAGGTCAAGGAACCAAACACCATGAAAACATAAAAGTCTTCTTCCTTTTCATTAAAACTCAACATTGACTCTAAAACAACCTACTTACTCTCCCTGTTCTCATCTCAGAAATGCCTATTTTGAAATCAGCTCTTTTGAGTGATATTCCAAAAAGGTATGAAAAAAATTATGATTTGTGTTTGTAGATAAGTACTCACACCAATTAAATCACTGATCTTTTTTAGTAAAGATATTTTATTTTACCAGTTACATGTAATACTTTTCCAAATAAGTTTTATGAAAATATATAATCCAACCTGTTTCCCTTTCCTCCCCTTCCCAAAACTGGTAAGTAATTTGATCTGGGTTATATATGTATTATCATGCATAACATATTTCCATATTGTTCATTTTTGTAAGGGAATACTTATATAAAACCAAAATCCTCAAATAAAAACCCAAGTAAACTAAAGTTCTTTGATCTGCATCCTGACTCTGGCAGTTCTTTTTCTGGAGATAGATAGCATTCTTGTTATAAGTCCTTCAGAATTGTCCTGCGTCATTGTATTGCCAAGAGTAGCTAAGTCTTTCACAGTTGATAATTCCACAACATTGCTGTTATGGTGCATAATATCCTCCTGGTTCTGTTTATTTCACTCTGCATCAGTTCATGTAGGTCTTTCCAGCTCTTTCTGAAATCATCCTGTTTATCATTCTTACAGCACAATAGTATTCTATGAATGACCTGAAACTGTTGCACTGTTTTGGCACACAATGCCAAAGTATTGATCCAGGCATGGCAACTTCAGGATCCTAAATGAGTCAAAGGATCCATGTATGTGTTAAATTTAATATATAATTTAATATTACATCACCTTGGACAGTCCACCTGAGAGCAAAGCAAAGAAGCCTTGATTCAGAATGAAACTAGATGTCCTAGAATAAGCAATGGTCCAGGGAAGAACAACTTATCCTTCCCTAACATATTTTCCTGTTCGGTGTGGGGAAAATTCTATTAGCAGAAATGTCAATAAGAGAAATAAAGTCTCCAAGCCAAAAAGAAATAGGTTTATTGAGAGACGGCTGGTCTCACAATAAAGCTAGACTCTGGTCAAGACCAAAGACACCGAGCCTTAGAAGATGGCCTTTTTTTTATACACAGAAATCTGATGATCCAGTATCAGATCAAGACAAATATGGGATACAGTTAGAATCAGAATAGTGTGAATATACAGCCTTTGGAAGGGCAAAACTTAAGTGATGATGCAGATGCTGAATAAGCTGAAAAGTACAGAATTATCACTTATGGGTGGTACTCAGAATCTATTCTTAGGCATGGCCTTTACAAGACCCCTGCAATTCTTAGAAAATAAAGGGATGGGGGGGGGGATGGAACTAAGATGACTGTGAAGGAGCAGGAACTCTTGAAATCTCATTCCAACCAAACAATACAAAGCATCTCAAAAGAACAGAAATCAAAATCAGAGGAGTAAAGGGGCTCTCCTATGGGGCACAGCCTTAAAGATAGGTCGAGTTTGGGGATTTCCATGCTATAAGGGGGCAAAACTACACTTACAAAGTGCAAGTAGATCACCCCTCCCCTACAACACGTATGACGCCAGAGTCAGGGCTCAGGCAATCTTTAAATTCTCAGGAGCTGGCTGAGATTTACCCCTGAGGACAGTGCAAGGCTTTGACAATGAGACTTGGGGCCTGAGGCTGAAAAGTGCAGAGCCTGGCAGAAGCAGCTCTGCCACAGCAGAGGCAACAGGGGCTGGAAAAATAGCCTCAGGGCAAAATGCTTTAAAGTTAACTACACAAAGAACTGCCTACCCTCCTCACTCAGGCTTCTGGCTGAGAAGGGAAGATAAAACTGAGACAGAAGCTAAGATAACAATGTCTACCAACATACAGGAACCACAATCCACAAGTACTAAAAGAAATAAGCTGCAGCAAAAAAGCTTTTGACCCTGGATAATTTCTGTGGAGAAAAAATGCAAAATACAGAAGCAACAACAGAGAGTGACAAAAAAGTAAATACATCCAAACTTTCCAAAAAAAAAAAAATAGAAATTGGTCACAAGTTCTCTAGGAACTCAAAAAGTAGCTCAAGAACCAAGTAGGAAAGATAGAAAAAATGGGAAGAAAAGTGGGGGGAAAGAAATGAAAGTAATTCTAAAAGAAAATAACAGTTTAAAAGAAAAATTTCCCACTTGGAAAAAGAAACACAAAACTCAAATGAAGTAATAAGCAAATTGGAGACCAGAATTGGCCTGCTGGAAGCCATGAAAAAAAGGATACATAAACCAAAATGGAAAATCAAAAGATCATAGCTGGAAACCAATCTTTAAAGGCAAGAAATTATCCAAGAAAACTTTCCTGATATTCTTGAACAAGAGGGCAAAATAGATTCTGAAAGAGTACATAGATCACCCTCTACATTAAATCCTCAAAAGACAAGCCCTAGAAATGTAATTGTCAAATTCAAGAGCTTCCAGGCCAAGGAGAAAATATTGCAAACAGCCAGAAAGAGACAATTCAGATATCAAGGAGTCCCAGTCAGTATTACACAGGATCTGGATCCACACTAAAGGACTGCAAGGCTTGGGATTATGATATTCAAGAAGGCAAGAGAATTGGCACCTACACATCAAAACTGACTATATATTTTCAGGAGAAAGTATGGGCATTTAACAAAACAGAAGATTTCCAGACATTCCTAAGGAAAAGACCAGAACTAAAGGGAAAATTTGATGTCCAAATACAAATTTGAAGAGAACCTTAAAAAGGTAAACAAGAAGGGGGGGAGGAATATAAGGGCTTCAGTAAGGTTAAATTGATTATATTTTTATATAGAAAAATTTTATCTGGAACTCTCAAAAATTGTTTTCATTATCATAGCAGATAGAAGAATTATTTATAGGCAGAGGTTGGGGTACTAAGTTGTTTAAAATGATATGTAAAAAAAGGGGGTGGTGGTTAGAAAATGGTACCAAGAGAAACTTGAAGAAAGAAGAAAAATAGGATGAATTATACCACATAAAGAGGTATATGGGGAGGGGGGGCAAGAGGGGAAGGATACTATTATAAGAAGGAGAGGAAGAGAGTGGTAATACTAAATACTAAAACCTTACTTTCAGTAGAATCAGTTCCAAGAGGGAAGAGCAGTCAGATCTATTGGGGTATAGAATTCTATCTTATCCTACAGGGAAGTCAAGAGAGAAAAACCAAGGGGGAGGAGTGGGGCAGAGAGTATTAAATGAAAGAGAAAAGTAGGGAGGCATTTAATAGAACTTAAAGAAAAATAAGAAGGGAATAAGAAGAGGGGTGGGGTGGGAAGGGATGCAAAATAAAGGTGGGGAATAGAGGGACTGATTAAAACACAGGTATAGAAGGAAATAGTGAAGGAAGAAAGGACAGGACTAAAAGAGAAAATCAAAATGATGGGGAATACACAGGCAATAATCATAACTCTGAATGTGAATGGGATGAACTCACCCATAAAATGGAAGCTGATAGCAGAGTGGATTAGAAACCAAAAGCCTACCATATGTTGTCTACAAGAAACACACAAGGCAGGTAGACAGACAAAGGGCAAAGGAAAGAGGTTGAAGCAAAATTTATTGGACATTGTTACAAATAATATTGATATAAATGGACATATTCAAAAATATTAATAGTTTATTTAAAGGCATATTGTTAACTAAGAAGGCCACATGCCTGCTAAGATCTAATTCAAATCACCCGCCATTACCTCTGCCCACATGACTTGTTACACAGGAAAGAGAGAGTCCCAATCAACTTCTCCCTATTTAAGCTTCACTTTACGTTGGCTCATGTCACCACATAATAAGGAAGCTTGTTGAATCATGGGAAATGTAGTTCTCAAGTCCCCTAAGTGTCCACAGGAAGTTTATGTCATGGATATTGATATTAAGACCAAAGACCCCAAATTTCCACTAACACATTCCCCCCTGAGATCCAGAGAAAAGACTGGTCTTCTCTATGGATCTTGTAAACATAACTAACTTTTAAATTACAGAAATTTGGGGTTAAAAAAGAAAAGAGGACAAAAAACAATGAAGCAATGATTGCTAAGCACATTGACAAAAGCCAATTAGGAGCAGTCCTCTTTGGCATACGAGTGTACATTTAAAACAAATGCATTCAACTCCCCATAGTTCAATCAACTGCACCCCAAGGTTCTTTTGGATCTTCATGATCCAGTGAAGGCTCTTCAGGCATCTTCATGGTGCCATCTCCAAACAGGTTCGTTGTCTGGATTCTGGGTAGATGGCAAATTTCTTATCCTAAAATTACTCTCAAAGAACTTAAACTTTACATTATAGATTATAAAACATACATTCCCTTCTGAGGAGAATTATAGATTCCCCCCTGAAATTACTCTCAAAAGAGTTAAAATTTTACATTATAGATCAGTGATTCTCAAAGTGGGCGCTACCGCCCCCTGGTAGGTGCTGCAGCACTCCAGGGGGACAGTGATGGCCACAGGTGCATTTATCTTTTCTATTAATTGCTATTAAAATGTTTTAAAAATTAATTTCCAGATGTCTAAGTAATATTTTTTCTGGAAAGGGGGTGGTAGGTCAAAAAAGTTTGGGAACCACTGTTATAGATTATAATACAGACATTATGATCATAAAACTTACACACACCCTTGAAGAGAATCAATAACACATTCTCCCCTGAAGAGGGTACCCCAGGTCAGCTAAGGATGCATGGCTAAGTCACGGAGTTGTAGGAAATCAATTGGCAAAAGAAAAAAAAAATTAAAAAAAATAAAATCCAAATAAAAGGGAAAAAATTAACTTGTGAATGAAATGTAAAATGTCTAAGTTTTATGTGCAAAAAATGTAAGGAAAAATAAACTTATAACAGATCCTTGAATCAAGGCCCAATTAAAGTGATTTAAGCAGTTTTGCAATTACCCATTCAGGAGACAGGTCTACAGAAAGTTGCCATTCTATATATAAGAGAAATAACAGGACCAAATATGTGTGCAAGGGAAGTGTCTTTCCCTGATCTGATTTGCCTGCACCTTCTCAGGGATGAGCCATAATGATAGCCAATCTTAGGTGCTTGCTAGGAATGGACTTCTGGGGAAATCTGGCCTCTAATATGTTAAAAAAACTGCAACCCCGAACCTCAAACACTAGTTTCAAGCCCTTAAGTATTGACATAGAACTTCCTCAATCCATGGTCTGCATGACCTTGTGGCTCTTTTGCTCCCTTCTCCTGGAATCAGACAGAGAGACATTAATCACAGTCCCATAATATTTACCAATAATTGGCAGGTTACCATAGTCTAAGTGTTTTTAGGTATGCATTAATATGATAGCAAATATACTTATATTAAACTTATATATTGTAAAATAAAAAAAAGATTAACACTGATTATATGTACTTTCAGTACAAAATGAGAAAAAAGGGGGGAAATCAATTATGCTATTAAAAATTAAAAAGAAAAGCAATAAGAAAATTTAAAAGTCAGGTAAAAAATATAATGCTCTCAAGCATAAAAATGAGAGAAAAGAACACATATTGCACTGCACATGCAAGGAAGAAAAATAAAAGAATATTTTAAAAAACAATATATATGCATATATATATCTTAGAATTAGTGAAAGGTTTTTCACCCAAAAAATGAGATCTATTTCCTGTTAACCTTTTGCATCAACTGTGAGTGTAAATGGTTTTTACAAAATAGCAGATTCATAATGCACATTCAAATGAAGTACCATAATTTCCAATAACATATTTAAAGACAATAGCAAACAAACCCATTATTATAACCACTTGCTATGATGTTTAAAAAATTGTATACTTGTCACAAATTCAACAGGTATAGTAAATGATTCAACCTTGGCTAAGATATTTTCTTAACAAACTCTATTACTACCTCCATGGCAGTTGTGGGGCAGAGCCTAAAAAAATCCAATTTAAAAAAAAAACCTTCTGGGTCTAAATTATCCTCAGGAATTCTAGATCCTTCTGATAGGAAAGTAAGCTAAAACATAGAGGCAAAACATCAAGCATACAGGAGCTCTCCTGGCTTCCTGTGTAATATATAAAAGCTTGGGCAGGAAACCTCCATTTGTTTCCTCTACCCCTTTAAGACAACATTCTTTATAATAAATATGTAAAATCTTATCATTCATACAGAAGGGTACTAGGCATCTAAAGTCAATTCTAAAGACCTCTTATAAAATTTAAATTTAAATTTTTAAGTCATTAAAATCTCCAAGGTTGTATAAGCAATATCAAGATTGAATAAAAACTTAAGGCATGTGATTCTATAGTTGAGATGGCAAATCCAGTATACATAAGGCTTATGGGCGTTTTACAACTTAAAAAATGTTTAAGATGTTCATAAATGGTACAGATAACAGAATTAGATTAATACAAGTAAATTTTAAAAAATGAAACCTTAAATCAGGAAATACAATATAAGGAACAGATTTCAAGCAATGCAGTCAAAAACCCTTTTTTACCAATTCTAATAGATTTGTACACTATTTGGGATTTACAATAAAATCATGAACAGAATTAATCTAGCAGCCAAAACTCCATTAGCTTAAAATGATTCAGTGCAACAAAAAAGTCAACTTAACAGCAAAATTAAATCACATAACAGTAAGCAAAATACAATAAGATACAGAGACTTTTTTATATTCAAAAGTATTAATAGTTTATTTAAAGGCATATTGGTAATTAAGAAGGCCATGTGCCTGCTAAGATTTAATTCAGTGATTCCCAAAGTGGGCACCACCACCCCCTGGTGGGCCCTGCAGCAATCCAGAGGGCGGTGATGGTCACAGGTGCATTTGGGGATGGTGAATAACTGTAAGGGAGTGGTGATAGTATGTGACAGGGGGCACTAAATAATATTTTTTCTGGAAAGGGGACAGTAGGCCAAAAAAGTTTGGGAACCACTGATCTAATTCAAATTGCCCGCCATTACCTCTGCCCACATGGCTTGTTACACAGGAAAGAGAGAGTCCCAATCAACTTCTCCCTATTTAAGCTTCAATTTACATTGGCTCACGTCACTACATAAGAAGGAAGCCTGTTGAATCGTGGGAAATGTAGTTCTCAAGTCCCCTAAGCATCCACAGGAAGTTTATATCATGGATATTGACTTTAAGACCAAAGACCCCAAATTTCCACTAATACAACATTAACTGAGAAAAAGAAGCCAGGAGTCACAATCATGATATCTGACAAAGCCAAAGTAAAAATAAATCTGATTAAAATAGATAGTGAAGGTAATTACAACCTGTAAAGGCAGTATAGAAAATGAAGAAATATCAGCACTCAACATGTATGCACCAAATGGTATAGCATCCAGATTTTAAAGGAGAAAGTAGTGGATCTTAAAGAGGAAAAAAATAGTAAAACTATACTAATGGGAGACCTCAACCTTTCCCTATCAGAACTAGATAAATCAAACCAAAAAATAAATAAGAAAGAGGTAAGAGATATGAATGAAATCTTTAAAAAAATTAGAGCTAATAGATATAGAGAGTAAAATAAAGGGACAAAAAAGAATATACCTTCTTTTCAGCAACACATGGTACATTCAAAAATACTGACCATATACTAGGACATAAAAACATCACAAACAAATGCAAAAAAGCAGAAATAATAACTGCAACCTTTTCAGATCATAATGCAATAAAAATTACAATTAGAAAGGGTACATGGAGAGGCAAATCCAAAATTATTTGGAAATTAAATAATATGATTCTCCAAAATTGGTTGATTAAAAAACAAATCATAGAAACAATGATTTCATTGAAGAGAATGACAATAAGGTAACAACAATCTATGGGATACAGCCAAAGCAGTAGTCAGGGGGAAATTTGTATCCCTGAGTGCATATATCAACAAATCAGAGAGGGAAGAGGTCAATGAATTGGGGATGCAACTTAAAAAACTAGCAGGAGAACAAATTGAAAATCTCCAGATAAAAACTAAATTGGAAATCCTAAAAAATCAAAGGAGAAATTAATAAAATTGAAAGTAAAAGAACTATTGAACTAACAAATAAGACTAGGAGCTGTTACTCTGAAAAATAAAATAAAATAAAGTACTGGTTAATCTAATAAAAAAAGAAAAGAAGAAAATCACATTAATAGTATCAAAAAGGGTGACCTCACCTTCAATGAAGAGGAAATTAAGGTAATTATTAAGAACTATTTACTCAATAATATGGCAATAAATATGACAATGTAGGTGAAATGGGTAAATATTTACAAAAATAAAAATTGCCTAGATTAACAAAAGAGGAAACTAAATGCTTAAACAATCCCATCTCAGAAAAAAGAAATTGAACAGCCCATCAAGGAACTCCCTAAGAAAAAATCCACAGGCCAGATGTATTCACAAGTGAATTCTATCAAACTTTTAAAGAACCACTACTCCCAATACTACACAAACTATTTGACAAAATAAGGAAAGAAGTTCTACCAAATTCCTTTTATGACACAACTATGGTAATGATTCCAAAGCCAGGTAGACCAAAAACAGAGAAAACAAACTATAGACCAATCTCCTTAATAAACACAGACACAAAAATTTTAGAACACTAGCAAAAAAGACCCACCAAGTGATCTCAAGGATTATTCACTATGATCAGGTGTGATTTATACCAGGAATGCAAGAATGGATTAATATTAGGAAAACCATCCACATAATTGATCATACCAACAACCAAACGAACAGAAATCACAGGATTATCTCAATAGATGCAAAAAAAGTCTTTGACGAAATACAATACTCATTCCTATTGAAAACACTAGAAAGTTTAGAAATAGAAGGGCCTCTCTAAAAATAATAAATAGCATATATTTAAAACCATAAGCAAGTATCATATGCAATGGGGATAAATTAGAAGCCTTCCCAATAATATCAGGAGTGAAACAATGATGCCTATATTATTTAACATTGCCCATATTTAACATTGCCCATATTATTTAACATTGTACTAGAAACACTAGCAGTAGCAATTAGAGGAGAAAATAATTGAAAGGATTAAAATAGGTAATGAGGAAACTAAACTATTCCTCTTTTCAGACAATAAAGAGTCCTAGATAATCAACTAAAAAGCTAGTAGAAATAATCAACAACTTTAGCAAACTTGCAGGATACAAAATAAACCCAAATAAATCATCAGCATTTCTATTCATTTCCGACACAACTCAGCAGCAAGAGTTAGAATTTAAAATCACCTGTGACCAGTGATGGGCAAACTTTTTAAAGAGGGGGGGTCAAAGGAAAGGAAATGCTCATCTGTCAGTCTGTTTCTAAGGCAACCCTTTCCAAGTTTCATTGTATTGTATCCTACTCATTGGATTCGTCAGATTAGGAATAATGTCCCACAGCCAGATAGAACATTTCAGGGGGCCTGCATCTGGCCCGAAGGCCGTAGTTTGCTCATTACTGCCCTAGACAATATAAAATATTTAGGAATCTATTTGCCAAGACAAACACAGGAATTATATGAACACGTCTACAAAACATTTTCCCCACAATTAAAACTAGATCTAAATAATTGGAAAAATAATTGCTCATGAGTAGGATAAGCTAATATAATAAAAATTTCAATCCTACCCAAATTAATTTACTTATTCAGTGCCATACCTATCAAACTACCAAGAAACTTTTTTATTGAACTAAAAACAATCATAACAAAGTTTATTTGGAAAAACCAAAGATCAAGAATATGAAGGGAACTAATGAAAAAAAAAATGTGAAGGATGGGGGCCTAGCAGTACCAGATCTTAAACTGTACTATAAAGCAGTGGTCATCAAAACAATATGGCACTGGCTAAGAAACAGAAGGGAGGATCAATGGAATAGACTTGGGGTAAATGTCCTCAGGAAGATAGTATATAATTAACCCAAAGATCCTAGCTTTTGCGACAAGAACCCACTCACTGTTTGACAAAAACTGCTGGGGAAATTGGAAAACAGTATGGAAGATATTAGGTTTAGATCAGTGGTTCCCAAACTTTTTTGGCCTACTGGCGCCCACTTTGGGAATCACTGGTTTAGATCAACATCTCACACCCTATACCAAGATAAATTCGGAATAGGTAAATGACTTAAATATAAAGAAGGAAACTATAAGTAAATTAGGTGAACAAAGAAGAGTATACCTGTCTGATCTATGGGAAAGGAAAGAATTTAAGACCAAGCAAGAGATAGAGAATATTACAAAATGCAAAATGAATAATTTTGATTACATTAAATTAAAAAGATTTGTACAAACAAAACCAATATTGGAAGGGAAGCAACAAATTGGGGAAAAATCTTTATAACAAAAACCTCTGACAAAGGTCTGAATTCTCAAATTTATGAGGAGCTAAATCAACTGTATAAAAAAATCAAGCCATTCCCCATTTGAGAAATGGGCAAGGGACATGAATAGGCAGTTCAAAAATCAAAACTATCAATAAGCACCTGAAAAAATGTTCTAAATCTCTCATAATTAGAGAAATGCAAATCAAAATAACTCTGAGGTACTACCTTACACCTAGAAGATTGGCTAACATGACAGCAAAAGAAAGCAATAAATGTTGGATGGAGTGTGGGATGGATGGGACACTAATGCATTGCTGGTGGAGTTGTGAATTGATCCAACCATTCTGGAAGGCAATTTGGAACTTTGACCAAAGGCCTTTAAAAGGCAGCCCGGGGGGTGGGGGGGGAGGGGGCAGCAGCTGGATGGCTCAGTGGATTGAGAGCCAGGCCTGGAGGCGGGAGGTCCTAGGTTCAAATCTGACCTAAGACACTTCCTAGCTGTGTGACTCTGGGCAAGTCACTTGACCCCCATTTCCTAGCCCTATAACAAATAAAATGAATATAGAAGGATATATATAAAGATATTAGGATTTAAAAAAAAAAAAAGACTGCCTGGGGGGCAGCTGGGTGGCCCAGAGACAGGAGGTCATAGGTTCAAATCTGGCCTCAGATACTTCCCAGCTGTGTGAACCTGGGCAAGTCACTTAAACTCCATTACCGAGCCCTTACTACTCTCCTGCCTTAGAACTAATACCCAGTATTGATTCTAAGATGGAAGGTAAGGGTTTTTATTTAAAAAAAAAAAAAAAAAGACTGTCTGCCCTTTGATCCAGCCATACCACTGCTGGGTTTGTACCCCAAATAGATCATAGATAAAAAGACTTGTACAAAAATATTTATAGCCACGCTTTTTGTGGTGGCAAAAAAATGGAAAATGAGGGTGTGCCCTTCAATTGGGGAATGGCTGAATAAATTGTAGTATATGCTGGTGATGGAATACTATTGTGCTGAAAGGAATAATGGACTGGAGGAATTCCATGTGAACTGGAAAGACCTCCAGGAATTGATGCAGAGTGAAAGGAGCAGAACCAGGAGAACATTGTACACAGAGACTGATATACTGTGGTAAAATAGAATGTAATGGACTTCTGTACCAGCAGCAATGCAGTGACACAGGACAGTTCTGAGGGATTTGTGGTAAAGAATGCTACCCACATTCAGAGGAAGAACTGCAGGAGAGGAAACACAGAAGAAAAACAACTGCTTGATCACACAGGTTGATGGAGACATGATTGGGGATGAAGACTCTAAGCAATCACCCTAGTGCAAATATCAATAATATGGAAATAGGTCTTGATCAATGACACATGTAAAACCCAGTGGAATTGTTAGTTGACTGTGGGGGGGGGGGTGTTGTGAGAAGGATTACTTAGTTATTATTTAGGAGACATAACAGGAAGGGCTGGAGAATTCCAAATGGAATGGGGAAGCAGGAAGTGTGTCTCTCTCACTCTGGGACGGACCCCATGGTGGTTGGGACAAGCTGTAACTGACCCTGGGAGACCTCAGAGCTAGTGGAGTTGTACCCTGATTCTCTGAGATCTTGGAGAGTGGTGAAGGAGGAGAAAAGGAAAAGACATCAATCCTGCAAGTCAACACTGAGTAGGGAAATGGCCTGTGATCTGGTGGACAGCTTGCAGACATCTCTTCCTACCTGGTTACTTTGGATCATCAGCTGTGGAAGAGTTGGCTCCTGGCATCCTGAAAACATATCTGGAACAGTTGTGAGACCCCAAATTCAAGCCTTCTTCCTCAAGTCCTTAGCCAAGCTGTCAAAACCTGGCAGAAACCAGGTTGGCTAAGGAACTTACCCCTTTTGACTCCAGTTCTGGGTTGTTATCCATAGCTTCACCTAACCCCCTTTCCAACCCCCTCATATTATAATTAAACTGTTTCCCTGTGTGTTTTTAGTACTTTAAAGTCCTCATTGTGTGTATGTAATTATCTGAAGCTATTCCAGGCTGGGTGGGGCAGGGTGACAGTCAGGCTTAACTGCCATTTCTGTCAATAGTCATTCCCCTTATAGTCAAACCTGGTTCCCTGGCTTGTAAAGTCTTACCCATTGTTCCTTCCTGTGTCCTATCCACCGCACTGAGCCCACATTTTATATTTAAGTTGACACCCCTGGTTTTCCTCATAATAGTGGAGATGGGGAGGGAAAGAATGTGAATCATGTAACCATGGAAGAATATTCTAAATTAATTATTTAAATAAATAAAGTTTTAAAAAAGAATGAAGGGAAAAAAGAAAATAAGGGAATAGGATCTAATATACAAACAGTTCCTAGGGATGTCAGGAGCAAGTCACCTAAGCTGGTAGCAAATCTGAGTCAGTACACCGTTAGGGATAAACATCCTTTATCTGACTATCTATGTCATTTTAACTTTTTGTGATTAACTGTCCATCACATCAGGGTGTGGTAGACTTGGCAGGAACATGTGTTATAAACAAAAAGGGGTCCTAAGGAGATATAGATATACAGTGATGTGAATGTGTCTATCTGTATTCTCCCTAGCTGCAGATGATGGAGGAACATCAACCCCAATCACCCTTGATAGTTGTTATAATTTCCCCTTTTCTCTAACAGTTGCCCAGAGAGGACCCCCAAAAGGTTAGATGGATGGATAACCTTTCCAGGTCCAACTTGGGGTTGGATAGATTAATATAGGGCTTTGATTTGCCTTGGATCACGTTTGATATCTGACTGCTTTGACTCCTTCCCCAAGGGTCATGATATAAACAGTACTCAGGAAGGTACTTGTAAAACTCTCTTTATCTAAATCAGGGAGAGGATAAACAGGACAAGGATTGGGGATTGGAGACCTAATCAACTTAATATCTATAAGTAGTTGACCATCAGGACTGGGGGCTATTGATCTAGTAGAAGCTGGAGCTTTATTCTCCATTACACCTCTGGTCCAGCCTGGCCACAGCCAAGCCAGAGAATAGGGACTGCTATTGATGCAGCTGTGTTGGTAATTTTATTCTCTCAGCTTTCTCACTACCAGTGTTTGATGATGCAGTAGCTCTCACAGTCTTCAGGAAATATTCAGATTCTTCCTGCCCTCTTCTGCCTCCCTTCACCACCCACTCAGAGATTTCCCAGTCCAGAGACTCCTCTCCAGAGACCTAGAGAGACCTAGAGACCCCCTCCAAGTGGCTGTCAGGGGTATTTGTACTGTCAGGCCAACTGACATTTGCCCTTGGCTCACAACACCTGGGAACATTCCGTGTCTTCTAACTGCCATCCCTGTCATTCAAGGTGGCATCCATCATTTCCCAGGTTATGAATATAACATAAATGCTATTTTGTTTTTGGAAATTTCAACCTGCAAATTTCCTGATGATCTTCTTCATTGGTGACTTCTACTCTATGCTTATCTAAACTTATGTGTTCCTATCCCACTAACTACCCTTCCCAAAATAATAAATCTTACCTTAGCTAATGCCTTATCTACCTATGCTTGCCTAATGCTAATGACAAGGGTTTAGGATAGATTTTCTGGGAAAGGATGGGATTTGAATATAATGTTTCCATAAGTCATAACATTTGAACACAAGTATAACATGTAAGCATTATAAAAACATTTAAGAATAACTATCTATGTTGCTTCTTATTTCTAAGTCAATGCAATCCTGCAACAAATTAGCTTAAGTTTCTAATACCGAACTTTAGATAAACATTCCTAATTTGCAATAAATTCTAACATTTTTCTCTGTTCCCTAATCTACGGTTAGGAAGAATAGCATGTAAGTAATTTCCTTAAACAATTGTTAATGTGCTAGTTTATTAGTTTCATTGCTAACTAACTTACACTATACAATGTCTGTCTGACATTTAAATTGACAGTCCTATTTGACCATTCATAACTATTTTACACTGTCCCTATGCTAGCTAGAATTGAATTTCCCATTCACTATTCTCTCCTTACGGGTTAGTAGGCTATTCATTATTGGTTAGTAGCAATTCATTACATATGTACAAGGTTTTCATGTGATGTTCCTATGAAATATGAGTACTTTTTACCTTACAAGGAATCTGAGTTCTCTTGTTTATTATGGCCACTGTACTTTGTACTCAAATCTATTTACATCTATTTACAGTATGTACATGTGATGTGACTTTACTGTGTCTATGTGTTGGACTTATAATCTAACATTTGCTATCTGGTTTATACTCACCTTCTTCTTCCAGAATCTCTCTGTCAATCAGCTTACATTCTGTTGCATGCATCCTAGTGTGTGCTTCCTTATGATTCTTATCTGAATGTGAAACCCTTGCACTATTCAAACCTAATCCTGATCTGCTAATCTTCTCTCCTCGTGATTCTTCTGGTGATGTTATCCAAGCCACACAGATGTTGTCACAGTTCAGGTCCTTGTACAGTCTTTGTGCAATGTCTCTTATGTTGTCCTTATGCTGGTTCTGATGTCCTGATGTTTCTGGAATCTTTGGAATCTACAGAATCTCATCTCTCTTCTCCTTTGCTGGATACACATCTTGCCAGTTGTCAACTTGATTGAAGAATTCCCCAGATGAGGAACCAGTGTGTGATTGGGTCGCATTGTGTTAAAATTTTGTGTTGCCACAAAATGTTCTTCTTATGAGATTTTTTGTGTTTGCATTTGTTTTTGATGTTATTAATGTAATGTTCCTTCTTCTTCACCACTGCTAAATTCTGATAGATTAAACTGTTGATCTTCATGTGTGAATGAGGTATTTGTGTAATCTAAATCAATGCTTTGAGTGTCTTGCTCCTGATATTGATCTATGTTTTGGCTAGCTGTGTGATCTTGTGTTTCATTTATCTTTGTCTCTGTGTCTACTAAGAATAAGTGGAATATAGCTTTAGGTCCAAATCTAGCTGCAAACTTTGCACTGATGTCTGCCCTGTAATTGCCCAATTTTACTGGTCCCAAGAGCTTTTGGTGTGCTCAGCAGTGTATCACAGACAACTTTGATGGTAACTGTATGGCATGCAATAATTCACTTATTAGTTTCCCATAAGCTATTGCTTTCCCATTTGAATTTATGAACCTTTGATTTCTCCAGATTTCCCCTGATGCATGGACAACACCAAAGGTGTATTTCGAATCTGTAAAAATGTTCATGGCTTTACCTTCAGCAATCTGGAGGGTGCATGTTAATGCAAAAATTTCTGCACCTTGAGCGGAGATGTTTAGCTCAAGTCCTGCAAACCATAGGGTTTCATTCTGGGTTATAATTGCGGCTCCTGAAAAGCTTTGCCCATTATGTTGGTAACTCAAGCCATTGCAGAAGAGTGTGAGGTTGGCTTGGACCATGGGAGTATCTGACTTGTCCTCTCTGATCTTTTGCATGACCTCTAGTGTGTCACTACAACTGTGAAGGTTCCCCTCTAATGGTAACTCAGGGATAAGAGTTGCTGGGTTAATGGTTTTGCATCTATGGAAAGTCAAGTTCTCATTTGTTAGTAAGATTGCTTGGTACTGGGAGAGATGTTGTGATGTGAAAGCTTGCAGATTTGCATTCCTCAGCGTGGTTTCAAGTTGGTGCTGGGAATACAATCTTAGTTCCCCTCCCAGGACTAGCTTTGAACTTTTCCTAACCATTAGAGCTGCAGTAGCAATAATCTTTAAACAGGAAACCATTCCTTGCATAACTGGATCAGGAGTTGAACTATAGTAGGCAATAGGTCTTAAATTGTTACCTAAGTATTGCATGAGCACTGCACAGGCAATTTCTTTATCCTCATGGATAAACAGATGAAATGTTTTACTGTGGTCTGGAATGCCTAATGCAGAAGATAAAATTGCTCTCTTTTAACTTTTCAATGGCATTTTTGCGTTCCTTTGTTAGCTTCAGTGGTTCTTTGATGTCTTTCCTGGTTAACTATGTTAAAGGTTTTGCTATGAGAGAAAAACCAGGTATCCACTGTCTACAGAAGCTAGTCATGCCTATAATTTCCCTTAACTGTTTCTTGGTCTTAGTTAACATTAATTTCTGTATATCCTCTATGCTTTTCTTGGATATACTTCTAGTACCATCTTGCAATATGAATCCCCAAAACTCAATCTTATCTCTAACCCACTGGATCTCATTTTTGGATATTTTATGACCTCTCTAATACATTTCTTCTATTATGTGTATACTATATCTTTGACAGATAGCACCTGTTGGTGACATTAGTAGGATGTCATCTACATAATGTACCAGTTTGCTGGCAGTAAAAGATATTGATTCAAGATCTTTTTGTAGTATTTGGCAAAATATGCTCCCACTATTTATGAACTCTTGTGGAAGATGACTCCACAATAATGTCTTGTTCTCCCACGTGAATGCAAATAAGTTCTGGCTGTCCTTATGTACTGGGATGCTAAAATAGGCACTGGCCAGATCAACGATGGTATACCATTTAGCGTTTGGTGGGATTTCTGCAATTATTTGGGATGGGCTTGGAACAATAGCATGGATTTATTCCACGTAAGAATTTATTGCCCTAAGATCTTGTACCATTCTCCACTGGGTGATCCCTCAGCATCTAACTTTGCATTTTTTATGGGCAAGATAGGAATATTAAATTCTGAAAATCCATATACCAATATCCCTTGATCTAATAAGCTTTGGATACTTGGTTTTATTCCTGCCACAGCCTCTTTGCTTAATTTGAATTGAGGAGTCCTAGGTGGTGGCATTCCTCCTTTCATTCTAATTTTCACTGGCTTAGCAGATAGGATCCTACCCACATCTGATGAACTACTGGCCCAGACCTCTTTAGGTAATGTATCTGGAATCCTGTAGATGGTATCTTGTTCCAGTACTAAGATTCTATGATCATCTGTTATCCTATCTAAGCACAGATTGGGATGATGCTTTAGTGATCTTTTAGGGAGATACAAAAAGATCTCACCATCTGGCTCACAATAGATGGTAGCCGCTAATTTGCATAGGATGTACCTTCCTATTAGGTCATTGGGAATGATGGTAAAAATAAGAATTGATGGTCAAATTCTATTGTACCCAACTTCACCACTTTTGGCTTGAATTTTGGTGCAGTTTGGGGTATCTGAGATGCTCCCTTCACTAATACTGTACCAAGCATCTCACAATCTCTAGGGAGATCTTTTAAGGTTGAGACATCTGCTCCTGTATCAATAATCCCTTCTACTGATTCACCATTGATTTCTATTGTGATCAATGGCTCATTAGTGATTTTATTGTGCAAAGAAAGTATTTGATTCTCTTCTACTTGTGGCTGTATAGAATTGGTTTCAGAATCTGATGCCTCTCTATTAGGAGTTATATGGAATTCTGGAGATGACGCTACTTCTGGTAAAATGGCTGCCCCTATGTACACTTCCTGTTGGGGGCTTGATTCTGCCCCTCTCCTTTGCTGCTGAGTTTCTCTGCCTAGAATGGAATCTTCAGAAACTGACAAACATGTCTGCTCTGGAACAGTTTGAAACTGATCTTTTTCTCCCCTCACTGTGGGGCTTTGTAAGTTTCCTCTCATGGTTTCAGGGAAAGAATTAGGTGTGTTTTTCTCTCCTTTCACCACTACTTGAAGTATTAGCTCTAAGTTTGAGGTATTTGGGGTGTTATCTGTGTTCATAGAGAAGGTGTCCGTTTCTCCCAGCCCCTGAACATTCTGAGGTTTGCAGAGTTCACTCACTTTAAGAAATTTTTCTTTGGCTGGCCGTTTTAAATATGGGAGACCTGCTACATTGTTTCTAGGTTTGAAAGTTTGAGCCTCCGTTACACTATCTGGGGTCAACCTTAACAAAGTAACATTTTTCTCTTTGGCAAAACACTGTTCCCTGGGGTTGGTTTTGTTACCAATTCTTTCTCCTGGGTTTCTCACTTTGTCCAGCATAGCTCTTAATTCCCTACCTGCAACAAAGCTTCTCTGGCTGGTTAGCCTTAAGTCTATATTACTTCTAGCTAATCCCTTGCCTTATTGTTTCACTCCTTCCATTGAAGTCTGTGACAACTCAGTATTTTCTATAAGAGATTGTTCCTCCCCATAAATTTCTTTGTGTAATTGCCTCAACTCATTTTCCATTTCTAATTCAGCAGTGGACTTATGTCTATTTTCTAGTGTGGTGTATTGATTTCCATCACTATTGCCTATCATTAAAATATTAGCCTCATTCTGCTTTTTGAGCTCTCTGCTCTCTCTACTGTCATTATTCTTTCTTGACTGAAATGTGTTAGAGATTAATCTTCATGCATTTCTCTGCCTGGCTCCCAACTTCAAAAATTTCTCCATTTCTTCCAAATATGGTTTGCTAGAAATAGATTTGCATTCATTTTGACAACAAGCCTCTGATTTTTGAGGTTTGCTAGCCCATTTGCTATTTACATAAGTCTTTTTCTGGTAATTGCTAGCTCTGTCTTTGGAAAAATCTATTTGTTTTCTGAATCTACAATTCTTGATCAAATGGCCAGGTCTGTCACATAGAAAGCATTTTAGGACTTTGTTATAAGATCTCTTTTGGTTGGAATAATTTTCTTTTTCTTAATTTCATGGTCTCTAGCAGTCTGTAAGGCAAAATTCCTAAATTCTTCTTTTTATTTTTCTCTCCTGACTTCCTTGAGCTGTCTTTTTAACGCCTAGATAGTTCTGTCCTTCTCTGAGTCTAATTCATGTCTAATTTGTTGTTCTTTGCTTTTGGACTCATGGATATAGGTTGCATGCTTTCTAATGTCCTCTAGAGACAATTCTTCCCACTGTGGACAACTCCGTTTAAAATAGACTTGGATTGGGATGCTAGTTCCCTTTATGAATTGGCATCTGATATGGGGAAAAGCTTCCTCAGATTGGTCTTTGTTAAACCCTAGGAAATTTTCTGAATTTTCTATGAGCCTGTCTAAAAATAAGCTAGGGTGCTCATCCTCAGCCTGCCTCATTTTTTCAAACTTATTCTACCCATTTGGTCTTTTAGCATGTATTTTTACAGCCTCAAGTAAATCAGTTCTGCATTTCAAAAGTGCCCTCATATTATCAGGTTCTGTCAAATCTATTGCTTCATGCCCACATGGCTCCAAAACCAAATTTGAGTTGTCTCTTGTCTCAGCGATGAATTTGGCCTTTCCACTGGGGATATAGAATTCATCTAAAATAAATTCAACATCCTGGTGGGATGGATTAAAAAGGTTAAAGGTCCTTTTTAAATCCTTGGCTGATTTATATGGGGACAGGAAATATTTGGGGAACTTCCTCTTTAGCACCTCTAAATATTGTGCTGTAAAAGCTTTGTATGTCTTCATGCTGACAGGTTCACTGTTTGGTCTCAATTGGGTCTGATCTATAATTGGGAACAATGACACAGTGGTAGGGGCAACTGCTCCACTTTCAGTCTGGGTAGCCTCATTGATATCAAAATCTGTCTGGGTACAACTGTCCACCATCTTAGATCTGAGAGTTTCCTTGGCCTTAGGCTTGTATGTATTTTCTATGATCTCTAACTGTAGGATAGTGTGTTCATCAAGAGTCTGTCCCTGCTTAATCTTATTATTGATTTCTACCATGAGCCTAAGCTGTTCCTTCATCACTGAAAACATATCTTCATTGTCTTGTTTGCCTTTCCCAAAGAGTAACTGAAATATTTTCTTCACTGCCAAAATCCCTTTAATAGTTGTCACAAACATCACGACAATTGCTGGTAAGTAGGACAGGAAATCTGCCATGGTAAATGCCAAGTACTTGTATGCATCATATAATGTCAAAATCTTTATAAAATAGTCTGGGATAACTTGAAACCATAGCCTTATCATACCTTGGGTAAAGGAATAGATGAACAGTGAGATGGTGGTAAAAATGAAAGTTGCCCTTGCCAACTCCATCTTATTTCCTTTCCCTTTAGTTAGCCTAGATTCTTTTGTCCTCTGGCTTTGCCAAAAACTGTTATAAACAAAAAGGGGGGGGGGTCCTAAGGAGATGTAGATATACAGTGATGTGAGTGTATCTATCTGTATTCTCCCTAGCTGCAGATGATGGAGGAACACCAACCCCAATCACCCTTGATAGTTGTTATAATTTCCCCTTTTCTCTAACAGTTGCCCAGGGAGGACCCCCAAAAGGTTAGATGGATGGATAACCTTTCCAGGTCCAAATAATATAGATTAATATAGGGCTTTGATTTGCCTTGGATCACGTTTGATATCTGACTGCTTTGACTCCCTCCCCAAGGGTCATGATATAAACAGTACTCAGGAAGGTACTTGTAAAACTCTCTTTATCTAAATCAGGGAGAGGATAAACAGGACAAGGATTGGGGATTGGAGACCCAATCAACCTAATATCTATAAGTAGTTGACAATCAGGACTGGGGGCTATTGATCTAGTAGAAGCTGGAGCTTTATTCTCCATTACACCTCTGGTCCAGCCTGGCCACAGCCAAGCCAGAGAATAGGGACTGCTATTGATGCAGCTGTGTTGGTAATTTTATTCTCTCAGCTTTCTCACTACCAATGTTTGGTGATGCACTAGCTCTCACAGTCTTCAGGAAATATTCAGATTCTTCCTACCCTCTTCTGCCTCCCTTCACCACCCACTCAGAGATTTCCCAGTCCAGAGACTCCTCTCCAGAGACCTCCAGAGCCCAGAGACCTAGAGAGACCTAGAGACCCCCTCCAAGTGGCTGTCAGGGGTATTTATACTGTCAGGCCAACTGACATTTGCCCTTGGCTCATGGCACCTGGGAACATTCCGTGTCTTCCAACTGCCTTCCCTGTCATTCAAGGTGGCATCCATCATTTCCCAGGTTATGAATATAACATAAAACTATATTATTTGATGATAAATTCAAAACTAATGATTGTGTTATAAAAATAATCATAAAGGCTAATGCTATTATAATCATAAAAGGGGACAGGAGGTTTCACATTCACATCTGGAAAGTGCTTGGGTGAATATTCTAAGTACAGAATAAAATATTGTTAGTTCTGCTATCATCTTAAGGATCTTTAATTAACTACGAAATTCTTTTGAAGTAGCCCCTTGCCTACCTGCTCTTCTATTTCCCTAATCATTATATATTATACTATTATCTCATGTTTGTCACATGTCCTTTTTCAATTAAAAAAAACAAACAAAAAACCTTTGTTCCTGATACCCAGGAGCAGATGTCCTGAATATCAGCTCAGCTCCAGTCTCTCTCACTCTCTCTTTTTGGTGGCCCAGCCCATGCTGAGCTGTTTTCTCTTTAGGTACCCTGCCCTAAGTGTCTATACTTACTGCAGGAGAAGATAAGAAATCAAAAAGTACACTAGATTTAACAATTAAGAAGCAATTTAAGTCAATCAGCAGAGATAGAGGATTGATTATTATCATTTAATTCATCTTCACAAACATTTATTCACAAAGGCAAGCAGATTCTAAATACTAGATTAAATAAAGTTTAGATGAGGTTATAAAGGATCACAGGATCATAAAGGTAAAGGTGGAAGGGACTTCAGAGGCCTCCTAATCCTAGCCCTTCATTTTGCAGACTAGAAAACAAGCCCATGGAGATTAAGTCCATGGTTTAGTTCAGTTCAAGTATTCACTAAGCCTCTACCATGAATAAAGCACAAAGACTAAAGACATGTGTAGAATCACAAGGGAGGACTCCCTGTCTGGCAAGATCTGGTAGGAAAGCTGGTACACTAATGAACTACTGGTAAAGCTGTCTAACCATTCTGGAAAGTAAATTGGAACTATAACCATAAAGCTATTAAACTGTGCATATCCTTGCCCCAGTAATACCACTACTAGGTCTATACCCAAAGAGATAAAAGAAATAGGAAAAGGTCCCATATACAAAAAAATATAGCAACTAATTTTTTATTTTTGGTGGCAAAGGACTGTTAACAAAGGGGAAGCTCATCAACTGGGGAATGGCTTAACAAGTTATGGCATATGAATGTGATAACATAATATCATGCTATAAGAAATGATGAAGGAAATGGTTTCAGAAAAGCCTAGGGAGACTTACATAAACTGGTGCAAAGTGAAGTGAGAAGCAAAAGAACAATTAGTAAAATAAAAGAAATATTGAGAAAATAATCAATTTTAAAAGACTTAGAAATTCTGATCAATACAATGACCAATCATAATCCCAAAGGGTTCATGAGGAAATATGTTATCCAACTCCAGATAGGAAGCTGATGGATTCAGAGTGCAAAACTAAGGCCTTTTTTATATGTCTAATACAGGGATTTGTTTTGCATGACTCTACATATTTATAATGGTTTATGCTTTTCTTGCCTTCTTAATGAAAGCAGAGTGGGGAGGAAGAGAATTCAGAATGGGGGGAAAAAATTAAATTGAATTTTCAAAAAATAAGATCTAGTAGAACGAAAAGAAATGAATATTGAAGGTCCTGGAGGAAGCAAGAGGAGATGGGATCAAGGGGGTGGGTAGAGGGACTTCTGGCTATCAAAGAGTAGGGAAAAGGCAGAGTTTTTTTGTTTTGCTAAGAGAGTTTTTGTTAATTTCTCCCTTTTCCTATATAAGAAGCAAAGGAGTAATAAGATTTCTCAGTAAGAGACCCTCTGCTATGCAGTTTGTCAGTTAGTGACAGTTAGAAGGGTGTGGCTGAGTGTGGTTGGTTAGTTGCAGGCAGTTGGAAAGGAGCTTTTTGTCTCTGGGTCTCTGGGGGAGAGGGTGTGCTGCTAGCACTCTCTCTGGTTGGAGACAGAGAAACGGAATTAAGGCTTTAATAGCCTTATTGATTGTTAATAGCTTAGGTAGATAGTGGTTATATTATTAGAGAGTCAGAGTAGGAAAGTAGGCAAGGGCTTTGGCCTAGCAGAAGATACTGTCCTCTGAAGCAGATAGATTTAGGGTTTTTTTAGAGAAATTTAGTTAAGATTGGGATCTGGGGTATAGTTACAAGCTATTGTAAGATTTACTCTTTCTCTTTCTCTATTTCCTATCCATATTTCCTAATAATAAACTAAGTGTTTATTAATTTAATAAATTGCACACTGGCTGTTGTTCAAACTCCTACCCCCAAAAAATTTAATCCTTCACATTTTGGTTGGTTTTTGTAGTGGCAAAGAACTGGAAACTAAGGGGTTACCCAGCACTTAAAGAACAGATGAGGGGCAGCTGGGTAGCTCAGTGGATTGAGAGTCAGGCCTAGAGATGGGAGGTCCTAGGTTCAAATCCAGCCTCAGACACTTTCCAGCTGTGTGACCCTGGACAAGCCACTTGACCCCCATTGCCCACCCTTAACACTCTTCCACTTATGAGCCAATACACAGAAGTTAAGGGTTAAACAAAACAAAAAAAAAGAATAGATGAACAAATTTTAGTAAATTAATGTAATGGAATACCATTATAAGAAGTTATCAAAGAGATAGTTTCAGAGAAACTTGGAAAGAGGTACACAAACTGATATTGAGCAAAGTGAGTAGAATCAGAATTTCTAGAAAACAAGAACATTGTGAATATAATTTTGAAAGATTTAAGAATTCTGATCAATACAATGATCAACTGTGATTCCAGAGGACCTATGTCCTGACTAGTGATGGAGTAAATGTACAGAATGTGACTCATCCTGGGAAATGACCAATATGAGAAGCTAAGTCATCTGCTTTCAGTACTGGGAGTAAGGTTGGGAACTTGAGGAAAGAAAAAAAGCTCTGGGACTTATTATTGTGGGGAATAAGATAAGGAGGCAACAGGAATAAAAGGATGGAGGAGAGAAGAGGACCATAGGATTATAGAACTGGAACTGGAGTGACCTTAGAAAATATCTAGTCCAATAAGGAAATTGAAGCTGAAAAGGATTAAGTGATTTGCCCAAGGTCATATAAACAGTAGTGGTCAAGGAGGATCTGGGAAAGTCCTTTCTAACTCTTGGGATGTAATAATCCTGTGATTTGATCTCATGGAGTCCTAGTCTCCCCTCCAACTCCAGGGGAAGACTAATAAGGCAATGCAGAGATTAGGGTGTAGGTGTGCAAAGTTTCCTAGCCAGAGCTTGTGCCAACTTTTTTGGATCCCTCAGCTAGGGAGGGTGAAGAATAATGTAACTCCAGTGCCTCTGTGCCCAGCTAGAACCAAACAAATGTAACATGAAAGGGGAAAAGGCAAACCATACTACCAGCCACATCAGGAGACAGAGGTAGAGTGAGGCGGGGAGCCACAGGGAGTTGGGATGACAGTCCAAACTCCAAATATGTTCTAGTTTTTTGTAGGCAAACATGGTGTGGGGGCTAGAGAGGGAGCAAAGACTGGTAGATTCAGAGTTCCCACACTAAGAGCAAATCTGTAAATAATGACATAAATAGGCCAAAAAAAATTTTTTTCCCTGAGATATTTTTAGTGAGAAGCAGTGTGATGTAGTGGAATGGTGAAGATATATATATAGTAGAAAGCACACAACTTGGAGTCAAAAGATCTGGGTCATTGCTCAGACCTTGTTTGCCAGTTCATGTTGGGCTTAATCAAGTCTGACTCATAAAACAAACTGTGGGCAAAGGATTGAACGCAATAAAAAGAGAACATTAAAAAATCTTAGAATTTTACCAAAAAAATGTTATGACTGTCATGCTGTCAAGTGCTGTTTCTTTCAAAATAATGACTTTTTGTCTGTTTTGTTAGTCTGAAAAGAATCAACATTTCACAAAGATAAATGATGTTTAGGACGAAAAGGATCTTTAAATTTACAATAAGGTACCATTTTGAAGTTCTGTTGTTAGTTCATGAGAAATTTTTCTTTCTTTTTGGGAGGCAAAGATAAAGTAAGTAAATGCCATTTGTCTTACTGATTGTAATAGCTTATTGTATTTTACATATACATTATCTATCTCATTTCACTTTGACTGTGAGACAAGCACTATTATCCTCATTTTACAAATGATAAAATTGAGATTTATAGAAGTTAAGGTACTTGCCAAGGGTCCTAAATCTATTGAGTGTAAGTAGGATTCAAACCCAGGTCCCTCTCCCTCCAGTGCCAATGCTTTTAATGCTCTGTCACATTGCCTCATACCCAGTCCAGGGTTATGCTCTGTACTGCTTACATTGGAATAGGAATTTCAAGGAGCACACTTGCATTCATGGCTCTAAAATCAGTATTCTCTTGGTTCAAGTTTGATGTTAAGATGAAATGAGACACTAGACAGTCTTTGAACATTTACCAGAAAAAGGTTTACTTTGCCTGAACAGCAAGGATATGCAACAAGACTATAGCAGCACTTAGCTTTTCTGGACATGTCCATATAGAAATGCATTTCGTCAGCAAAGCAGATTAAGGAGTCTTTTTAAGTCTAAGTGGGTTTAGACTCCATGGTTGAGACTTTTAAAATTCTTAGATGACCAGGAAGTTGTGTCAAGAAAGCTGAGCTCATTCCAGTCCCAGGGCCTGAGACTACCCAATGCTAGCTAGGAAGGAAGGAGGGCTTGGAAAAAGAAACAGGGAGGATAAGTTAAGAAGCTATATCAGAGGAGCCAGAGCCAATCACATAGGCCAGTCATCACGTCCTGAAGAATACAGGGACAGTTTTGTCTCCTTTTTTAGGGAAAGCCTCCCTATCTTGTGGGTTTATGGAAAAGAAGTTAAAAATCATGGGGGGGGGGGGGGGGAAATGGTCCTATCACATACTACTCTTTGGTGGTAAAGTCCTGAGGATTTCTAAAGGGCCATCCATCATTTAATTGCTTAAAGGACTTTTGGCATGCTAAGTACTAAGAAAAAGAAGGGAAGAGAAATAACAAAAACAAAATAAAAACAAACATGAAGAAATTCTTGGCCTTTCCTTCCCCTCAGAAAAGACTCAAATCTCATAGTCTAGTCCATGTGGTAATGACAAATCTTTGCAAGTTCATGGGGGCCGGGGGCGGTCTTCTAATGGAAGGTAGTGACTAGATCCAGAGCAGCACCAGGAGTATCAGAGCCATAGCACAGATGACAGACACCTCCAGTACAGTGGCAAATTTCCTGTCCTGGTGTGAAGTAGTGACTGTGAGCAGAAACATCCAGGCTACAGCAGAGATACTTCTAGTACAGTCGAACATGAAACATGTTGATCTGTAGGAAAGTGACTAAGAGATCATAAATCTCTTGCAGAAAACCTGTCCCAGGATCAAGTTAATATCAAGACTTTCCCTTTGCTATTACTCACTCAATAATCCCTGGCTCATTCACCAAAATCTGCTCCTCCCTGAGCCACATTAGGAGAACATTAAAAGATCTTTGCCTTCTCAGAGAGGCAGGGAGTTTCCCCTTTCTTCCACAGCAACTAAATAAGGACTTTTCTCTTACTTACATTTAGTAACTCAGAATTACCTCCAAGTCAGCTAAGGGATCCCCTTTCAGATAAAATATTCACCCATCATAGTGATATAGCAATAGTTTCCCTTTCCCCATCCTATTAGAAAGCAGGTGCCTCACAACAATAAAACTCTTTGGTCCTTCAAGCCCATTCTGGAAATGTGTTGCCTGAACCATACCAGAGGAAAGGAAGCCTTTCTAATGATGGGAACCTTTATGTATGAAGGCCAAGTAAACTCTATGGTGGGGAAAGAATAAGAAAGGGCAGAGGGAGTCAGCTGGAACTTATGTCCAGAGACAATCCATTCTCTAGTTAGTCTTCCTGGATTCTGGATCTCAGAGACTGACCAGAGATCTTCCCTTTCCCAGGATGGCATTGATTTGTCACAAATGTGACTTCTGGGAGACAGAACAACTGACTGCGATAATTAGATAAATGCATTTATGGGAGAGTGCCTTTTTCCAGCTGGGGACAGGTTGAGTTAGGGGAGTACTGTGAGTGGCCCGAAGAGCTCAGCTGGGCAGAAACAGATGTCTTACCCTTGTTTAGGAATCATATGCTTCTGTGTCCAGCACAAAATGGTGTAACCATTACAATGTCCAAAATGGCACTAGATTCACTCCCCAAACTGTTTTTGCAATGACTCTAACTTGGTCATTTAGCATATGTCTCTGCTAGTGCAGAAGTGCTCCCAAAACAACTGCATTGCAGTGGGAAGCATTAGAAAAATTTCTCTATTGATCCTGACCCAAAATGGAGACCCCTAATTGTCCAATTTCATGCTCTTCAGAATCTAGTCCACTGGGACAGACTTATGGCCGCCTCCCAAGAAATAATATCCATGAAGATCTTTTATACTCCATCCCTCAAAGCCATTTCACATATGGCCTAGAGCTCATTGCACTAAGACTTGCAGGATTCCCAAAGATATAAACCTGAAACCAGATTAATGGCAGCTGAAATCCAGTTGTGTTTATGCTTCTCTGAGTAAATGAAATTACTGGTCAAGCAGGCAAAACAGAGATACTCAGGAACTAGGTCCTTAGAAGTGGGACCCATTGAATCAAAGAAGGAAGCAGGATTCCAGATCCAGGATCTAGAATGGAAGCCTCAATCTCCACTATAATGAAGGGAACTAACACAAGAGAAACCCAGAGAAGAGTGATTTCTAATATACCATTTACATTTAGCAACAGAAGCCTCCTGTATTATTCATCTTGATAAAGAGACCACCTTGTGTCATCCAACCTATAAATGGAATCTCTGGATAAAGGATGACTACATGACCCTGAGTCATCTGTTTAGTACCAATCAAAGCAAAATAAAAGATAAGCACTGTTTTTCGAAAGTAGTATAGCAAATGGCTGCTCTGGGCAACTTGGAGCTCCCAGGTACCTGAAACTCAATTTGTTCTGTTCATCTTATAGAACCTGCCAAAGGCTCCACTCAGCCTCCAGAAATATGCCTTAAGATTTATGACTCCTTGCAGGGCCTTAAGGACCCAAGGGGAGAGACCACTGGACAACCTGCTTTACATCCTTCAGGGCTGTATCCTGTTTTGAGTCTCATTTAAGAGACAGACTGACAGTTCTCTCTCTAAACGGAGGATATACAAATAGGGAATGTGGGTTCTCTAAAACCCGAAAAATCCAGTAAGCCTCTACGTACCTTTATAGATCAGGGGAAAGTAAGTGCCAGCACGTTATTCCAGACTTAATAGGCTAGAACTGTCTGGCTTTCCCCCCTCTGTAATCTCCAAAACTTGATTAAATTGGATCCTGAGTTTTCTTAGGGCTGTCCAGATAGACTCACCTAAAAGATCCAGATGAAACAGGGATTTTAAAGGAAAATATCTGTAAAAAAAGCACTTAGCACAATGCCTGGGACATGTTAAATACTATATAAATGTAAACTATTTTAATTAATGATTATGGAAGATTTGAGGTTCTATTTCCAGAGGTTCTTAGATTGCTGGTTGTCTGAGTTTTGTGTACCCATCAGGAGCCAAATTTTTGTATCTGCTTCTCATGAAAAAAATGAGTAATCTGGGGCAGTATTTTAATCTTCCATGTCCCTTGAACTAGGTTCTGCTGTATTTCCACCTCACTGGAGGAATATACTACATTTTTATTCCTAGTGCTCTCTATAGCATTTCATATCCTAACCCTTTCTTCATACATACATACATACATACATATGAATTATCTAAATAAATTCACTTTGATATTGTTTTTAAATTATGAAAAATGATCTCTTACCTAGATATAAACTCTACCCACATTTGGTTTTTCCCTCACTTTCACGCAGAGAAAAAACAATCAATTTCAAGAAATCTGATCCTAAGAAATAGTAATTAAGTCTAAGTTTCTGATTACATACAGTAAGGTGCTCTATACACATTTTTTTTGTATCATAAAGATAAATCCTTTATCCTTCAAGTGAAATCCCTGGTCACTAAGACTGATTAAATTGTCTTATCTTGAGCTCTCCAAGTCACCTTAAAAACCTTTAGATCTAACCTGTATCCTAAAAACTCAAACCCATCTCCAGGCCACCTCAACCTCAGCCTTAGAACTGTTAATAAGCCATTCCAACATTTCAGAAAATATCCATAATTCTTGAAACATTCTCCCCTCCCCTTCAACTCTACTCTCCTCATCAGCTCCAGTTCAGTACTGATTCTTCATCTAAGACATAATACATTTCAACTAGGTTTGGTTCCCTAAAACTCATGTTCCCAACCATAACTCCACTAAATAACCCCTACCAATTTCCAGTTTAAGACTAACTTTGAATAAATTTGGTCCTTTCAGAAAAATAGATGAGAAATGTGGATGTTCCAAATGAATGATATGCACCAATTACCTCCTGAAAGGAACTTCAAAAGAAAGTGCCAGGAATATCATAGCCAAAATGCCAAGCTTTCATTTAAAACACACACATTCACTCAAATACACATGCATATATGTATATGTGAGTATATATAAAACATTAGTCCAAGTATTAAGGAACCATAAATGAGATCAAGTAAGATCTGACAGCATCTATTATAAACAAATGCAGGCCTTGGAATACAACATAGGCTTACAACCAACAATTACTCATCCTACAGAGCTGACTATAGAATTCTACAGGGGAAAAAAAATGGATCTCTAAGGAAGCAGAGGACTTTAAAGCATTTTTGACGAAAAGTCCAAATCTGAATAGGAATTCTGAAGTACAAAAATAAGTCCACAGAAATCTAGAAATTTATTTGAGCATTTGGAAGGGGATTATATGATATAGTACTAAAATTCTAACAGAGGGAGAAAAGATGTATTTTCAGAAACTTAATGTCATCAAAAGGTATAGAAGGAGCCAGATAAGAAAGATCTTAGTGGGGCAGCTGGGTGGCTCAGTGGATTGAGAGTCGGGCCTAGAGACAGGAGGTCCTGGGTTTGGGGGCAGCTGGGTAGCTCAGTGGATTGAGAGTCAGGCCTAGAGACAGGAGGTCCTAGGTTCAAATCCGGCCTCAGACACTTCCCAGCTGTGTGACCCTGGGCAAGTCGCTTGACCCCCATTGCCCACCCTTATCACTCTTCCACCCAGGAGCCAATACACAGAAGTTAAGGGTTTGGAAAGGAAGAAAAAAAAAAAGAAAAGCCAAAAAAAAAAAAAAAGATCTTAGAGATGGATTGGTTCATATCTGAAGTTTTGAAGAAGAGAAAAGGAATAAACTAGTATGGAAAGGAAACAGAAAGGAGTAAAACTTGCTATTTCTCATAAGTGGGATATGTAAGAAGAACATATAAATATAAACAGAGGTAAGGGGAATAAGAATCAGAAAAACCTTGCTCTTCCCTGAAATGGACAAAGAAAGGCTGAACACACAGTCTGAGGTAGACATGCATCAAACTCAAGGCAGCTGGTGGTACAATAGAGAGCTGGGCCTAGAGACAGGGAAATTTGTGTTTAAATCTTGATTCAACATTATTAGCAGTGGGATCCTAGGCAAATCACTTAACCTCTTTGTCTCAGCTTCCTCATATGTAAAATATAATACCTTCCTTTCTGGATTATTGTGAGAATTTAAAGAGCTAATATTTGTAAAAAGCACTTGTAAAAAGACAATGTTGGGCACATAATAGGTACTATATAAATGCTTATTTACCCATTCAAGAGGCATTTAAATAATCATGAATGGGCAAGAGAAAAGTTAAGAGGGAGAATAATATTGGAAAAGGAATAGTTGCAAGCAAAACAAACTTTCTCATCCTAAAGCAAGGTTTAAAGGAGGGAAAGGAAAAATAAAGCCCTCAAAATCTAAGGAGATGACTTAGATTATCTATTAGACAGCCTCCTTCAAAGCTCTAGCACCATGTCTTTTCCTGACTCACTAAGTTCCTAGTACTACCTCTGTCCCATTAGTTTACATGTAATTCTAGCACAATAGAAGCTTATGGCTGACATAGTAGGTGTCAGTTTGCTTCACTTAACTACTTTACTTTGTTTTAGCTATATGGGGTAAAGAGGTCAATGTCATTAATAGAAAATAATAATAATAGTATAAAAAACACAAAGCAACAACTACACAATTTCTTAAAAGATAGGGAAGTCCAGATCACAAATTACTATGAAATTAGTAGCTAGCATAAGAAAACACATTCACACAACTCCCAAAAGCAAACAACAAGGCATATGTTGTTAACAGCACATTTAATTATATATTACACTTTAAAAACTTTTTCTTAAAGAACATTGTCAGGCAGCAATAGAGACTGGGGAAAGAAGCAGGAAATATCCAGTATTAATAAAATATCTTGCAACTTCAGGTCAATATATATAAGATCGGTCCTTGCTGGGCAGGCTGCAACTTGTTCCTGTGCCTCCCCTCTTTCTTCCTTATTCCAGGACTGGAAGTGAGAGCAGTACCACTTACATGGAATAAAGTGGAGACCCTGGCACAAGGCAACAAAAGCAGCACAGATGGTGGTATTCCCCTAGAGTCTGTTCACTTTTCTGGGTCACCATTTGATAACAAGAGCAAAGTCTAAAGACTTAGCAATAAACTTGCACCATGTTCAAAGTCCCATATACCATCTTGTAATAAAGGCAGTTTCTATCTCTAGTTTCATTTCAGAAAATCCACTGTGGTCCATCCATTACCTACATTTTCTGTAGCCACATAGCCTTTCTCTTCCTATCATAGTTATAAAAACCACACTCACTTCTTGGAGTCCTGCAATTCCCTCATTTTGGACAAAAGAGAATAATAAGTGATCTATTTAAGGGCTAAAGCCCAAGCTTCTGTTTAAGAAAGAAGTGCAATAGTATCTTTAAAAAAAACCCAATAAGTTATATAAAATTATTTTCTGGACACAAAATGTCATTTAAACCTGGTATCCAATCCACCAGTCACAAAAATGACTAAAGAATACCATGAGAGGCTAAAATCTATTACTGAAGAACTCCACATACCAGGTAAGGCTAGCTCACAGAGCCTGCATACTCTAAAGTCAGAAAATCTCCCATAATTCTCCTACCTGAATCCAATTAACACCAAGGGAGAAACTTCTGGTCTGTATGGTATAGCTGAGACCACATAAAATTATAATAAACTATCTTCCCCTAGATTAATCCACAAAGCAGGCTCAGGAACCCTGAAATGAGCTGGGCCGTTTTTAGTACTTATTCACTGGATTCTGTCACGGCAGAATCCAGTTTGCTGACATCACCCCACTCCCTGGCCTCTCCTTAAGCAGGAGGAATTGCAGGTGTGATGTAGCCCCTATTCTCTTCAGCTAGAAGAACAGATTGGGAAAGTCCTTGAGAAGCCATCTTCTTTCCCCTCATATGTTCACTGCTGTTCAGGCACCTGTTTTGGGGATGGGGCTGTGGTCACGACGACAGTGGAGACAGCTTTGGAAGATCCAGAAGCTGTTCCCTGTTGGAGGTGGGAAGCTGGGACTGTCTGGATGCGTACCTGTTTACAAAGAGACAATGTGAGGGGCTACAGAGGATAGGTTTCACCAATCAGGTTAAGGGATGGAGAGAAGTTTGCTTTGGCCAGTAGGGTACCCTGAGATTTTACCTGTGTGGCCTGGCCTTGTTGCTGCAGCTGCTGCAGCTGCTGAGCAGTGAGGAAGCTAACAGGTTTGTTGCCAGTGATGAGCTTGGTGCCAGCTGGCATGGTAGTGAGGATGATATTCCGGCCCAATCCACTAATACTATGGAGAGAAACAAGAATGGTTGAGGCTTACTGATGGTCATCCCTCTGCTCCACAGAATTAAGCCAAGTAACTTAAAACAATGTAAAATCTAAAAATAACAAAATCAGATTCATGTACAAAATAGCAACTGGTTAAAAAGACTTTGTGTCTATGAGCCAGGATATTAAAAGGAGAATCCTAAGAAACGACCTACTTCCTCCATAATTTTCTTTTTCATAACTAGAAAAAAAAAGTTCAAAACTCATCTGCTCTGTCTCCCTACCATCACTTACTTGGCTCCAAGGTTGCCCTTGATGATAGGAGCCGTCACCACACTCTTGCCTTTCATAGGTTGGCTAATCACTGACAGTGGCACTGTAATCCGTGTAGGCAGCTTACCCTACAAAGAAAAGGAAGGAAACAAGCATTAAGTACCTATTATACATGCCAGGCACTGTGCTAAGTGTTTTATAAATATCATCTCATTTGAAAAGGAAAGGACTTTTTTAGGATGAGACGAAGTAGAGAAGCACTAGAAAAACTTGATAGAAGCGCCCACAGAGCTCCAAGAATTTCCAATTGCAAGACATATCCTAGGAAAACCACTTTCATTATCCCTTCATCTCTAGATTTCCAATGAAACTTGAGGCAAAGTTGAAGAAGTCTTAATATGTACAGAAGGCATAACTTGTACAAAAATGTCCCAACCTCTCACTCCCCCAAAAACCAAGAAATTAAATGAGTTTCCTGTTTAATAGTGTAAAGGGAAAGGGAAAGGAGCTGAAGAGTTAATATTGAATGCAATTCTAGTGCTCCACTGGAATTCAGGTTCCCTGATAGAGAACCAGCAAAAGGGCAGGGTGGAATAGCATTTGATTAACAAGGCAACAGATAATGTACCCTTCAGGTATTTTGAATTTCTTCCAGGGATATGCATATTAGTAAGGTTACACAAGCAACAGATTTGGCCAAGTGAAGGAAATCCACTTTCTAGGGCTCATACTTAATGTAGTGAAACTGAAAATGTACAGTGGCCTGAGAACTTAACTGTTCTCAAGCTATTTCTTCTACTATTGCTATTTTAACTTGTCAGTAACAGAGCTTTTGTAGGTATATAATAATACCCCATGAATTCAGATAGACATCTCATTTGAGGCAGCAACTTTTCCACCTGGGCAGAAAAGCAGGGACAGGAATAGTCACCAACACATCTGTACTTCTGGAGATCACTTCAGCCTCTGCTCTTTCTAGTTTATTTTCTCTTTGTGGCTCACTAATCAACAGCAAAAACAATATTAGGCAATAAAAAGATTAAGGATAGTACTTTGAATAGATTCACATAAGGTATTATTTTCCTCTCATTCAAACATGGCTTAACTGGTTAAAACATATTTCAAAGAATACTAACTGGAACCACTCCTTTTCCTCAATAAATAGCCTTTTTGTAGAGGGGAGGCAGCAGTCTAGGTCTTCCATCAATCAGCTTGCTTATTTGGTTGCTTCTATCACAAATACTGTTGGGTACCACCTTTCTATGTTCAGCAAATCAGCCTACAAACATTTATTAAGTGCCTACTATGTGCTAGGCACTATGTGAAGCCCTGAGAATTAAAAAAAAAAAAAAAAGGCAAAAGTCCTTGTCCTTAAAACTTTTCATTAATTCAGAAAGGTTCCTTTAGGTCCATCTGCTGGTCTTCATATCAAAAGATCTGAGATTTTTAGTGTATTCTTTTTTTCCTATAGAAAGTAATATTATTAAGACCCTATTGCAAGGTATAATATACATAGGGAGATTTTATAATTACTATGAATGAATTAATAAAAAATCTGCTCAGGTCAGGTATAGTGATATAGAAATGGACAATACCTTGATTTCCAGTCCTCATTACTAGAATAAGAAACTTGCCTAATTTTCCCTCCTGACAGAAGCAAGCGGGGTTAATTAACTTTTAAGAGGTGCATCAATGAGACAGACCACACTTAACCCACAATGTTACTCACAGCCTGGGAAGTAGATACAACTGTGGTGCTCACAGGGACCTGTCGCACGGTGGTGGCTCCCGTCCCAATGCTGATAGGGGTGCCTGTGGCCCCAGAAGCCACTGCCACAGCCTTTGACACAGCAGCACTCATACTGGGCAAGGACACGGTAGAAGTATGAACAGCTCCAGGTCCACCAGCTGAGGAGGACCCTTGCTTGGCATGGGTGGCAACTGTTATAGTCTGGCCTGGCTTGGGGGGCATTACCCCCAGTCCCTGAACAATGCGGATTGTGGCAGCTGGCTTTGTCTCTGTTGAAGCCACTGCAGCTTTGCCCTTTTGGTCTGCCACACTCACACCAAGTGCTGGCATCAAGCGGAAAGCTGAGCTTGAGGCTTCTGCAGGTTTCAGATCAGGGGCTACTTTGACCACAGTGGTGCCTGCTGGAGTAGATGAAGGGGCACTAGCCGAGTTTGCCTTGACGGGAGCATCAGATGCATGTACAGGGTTGGAAGTGACATGCAAAGTAGCAGAGATACCCTTTCCTGCACCGCCGCTTCCTGCCCCAAAGAGATCCTGGGTCAGTTTGACTGTGGTGACCTGGGACTTGGCCAGGGTAGCCATCATGTCAGGAGTTATGCGTAGCACTGTCTGGCCCTTGGCATCAGTCGTGATGGATGAGGGTGGAAGGCGCAAAACATCCTTACCCTGGATGCGGAAGTTAGTGGCTGTTAGTGGGATGCTATTGCCTGTTTGAGGCTTCATGCCCAGTTGTCCAGTAATTGCCACCTGGAGAGGGGAAGAAAGGCACTGATGCAGATTGGAGAAGTCTTTGTTAAAAGGGACTACATTATGACTATATAGGTAATATCATCATGCAAAACTTATAAGCACATTTCCTAACAATGTTTACTTATTATGCATAATCTACAAAGATAATACTATTTTAAAAATTCATTCATGGTAAACGAAAAGCAGAGAAAGAAATTATTTCTATAAAGGCACAAGTAAAAAGGGAATACATTTTCAGAGTCCTAAATCCCAAACAAGAAAACCCAAATTTTCTATGAAAACGAATGCTTGCAACGTTTGCACTGCCTTCTACTATAACTATTTTGAAATAAATCATATGTAAGAGACCAAACAGACTTTTCACATCCCTATTCTCTTTCCCTAACTTTCTCAATATATGTTAATTCCACCCAAGAATCAGTAACCTGTTTGATAATATTCTGGCCAGGGACATTCTGGATAACCGTAGTTGTGGAGGAACTTGATGAAGAGCTTCCAGGGGAGCTGGTGGCAGGTTTTGCTGCAGGGCTAGCAGTGGCAGTGAGACCCGTCACTGTGAGTCCTGCCTGGCCTTGCCCAGGCCGCTGCCCAGATGCTGGTGCTGGGGCAGTTTGAGTTTTCACTGGAACAGCTGTCATCACTGTCTGGCTCAAGAAAAGAGGAAAACAATTTATTCACACACAGAACAGGGGCCAGCACTATGCAGCATTCTATTCTTAGTATGCTCTATCACTGAAGACCTGCCCCACAAAAACTTTTTTCCAATATGCTTGGTTGTATATATCAGAATTATTTCATTATCCAACACAAAAAATTGAAACTATTTCATCCTGAGGCTACAGGACTCAATGTCTAAGCTCAATACTCAAGAGCGACACCTGTAGGATGTTTTCTAATTCTTAAAATATTTTTAGAGGATCTCATTTTAACCTGACCTTAAGTAATTAAGATAGTACTTTTCCCATTTTATAAATAAAGGAACTTAAGGTAAGAAAGATAAGACTTCCCTCAAGTCACAAACTAGTAGATAAACTGGGACTAGAATCCAGGTTTCATATTTTTCAGTCCAGGATCTTTCCAGTGGAATTACTAGCCAAGCTTGGTTCAATTTCTCCTGCTACCTAATGCCTATTAACTTTCATACTCACTTGTGGTATGACTTTGGTCTGTGTAGCAGTGGCTGGAACTCGGATTTGTGGGCCCACAGGCATCTGTGGCAATGTCTGTGTTGAATTTGTGGGCTGTTGAGTGACAGCAGGAAGACTGGTCTGGGCTACTACCCGCACCTGGGGAAGTCCAGTTGAGCCAGAGTGGCTCACCACCCGGCCAGTGGACTGAGAATTTGGTGGCGTTTGGTTGCTTGGAGTTGGGGAAAGCAATGTTCCCAATTGAGGCATTGTTGGTGAAGATACCAGAAGGACGCTGTAAAAGAAAGAAAACAGAATAAGCTTAGATTTCCAAATAAAGAGGCATAAGAGAAGAAAGCTAAGGAAGATAGGAAAGAGTGTACCTTGGGCTAGATTTAGCTGGCTCTGGGCCTGTACTAGGTGCATTCTTGCCAACTGCTGACACAGGTGGAGGTGATATGGGAGTAGCAGGCAAAGCAGGGGTGGTCGGGGTGACAGGTGTGACAGGAGTGGCTGGCATGCTGGAGTCACTAAGACTCAGCTGACTTGGTTCTGATGTACCACTGTTAAGCACCTTCACAGAGCTCTCCTTATTATTGGACTTCTGCAACCACAGAATAAAGACAATGTGCAGGTCGAGTCACGAACCCAATGAAGGAAGGCATAATAACCACAGCTTTAAAGGCATGTTAGTGAAAAGAAGAATATTTGGTTTTTGTCATCACCTCAAAATTGGCTGAGGTCCAAAGTCACTTACCACTTTGGCTGGGGGCTTAGGTTTTTGCTGAAGAGCTTTTCTGGCTTTTGCTGCAGCTGCCTGGGCCTGATGAATTCGTTCTGTGAACAAAAGTTAACTAGGAAACTATGCTGGGAACACCAGAATCTTAAGACTAGTAGTATTAGAATTCAACCCCCAAGTCAATGGAAACTAAACCATGGGGCTAAATCCTGCCCCTCAACCCTCCAACTCTTTTTATTAAAACCCTTACCTTCTGTCTTAGAATCAATACAGTATATTAGTTCCAAGGCAGAAGAGCGGTAGGGGCTAGACAATGGAGATTAAGCAACTTGCCCAGGGTCACACAGCTAGGAAGTGTCTAAGGCCAGATATGAACCCAGAACCTCCTGTCTCTTGGCCTGGCTCTCAATCCAATTAGTCACCTAATTGCCAACCTTCTAATTCTTATCTGAACCCAAATGAAAATAATAAAGATACCAAACTAGTAATTCATATTACTTTCAACTTGTAGTCCAACCCATTTGACCCAGAGGCCTCACATACCAAACTCTTCCTCACTCCGGTCACGGTGAAGGTAGATCCATAACTTTCGTCCAATGTCATATTTTACACATGGGTCTTTCTCATAGTGTAGTCGGTCTAAGGCACCACTTACTACTGTATTCACCTGAGAAATGTAAGTATAATTCAAATGGGGCAAAAAACCAAGTGAAGTAGTTGAGCCTGAGAGATAATATACTGGGATTGGACAGTCATATCTAAACACAAACTATGCCTCTGTGGGCCTAAGGTTCTTAATTGTTCCCTACAAACTATTCAGTACTTTTATTACCAATACCTACACATATTTATTAAGCACAGTACTCAATAACTATTTGTTGAACTGAATTGAATAAGTTCTCTGAATAGACATAATTGTTGAAATCATGGCAAATGGGAACCATTTCAATGAATCTGGGTTTTCCCCGATCACAGAACTCTGAATTGGGGTGATCTCTATCTCACCTGAGTGCTGGTAACATCTGGTGCAAGAAATTGGGAATCTTTTAGCAATTCACAGATTTCAGCCCGTGTACCTTCTCCATTGGGTAGTCGGGCTGCAGCATCCCTGACTGGCAGGTGATTGTAAAAGAAACAGAAAGAAAACAGGAATTGCATCATAGCATAATATCCAGTTCATTTCCTCTTCTACCTAGAAAAGGTCTCTACTTTCCTTAATATACTGGTCAATGTCAAGGAAAGCCTTCCCCCTGGTGGTTGGTAGTAGTCTCTACACCTTCCTAGGCTACATATTCTAAACAAGATTGCAAAATTCTTGGTACTGATTCACCTAATTACAGAACTTTTCTCAATTCCTCAGTTCAAAATAAATTCTCAAGAAACAAACTGCAGAAGAAAAAACAATCCAAGTTAATAAGCCTGGAGAATAAGCTAAGTCCTGCCCGACCTGCTCCTCACTTCTCTTTCCCTCCTCTCCTCTCCCCCATCCCTATAAAATTCCCAATAATCTCCCCAACACAAAAACACCCCTATCCCTGTGGAAGGTGATATAACTGTCCCTGAGACAAAGTAGAATCTAACAGCCAATTTCTCTAAGGTCCCTTCTGGCTCTAAATCATATGATCACATAAAAGTCGCCTCCCCCCAAAATCTAGGTATCTTACCAAGAGACAGGATGGTGACATAGGCAGGGCGGTCTGAGCGCAGCAAGGAATGCTCCCGGGCCTTGTTAAGTGAAGTCTCTTTGTCAAAGACACCTTTGACTGGCCCCACCACAGACTCAAAACCATGCATTCGGAAGGTAAAAGCTTTGTGGGGTTGGCTATAACGGAAACGTTCCTGGGGCAAGCAAATAGAAGAAAAACGGGTCAAAACCAGAGCTCAACTGAAACTGCTCTCATCAAAGTTACCAATCATTCCTTAATTACCAGATCTTTTTTCTCAAATGTCATCCTTTGTGATCTCTCTGTAGCACTTAGCACTGTTGATCACCCTCTAGCCCTGGATACTCTCCCATCTCTAGATTTTTGTTGACACTGCTCTTCCTAGTTCTCTGACTGTTCCTCAGGCTCCTTTGCTGAATTTTTCACCAGGTCACAGCCACAAACCATGAATGAAGCTCAAGGACCTACCTTCTGCTCTTTTCCCTCTATACATATGGTAATTCCATCAGTTTCAATTATCTCTAAAGATGATTCTCAATTATATTTATCTAGCCCAAATCTTTCTCCTGACATCTAGTCACATATAATCATTGGCTTACCAGATATCTCAGGTTTGATGTCCCACATATATCTCAATGTTAACATGTCTAAAGCAGAACTCATAACCTTTCCCCTTAAAACCTTCTTTCTTCCCTATCACTGTTGATAGAACCACTATCCTCACTGTAACCTTGCTTTCTCATTCACATTCATCCACACAACCAATCTGTTGCCAAATCTTGTTGGTTTCTACCTTCCCAACATCTCTTGTATTTGTCCCCCTCTCTCTATTCACACAGTATGTATCACTTCAGGCCTGGACTATTGCAACAACTTGGTGGTTGGTTTATCTCCCCACTCCAGTCCATTCTCCTCTCAGCAACCAAAGTGATCTTCCTTTTAGGAAGATCTGACCTTGTCACTCCCCCTAATTGGTAAAAGTGGTTCCCTATCACTTCCACAATTAAATATAAAATCCTGTTTGGCTTTTATTCTTTTTCTTACCTTCTGTCTTAGAATCTACCCCTTAGAAAGAGGAATAAGGGCTAGGCAACTGGGGTTAAGTGACTTGGCCCAAGGTCACACAGCTAGGAAATGTCTAAGATTGGATTTGAATCCAAGACCTCCAAACTCTAGGCCTGGTACTCTATCTACCATGCCACTTAGCTGCCCCCAGTTTGGCTTTTTGAATCCTTCACAACCTGGGCTATTCCTACATTTCCAGTTTTCTTATACTTTACTTCCCTCCAAGTAATCTACAATTCAGAAACATTGGCTTCAATGTTCCTCAAACACTATACACCATTTCTAAACTCCTTGCCTTTTCACTGGCTGTCCATCATGCTTAGAATGCTAACCCTCTTCATTTCTACCTTCTATCTTCTTTTAAGATTCAGCTTAAATCCTACCTGCTACAAAAGGCATTCCCAGTCTCCACTTTCCCATAACCTCACCACCACCACCATTTCTGAGATTTGTCTCCCATGGAGGGACCATATATATTTATTTATTTATTTGCTTGCTTGTTTATTTATTTGTTTGTTTGTTTATTTATTTATTTATTTGTTTATTTAACCCTTACCTTCTGTCTTAGAATCAATATTGTATATTGATTTCAAGGCAGAAACATGGTTAAAGGCTAGGGAGGGTTAAGTGATTTGCCCATGGTCACACAACTAGGAAATGTCTGCGGTCAAATTTGAACCCAGGACCTCCCATCCCTAGGCCTGACATCTACTGAGCCACCTAGCTGTTCCTGAGGGACCATATTTCATTTTTCTTTGTATCCTGAGTCCTTGGCACAGTGCCTAACATCAATAAATAAATAACATATAGCTGTTGATAAAGGTTAGAACTGCCCTCAAAGGACTCATCAAAGAAACAATAACACAAAGAAAGAGGAGTCAACATCATGAAAGAGTGACGAAAGCACTGGATTTGGATCAAGAAGTCCATTGGAACTTGTATGACAAGTTAATTAATCTCTATGAGCCCATTTTATCTATAAAGTGTTTCACCCAGTGTCTAATACTGTTTCCCCATCTATAAAATGAGGTGGTTGGGCTACATGATTTCTAAGGCCTCCTCCAGCTCTAAAATCTATGATCTCATGATTCTAAATAGTTTGCTCACTGAAACAGAATTGGAAAGAGAAAACATGGCCCTTTTATAAGCCTTCTTGGTACTGAGAAAAAGTAACTCCCTAGTCAGAAACATCTTCTTCACTGACCTTTGCACAGTATTCATGTTCTATATTATAACATGTTATATCACCTTTATTATGACATATTATAGCTCCTTCTCCTCTATACTCCCCAAAAAGGTTTTCCTGCTCTAGGCTCCTTAAAGTGACCAAGTCATGTCTTTTTTTCATCTTGGTACCTCTCTGAAAATCTAACACAGTGTTCTTAGCACTTAATGTTTGTCAAAGTGAATAAAGAGCTAGGCAAACACTTTTTGTTGCTAATGATGAAGAAAAAGTGATGAGATCATTCCCACCTCTAATTTGGTAGTGAGATCTAAAAGAATCTCTAAAGGACTAGATTTCTCACCTAATAACTTAAGACACTAGGACAGCTCAGTCTGAAGCTTTTTTATATAAATTCTTACTAATCCCAGGGTTCACACTGTTTCAAGTTTTTCCTCACCTGCTCTTGAAAAACTCTTTTCTCTTCCCCAGTGCTGGGCCGGACCACGTAGTCAGTTCTTCTGGAACGTAGAGTTTTAAATCAATCCCAAGTGGCAGGTTCACAGATCAATTTCTCCATCCACAGCACCCACCAACCATGGCCTTTATTCTACAACACTCCCACCCTTCTTTGCTTGAATTTCTTCCCTTCCTCACTTCTACGCCTCTTTCATAGCAATAGAATTCTCCCTCTCTTAGCTCCCACCAAGTAGTCTCATTGGCTATTCTATAGTACCCCTAAATTCTGGAGATTCAGAATAGCACCAGTTGGAAAAGCTGATTTTCTTATTATTTAAATTTAAATAAATATAAATATTCTTATTATTTACTCCTAATAGGTAAACCAGGATTTTTTTTTAATCATCCTGGGTTACACCTCACGTGCATATATGCAGTTAGTGAGAAACATATTTTTTGCTACATAATGAGGCTCAAAGAATAATAAGCTTCAGGAGATTTTTAAAAAGGTTTAGATATTTAGTTCACATGTATCCTCATTGTCTAATGAAGAAAATTTAACTGCATAAGTATAGGATGTAAGAAACATAGCTAGACCACAATTCATATAGAAAGGACCAAGGGATTTTAGTGGACTTAATAAGTAGAATGAATCAACATTGTAAAAGGGCAACTTTCTCTGCCACCTACCCCACCCACTCCATCCTGCAAAAATCAGTGCTATTAGGCTGAATGAATTCAGTGTTCACAGTATCTAAAATAAAGAAGGTAATCATCCAACTAGTTAGAATATTCAGGTAAGGTCACATTGAAGTAGCATTATCTAAAGGACACTGAGAAGCTAGAATGCATTCACAGAGGTAGCTTAGAATAGTAAAAAAACTAAAAAGCTAAAGTCAAGTCATAAATATTAGATAAAATATATATTAATTACTGAATCAATTGGTCTTTACTTACACACGGGGACCTGGTGTTGTGACATCTGAACTGTCTTCAGTTTCCTGTTGAACAATAAGGCAAATCATGTAACTACTAAAGGAGCTGAATTCTGAAAGCTGTGGATACCTCAAGTATCAAGAGAATCTGATGGAAAGATTCTGGTACTTTTTGAAAGCCATACCTTACAGAAAGTTTGGTCTTTGGTTTCTAGCCATAGTTGGAATAGGGCAGCTAATTCCTTCTCATTGTCTTGAGATGAGCCTATTAAGAGAACCAGAAAACAATAAATACTATCAAATCTAAGTATATTAAGAATCTCAACTTCCTTCTAACCTATCATTATGGTAACCCATCTATAAGAGATGCTCAAAAGCAACATTGATCAATTAATCAACTTGCTTTTCATTAGTCTCCTATGACACTTATGAAATAAAAAAGGTAAAGGTTTACTTCATAGGACAGATATAAATGCTATGAACCCCTTCCCTTAGTAACATCAGTTACTGACCTTCCCTAGGAGGGACATCATCCAAGTATACTTAGAATTTTAACTAGAAATGTTTTTACCTAGAGCAAAAAAATCTGACAGTTTAGATATGGTCTACCAGGAGGGTAGCTGAGCCTTCAAATTCGCTCCCTTCACTGTCAGTGCAGACACAAAGAAGGAAAGCAGGCCCAGGAGATGGGTGACACAGGGAAGGGACTGGGGATGCAGGGTAAAGTGGGGGGGTGGATTCCCTCCCTCAGATGGAATTCTGAGATCCCTGATGAACCCTAGAGACAGGAGGTGCCATGTAAGGAATAACAGAAGACTACAAGAGGAGGGGAGAGAGCAGCAGCAAGTATAGATGAAATATGTCCTCCACCCCAGTTGTCATCACCCAAGGATAAAGCCATTTGGCCCACACTACTTACATAGTGGGTTCACAAACTATAGTTAAGATGGGATCCCACTATTAAGAAATAGCCAATTCAGGGCAAACATCTCTAGACTGGATAATCATTGCACCAATGATTTAACAAGCTACAATGGCTTTTTAAGTAGATGAAATAATGAAAAGATGTTTATTAATTCAGAAAAACAATCAGTACAATAGTAAAGTTATAATTAGTCTATTAAATTCAATAAATATTTTCTAAGCATTGATTTGTACAAAGCATTATACTCACACCTGAAGAAAAAAGACAAAACCAAAATAGTTCCTGCCCTCAAAAAATTTCCATTGAGATAAAAAGATACAGATAAGACTACATTGGTGGAAATGTCCACATTGGCATCTAAAATCTGAGCAATGAAATCCTAGCTTGGAATCATGAGAACACTACCAATTCTGAGGCACCAAAAAGGAAAAAGGAAAAGGTCTTCTATGAACAAAAAGGGCTTAGACCAATTATTTTACCTTGTCTTCGGAATTTAACTGATTAAAAAGGGAAAGAACATCAAAGAGAAAATAGAGAGGGAAGACCCACTAGTATAAAGAGGCAAAATCTACCATACTACTTACCAATCAGTTTCCATTGCTGGGTCTTCTCTTTGAACTCAACAAATGGAGAAAAGCTAGAAGGAACAGCTGTAAGGAGATGGCTCAAATCAACAAACTGCACATGTCAGAGATAGTCTTCTACTTTCAAATGACCCAGAAAACAGCTGAGCCAGACCCTCAGAACAGGCCAGAGTGGCAAAACCAAGAAGCTTTGGACTGCTATGGAAGATAACAAGAACACAGCAATGGAGCTGGAAAAATCAACCAAATAAGCTGCAGTGCACTATGGTGAGCAAAACCTAAGCAAAAAAATCATGTTTCTTTAAAAGAAACACCTCACCTCGGCTATCTCCAGCAAGATATTGCAGGGATGGTAACACTAATTCTGCCCAGTTAGGAGCTGAGGAGAACCAGCTATTAAGGGTACTGGCTGGAGATGACTGCCAATCCAGGACTCGTTCCTCCAGCTGCAAGAGGGGAAAAAAATAAAGAATCAGGTAACCTCAGGGATTCCATGAGGACAGACAACTCAAGACTAATAGGAAAGTCTGTCCAGAGTGATTTTCCAAAGTCACAAAGCCAGAGAGAAGCAGATTTATATAGAGAACATGAGACGCATCTCAAAAGATGCAGCCTCGTTGCTACCCCTTGCCCCTTTAAAGTTTCCCCCTTATAACTGTTTTCCCAGATATTCTTACCATAGGAAGACTAGCCTGTCCCTCCATGAGCAAGATCTCCAGTAAGAGAGAGAAGAAACTAGAAGATATTTCATTGATTCCAAGGCAGGGCTTGAGATCTTCAAGAGGCCTATGAGGAAGCAAAAATAAAAAGCAACTGCAAAGGGCATCATGGGTTGGTCCCTAAACTGGTCCTAGTCCTCAGTGCTTCCCACAGCTCTCAAGATGCTCCTTCGGAGTCCAAGAATGGTGTAAAAAGATTGATCTTAGCCATAAGGCCAAGAAGAACCAAAATTTCCCAATACAGGAAGCTCTGAGAATTAAAGATAATGAATTCAGGAGAATATATGCAAATAAAATCAATTCATTGACATGTTCCTGTTTAACATGCATCCCTGGTGAGCCACTATGTCTTTCTTACTCTTCTTTGATGGCAGATATTGGCAGTGGGGATGGGGCCTGGGATAGGGGCGGGATTCCCTCTGGATTGCTCAGAGGTTCAGCTAGATCATCTATCTCAGATTTTATCAATTTCAGTTTCTTCTTCTTTTTCTCCTCTTTCTCTTTTGCCTTCTTTTTGAGAATAGCCAAGTCAAACAGAGCTGGTAAGGAAAAACAAAAGAGGAAGTTAAAGAATGCTGGTATCTACATTAGAAAATGAGGTTTTTTATCTGAACATGATATGCTTAGGCTACATAGAACTAATGTGAGGGAATACAAGTGAGAGGAGGCAGACCTTCAGATTCTAGCCACTACAGGTTAGCAGTTTAGGTTTTAACACTTATAGAAGTCCATTAGAATCCAGTTTCCTTTAAAGCTATATGAGATTTTTCTTGCTTCCTCTGTTAGTCTCTTCCCCTTCAAAATTACATTGTACATTTTGTACATAACTATATAAGAACATGTTGTTTCTTACAATAGAACATGAGGTTCTTGAGCCCAAAGGCCATTTTCTTCTTATCTACCTCCTCAGGGCCTAGTATTAGATGCTAAATAAATGCTAATGGATTATATCACTCACCTGTCACACTATTTCTGCATTAACTTTTTATATGCATATTTATGTGTATAGAAGAAGCTACAAAATGAATTTTTGTAGAGGTTTGTTAAGCTTTGTGTTATTTAACACCTTATAAGCACACTTATTTTCACTTAGGCCATTTAATCACATTATGAAAACTCTGGAAGAAATACAATCATTTACCTGCAAGAGAGCCCTTCCTGCCAGCATTTACTCGTGTCATGATGTCATTGAGAGTCAGATCCCCTGTCAAGAGATCTGGATGATCCTGAATGAGAAATGTAAAGACTCAGTGATGGTGGCCAAGAGGAAGAAACTTAAACTGACTAAATATACACTAACTCATTTGACTTTAGTTAAATTTCAGGAAATCATGTTTATTCTGTGATTGGAGCCTCTATTTTTAAAAGAGGTACATAGGAGAATCCAATTAGGATGAGTAGGATCTTATTATAAGCTGCCTAGCAACAGCTAGGTGGTGTTAAGGTTAGAGCTCTAAACCTGAAGACCTAAGTGTTATGGTGAGCAAGTAATTTAAACTCTGCCTGGATCGCTTTCCACATCTATAAAATTGGAGTCAGAACATGCACCTCCCAAAGCTGTTTTGAGGATTCAATGAGATAATGCCTGAAAAGCACATAATAGGCTTAATAAAATGCTTGTTTCCTTCCTTCCATCCTGTTTCTAGGGCAATGAAAACATAAGAAAAGGTTCAGCTCTCATACTACTATACTTTCTCCAATTAGCTTGGTCTCAATGAACTATTTCTAGCTGTTCTTTTTACCCCCACCTTCCTCCGACAATGAAAATGAAAATAGAAAGGAATAGAAACTTCTAGGACTATGTTATCCACAGGTCTTATTGTCCCAATATATTAAACTAACAATCATAAATTTCTATTTCATGTAATTTCTATGTCTTACAGGTTGGTGTTTCCGCTTCTCATGGTGTTTCTTTAACATCATCTTCAGATCGTTGTCCCCCAGCTCTAGTTTATCTGAGCAAAATGAACCAAACCATATTGGGCACTTTACTAACAAGGATGCCCAAATTTAAAAATGCTAATACTAAACTGAAAGATAACATCCAAAAAAGGGAAGGCAAAACACAAAAGACTGGGTAAATTAATCATTAACCCAGAAAGAGTTACCAGACAGGTGAGATTAGATCCATAGCTCAAACTGCATACCACAACTTATTTCAAGTGAATCAGTAATCAATTTTTTTCTTATATAATTAGCAAAAGAAAATAAAGACCCACTATAGTTACAGAAAAGAAAAAAACACTTATTTAGGCAATAAAAGAAAGAAAATAGAACACAAATACAGCAATTCATGCAGAATAAAAAGAAACAGATTAGGAAAAACTTTGTCCTAAACTTTTTTTAATTTGACATCCAAAAAACTATTAAGGAATTAATGTAAATTTATATGAGTAAGGGTCATTCTCTAAGAGATAAAAGATTGAAGGAGACGAATAAATAATTCTAGAAAAAAAACTCAGTAACTATCTGAAAAAATATTCAGACTCAAACAGATAAATAAAAATGAAAAAATCTTGTGATACAGCTTTACACTTATTAAATTGATAAAAAGAAAAAATTTTGAAAAAGTTAAATCTTGGTGAGGCAGAGGAAAAATGGGCATACTATTATTACATTTCCACTGGAGCTGTGAAATTGGTACAAACATGACAATCAATATGTCATAAAACAGCAGCTAGAAATGCTCTTTGACCAAGGGATCTTATTACTACAAGAACTATATCTTATGAATATTGAAAGGAAAGATCCTAAATCCAAAAATATTCATAACATAGATCCAAACTTGATGTTTAGCTACCAATTTATTAAAAATTAATGATTTTAGGAGAAGCTAGGTGACTCAGTGGATAGAGCCAGGTCTGGATTTGGGAGAGCCTATGTTCGAATATGAATTCAGACATTTCCTAGCTAGGCAAGGCATTTAACCCCAACTGCTTAGCCCCTATTGCTCTTCTGCCTTGGAACTAATACTTAGCATCAATTCTAAGACAGAAAGTAAGGATTTGTAAAATAAAATGGTTTCTAAAAAATATAAATGGAAAAAGTGGGTAGTTCATATACAATCTTCATTCGTAATGGCTACTAAGTTTGTGATTACTAAAACATTTTTTCAATAGAAAAGTGTTAGCATAATTTAAAATAGTAAAAACATGGAAACAACTAAATAATTTCCATAGTTAAACAAGTTATGATAAATAAAACATAATGGAACACAACTGTACTTTAAGAAATAACAGAAAATACAAAGAAATCTTGGAAGTTAGAATCAGAATACTAATATACAAATAACTAAAAGTAATGGCAGCAACAAAATAACAGAATTCAGATGGAGACATAGAAACAAACAGGATAGTTTGGTTATTTTGTTTACTAAGTTTATTAAACATTTTTAATTGTAAAGAGTTTATAGTTTCTTAAAAATAATTTTTTCTTAAATTTGTATTTTGTAATTGTACAATTTTCTTAAAATTGTATCTTTTTTATTTACTATATCAAATAAATTCCATTTTCATCTCATAGGTATTTTCAAGAATGGCTAAGCATATGGCAATTACTTCTGCTACAGATAATTTTCAAAACAGGAAACATTAATTGCTAATCACTTGAAAAAAATGGACAAAATCTAATAATTAGAAAAATACAAAGAACCAAAGTAATATGTGAAAAAGTTTTAAATGATGAAACTTAATGTTGGCAACAGAGAAAGTAGCATTCTGTTATAATGTTGATGTAACTACTGTGAAATCTTTCAGGAGAGTAATTTGGCAAAATACAGTAAGATGAAAAACTATTTTAAATCATTGACACCTCTTTACTAGGAATATGTACTAAAAGGAAAAGATATTTTCAGTAAAAAATGTTTCCTATATATGCCCAATAGAAGATAGCTGGATAAACTGTTGTATCTCAATGTCATGGAATGGTACTATAATTTTTTTTAAATTACATATATAAAAAAAGAAATAGGTAAAGACAATGTGAAGTAATATATGGCAAAGAAAGCAGAATTAAAAGTACATATTGGCTCTGATTACATAAAAACTACCAATAAAACCATAAGTACACTAATAAAAAAGAATAAAAAAACAATAAACATATCTATAATTTTTTAACAAAATGTAAAAAATAATTAACATTTTATGACTTATTTATGCTTTCATTACTCATTTTGTTTATATCTATCAAAATTATTTTCAATAAAATTATTTTAAAAGAAATTATATCTCTGTTTACAGTTAAACTATACTGGGTTTTTTCCTTATTTTTTTAAGGAAAAAATAGCAAAGTCTACTGCCATTTAGATTTCACTAACAAAGTACTGATCAGCTAAGGGACAAAATAAAATGACACTCAAAAATGGCAAAATTATATGAAGTCCTCTCTCTCAAAGCTCCTATTTCATAGAAACAATTTATTAGAATACATCCTCCAAAGGAATTCTTAGATCAATACAGTTGTGAAGAGTTTATTCCCCGGAGCACTAAGATCGCTATCTCTGTTCTCACCTGCAGTTTTCATATCCAAGGTTGAAAGGGTAGGCACCACCCTCAGGGGCACCGCAGGACTAGGAGAACGGGCTGGAGAGCTCGGAAGCCATGAGCTGAGATCTTCAAAAGAAAATTGCTCTTGTAAATCCAACGTGGCTGTGGACTCCAATAAAGGAGATTGGGTAAATGGCCATTTAGGTTCAACGGGGCTAAGGGTTCAACATGGAGACCAGGGATCCACCATTTCTTTCTGACCCTTCCCCAGATGGACTGGAGCACACTTAGGTCATTTAAACGGCTCTTCGAAGAAGAGAGACTTCAATTCAACAGTGATGGAATCGCAATGCAGCAGGCCAACAGCTACTACTACTCTCCTGTAAGGGGAAAAGCATTTCTCTCAAGGGGCACAATAGGACCAGACAAGCAGGAAAGGACCCCGCTAAGCAAGGAGCTGTCCATTGGAAATCTAAACTAAAAAACTAACAAGTATAAAGGATGTAGTCATTTTCTCTCTAAAAGGAATTTCCAGCAACATCCTAGAGATGGGAGAGGGAGTCCTTAAGTCCCATTATCCACCCACCAGAGAAGTAGTTTCTTAACATGAGAGATCCACTGTAATGTCTGACTCAAAACTGCAAAAGAGGCTTCCAGTTTTTACAGTCCCAACTCCACTTCCCAAAGAATTAGAAAACATTCACCTTCTTCATCAGAGGATAAAGTGCTATCTCCACATTCTTCTTTAACTTCCCGAAGGACTTTCAAATAGCGCTGCTGAGTGCGTCTTTCTCTTTCTTCAGGGGTGCATGACAGTGAAGGCCGTTTCCTCCGAAGGGGAAGGGCAGGGCCACTTGTTTTAGCCATCTCCAATAAATCCTAAAGAGAAAGTATCAGACTTGTGGTTGTTTTGAATTCAGGGAAGTGCTATTTGGAAGTGTCTAGCAGACTCCCTATGGACACATGGGGACTATGAGACTACATTTCCCATGAATCCAATGGGTTTTCCAGTTTCCGGTTTTGGGTAGGAGGACGTCAGATGTCCCCCACGCATAGGACAGTTTAAAGTCGGAGGAGGGCCTAGAGAAGGCCTCTTAGTTTTTGCTGGGTGGGTGGCTGGCGTAGAAGAGGGACAAGATGGGCTCCGGAGATAAATTTAAAAGTTAGTCAGGCGCGGTCATATATATTTTACCAACATAACCATGGCTTTAATTAAACTACTAATTTCTCTTATTATATCAGTCTTTATCATTTTTTATCTTAACACTTGAAAATTTGTTTCACTGTTTCATTTCAGTGAAGTAACCATATGTCAGGACAGCCAGGGGAACCCAGGTGCCAAGTTCTGGTCTCCTATTGGAAACATGGAGTCATATTCCATTTCTGACACATTCTTATTTTAGAGGAAGCTAAGTGGTAAAGATAGAGTGCTGGCCTTGAAAATGATAGAGACTACAGTTCAAAGTCTATCTGAGATGGTTCCTACCTGTGTGCCACTGAGCAAGTCATTTAATTTCTTTCAGTCTAAGTTTCCCCATCTGTAAAATGGGAATAATAACAGAACCTACCTCATATAATCAAATGAGATGAAGTGAGTAAATGTTTTGCAAACTTTAAAACTTTATATAAATGCCAACAATCATTATAATTATTAGCTATTATTCAAGGCATCTCAACTTCTGATAGACTATATAATTCCATTCAGAAGAATGGGGCTGTTAATTTCACTCTTAAAGATTGCTCCCTCAAAAAGAAAACTCATATTAATTATCATCAAGTATAAAAGAATAGATTTCTCACAAGATTAAAATCCCAAACAACATTTTTTAACAGCTAAATAACATAAATTATTTCTGTCCTAATGTGAACTGAAAATTTTTCCATAGCAAGAACTGAAAGAGACATTTAGAATCAAAACAACTTTGGCTCTAAGAATTGTAAATAGAAAACAGACTAATAGTCCATTTATTTTGGAGTTTGGGGTCTAACAATAGTACTATAAGACTTACTGAAACTACCAGAGGACAAGGTTTTCTTCATACAACCTCAGAGATCTGTTTTCCTTAATAAGCCACAATGGATCTGCCATTTATTTAACTTGAGTACCATGGAAATTACTTATAGTTGTAAGTCAAAAAACATTTTTTAGGCATTGGGGTCATGAAGAGGTGAACACAACTGAAAAATGACTGAACAACAATTAAATGTTAGGCACTGTGTTAAGCAATGGGGATACATGGAAAGAAAAGACAGTCCCTGCTCTTAGATAGTGAACAATATCATGGGAATGATAACATACAAATAACTATGTATAAAAAAAGCTATAGACAGGATAAATTAGAAATTACCAACAGAGGTAATGGAATTAAGAGGGATTGGGAAAGTTTTCCTATAGAAGGTAGAATTTTAGCTGGAACTTAAAGAAAGCCAAGAGGCAGGGATGAGAACAAAGAACATTTCAGGCAAAGCAGAAAACCAATGAAAATGCTTGGATTGGGAGATGAAGTGCTTTATTTGATGAATAGAAGAAGGCCTGTGTAACTGTATTTAAGAATATATTGGTGACAGCTAGGTGGCTCAGTGTAATTAGTGCCAGGCCTGCAGTCAAAAAAGTCTTGGGTTGGGGGCAGCTGGGTAGCTCAGTGGATTGAGAGTCAGGCCTAGAGATGGGAGGTCCTAGGTTCAAATTCGGCCTCAGACATTTCCCAGCTGTGTGACCCTGGGCAAATCACTTGACCCCCATTGCCCACCCTTACCACTCTTCCACCTTATGAGCCAAAACACAGAAGTTAAGGGTTTAAAAAAAAAAAAAAGACTTGAGTTCAAATCTGGCCACAGACACTTCCTACCTGTGTGACCCTGAGCAAATCACTTAACTCCATTTGCCCAATCATTGTCCTCTTCAGTCTTAAGAGTTGTTACTAAGACAGAAAAGATGGTTGTTGTTTTTTTAAGTATACAGAAGGATATAAGGTATAAAAAGACTAGGGGGCAAGGGTGGGGATATTTTTATGAAGGGCTTTGAACACAAAAAAGAGCATTTTATATTTGATCTTTCAGGTGACAAACTAGAAATTTGTTGAGTAAAAAGGACAGGAAGGAAAAGGAGGTGTAACATCGTCAGACCTGTGCTTTAGGAAAATCAAACTGACATTTGAGTGGAGAGAGATTTGAGGCATTGGTGCACCAAGATGGTAACAGTGTCAAGAGGAGAGAAGGGGGCACATGTGAAGAATGTTATGAAAATAAAATCAACAGTTCTTGGCAACAAATTGGATATAGGAGTTGAGAGATAACAAGAAGTCAAGGAAAACATCTAAGTTACAAGTCTGAATGACTGGAAAAATGTGTGAAAGGAAAGTTCTCCTCCACCCATTCCTTTCCGGGTAATACAGCAAGTCTGTGTCACCTATGTGATGCAGCATGGGTCATGGGACTCTGGCCTACGTGCTTGATCCCAGATATGATCCTGAATTTGAACCAGACGTGAAAGGGGAGGTTAAAAAGCAAAGATCCAGGAAGTGTGGTTTCTCTATTTCTCTGGTGACCAGCCAAGAAGAAGGTGGCTGAGGGAGCCATGTTGAGACCACCCACATGGTTAGTTAAAATAGGGTTCTCTATCTCTCTGCCTTTTCCTATCCAAGTAAATACTAATAAACTTTATGAAAAATAAGGACCAGAGTCCTAATTTTATTTCTTACAAATGGTGGTGCCCTTTACAAACTTTGGAAAGTTTGAAAGGGGGTAGATTTAGAGAAAATCGTAATGAATTCAGTTGTGACAAGTTGAGTTTAAGCTATCAAGAAGTCTAATTCAAGATGTCTAAAAGGTAGTTGGAGATAGTAAGCCTGGAGATGAACACTGAGGCTAGAGCTGGATAAATATATTTGAGACTCATCAGCAGAGAGATAACTGAATCCAAGAGATCTGATGAGATCACTAAGTTGTTCAGTATGGAGGGAGAAGAGAAGAGGGTCCAGGACAGATCTGGAGTATACCTTTGTTAGTAAGTATGACTTGGATGAAGATCAATAAAGGAAATAAAGAAACACTTACAGTGCGTGAAGCAAGAATCTGTTTTAGCAGCCGGTGGAAATATTGTTGCTGAGAGTTGAGGTAGCGCTTGTATTGAGACTTGAAGCACAGTTGCCGGTACTTCACCACCTCTGGGTTAAAGTGCCCATCTAGGAGTATAAAATTGAAAAAAAAAAAGAGAGAAAATTACAAAATGTAAAATAAATGATTTTGATTATATCAAACTAAAAAGCTTTTGTACAAACAAAAACAATGTAGCCAAAATTAGAAGGGAAACAACAAATTGGGAAAAAATCTTTATAACAAAAAACTCTGACAGGGGTCTAATTATTCAAATATACAATTGTATAAAAAAATCAAGCCATTCCCCAATTGATAAATGGGCAAGAGACATGAATAGGCAATTTTCAGATAAAGAAATCAAAACTATTAATAAGCACACGAGAAAGTGTTCTAAATCTCTAATAATTAGGAAATACAAATCAAAACAACTCTGAGGTATCATCTCACATCTAGCAGATTGGCTAAAATGACAGAAGGGGAGAGTAATGAATGCTGGAGGGGATGTGGCAAAACTGGGACATTAATGCATTGCTGGTGGAGTTGTGAACTGATACAACCATTCTGGCTGGCAATTTGAAACTATGCTCAAAGGGCTATAAAAGACTGCCTGCCCTTTGACCCAGCCATACCATTGTTGGGTTTGTACCCCAAAGAGATCATAGATAAACAGACTTGTACAAAAATATTTATAGCCGTGCTTTTTGTGGTGGCAAAAAACTGGAAAACGAGGGTGTGTCCTTCAATTGGGGAATGGCTGAACAAATTATGGTATATGCTGGTGATCGAATACTATTTATTGTGCTCAAAGGAATAATAAACTAGAGGAATTCCATGTGAACTGGAAAGACCTCCTGGAATTGATGCAGAGTGAAAGGAGCAGAGCCAGAAGAACATTGCACACAGAGACCAATACGCTGTGGTAAAATAGAATGTAATGGACTTCTGTACTAGCAGCAATGCAATGACCCAGGACAATTCTGAGGGATTTATGGAAAAGAACGCTACCCACATTCAGATGAAGAAATACAGGAGTGGAAACAGAAGAAAAACAAATGCTTGAACACATGGGTTGAGGCGGACAAGATTGGGGATGTAGACTCGAAACTACTACACCAATGCAACTATCAACAATTTGGAAATAGGTCTTGATCAATGACACATGTTAAAACCAGTGGAAATGCGCACCAGCTATTGGGGGAAAGGGGGGAAGTTGGGGGGAGGGGGAAGGGGAAAGTAAGAGCATGAATTATGTAACCATGTTAACTTTTCTAAAAAATAAATAATAATAAATGTTTTAAAAAAATAAAAAAGTATAAAATTGAAAAAAAAATTAAAAAATAAAGTACCCATCTAGGGAACAAGAGGAGAAGGGCATTATAAGGCACAGTAAGAAATGAACTATAGAGACGATTGACAACAGTACAATGGCAAGGTATTCTCCTGTGTTGTGCCACCTCCACACAAGAGAGTGGAAGGCCTTTGGGTCAGGAGTGAGGGGCATTTAGATCCCTGTCAAAAACATCAACTCTCCTTTGCTGCTGTTGTCCCTCACTCCTTACTTTCTGGTAAACATGCCCTGCTCCAGTCACTCCAATGTTCCCAACACTGAGAACTGACACAGGAAGGTCTTGTGTCTTTAGTACCAAAAAAGAGGAGCAGTCTGGAACAATGAAAGGAGCAATAGATCTGGTGTTGGAGGACCTAGACTCACTCAAATCTTGGCTCTACTTAAAAGAGGTGTGACCCTGGGTGAGTGAATGAGTCTTAAGTTTGTTTCCCTTCACTCAGTGGCCTCTGAGAAACCTTCCAATTTTAAGTATAGGATTCTACAAGCTATTCCAATAACCTTTGACTGCAACCTAGTTGTTCTCTATGGTTTGTCATTGCCTGTATCTTTCAAGGCCTTTAGCTCTATGACTGGCCTCACCTCCCCATCCACATTATCTCAGGACTTTGGGAGAATTACAAGTAGTCTACATAGAAAGAGTAGGGAGAGAAGAAATGGGAGAATAATTTATACAATGACCTCAATATTGTTACCATGAATCTTCCCTACACTGCCCACAAAAAATCATCTTAAACTCAATTTAAAAATTTTCAGTGATGGGTAATCTAATTTCATCTTATTCTTTTTTAGGACAACTCTAATTATTAGGAAAAACAATAGCCAATAGGCACCAATGGACCAATTCAAATCCTTCAAATGGTTTTTCTCTCTTTAAAAGTTCCAAGTTTTAATTTCAAACAGCTAGGAGAAGCTAGGAGAATCCCACTCCACACTAAATGATAATCTGAAGTGGATTAAATCTAATGAATCTAATGAAAAGGCAGCCAAATAGCAAAGCTTAAAGTGCTAGACTAGATGATTTATCTGTGTCATCACTAAAGCAAACTAACCACCCATTAAATAAATGGGGGAGAAAGTGCCTTCCTCAGTTTTCATCTCTAGAACATCTAATGAACCAGTGATTTCACAGAACTTGAAAGTCTGAGAATTCTACGACACAAACACATTCTCTTTGTTTCTATTTCTACAAATGTGTATGACAGAGAGATAGGTAGATCAAAAATAACTGAAGATTTCACAAGAGTGAAACATGCAATTAAAAAAATGACTATTAGACTACAGACCTCGGAAGAGTTTCTGGGCAATGTGCAAAGGGTTCCCAAAACGAAAGTTTTCCCCACTGAATAGGGCTAGTATAAGCTGATTTTGCTGCTCGATGTTATCTTCAGGGAAGTGAGGCAAGAACTGCTGGAGGTGCTCACGCTGAGAGTCACTCAGCACCTCCTGCCATGTTGAGAGGCTAACTACATCAAAGAATATCTCAGGCTGAAAGAGAAAAAGAAAAGGAAAAAAGTTAGCAATAGGTACTTAAATTTTATTTTTACAATCCCAAGACCTTTGCTCAATTCTACATAATCAGAACTGAACAGTGTGACCAAAAACGACATCTTCTATTGAGCAAATGGCAAATTGCAGCAATATCATTAGCAGCCACATACCCCAAAGAGATCAAAGAAAGGGGAAAAGACACATATAAAGAAAAATATTCAGAGCAGCACTTTTTGTTGCAGCAAAGAAATGGAAACTAAAAAGTTATCCATCAACAGGGAAACAATTGAACAAATTATAGTTTAAGTGTGTGATAAAATATTTTTGCACTTTAAGAAAAGATAGCTTCAAACAGGCCTAGGAATACTCTTATAAACTAATTCAGAGTAAAGTGAATAGGCCCAGGTGAACAATGACTACAACACTGCAAAGAAAAAAACAATTTTGAAAGACTTAAAAACTCTGATCAATGCAATGACCAGCTATGGCTACAGAATAATGATAAGATAGGATTCTCACCTCTTGGGAGAAATTATTATTAAAAAGAGTAGAATGAGATAAGATTTTCTGATATGACCAATATATAGATTTGTTTTGTTTGACTCTGCTAACTTGTTACAAGAGGATCATTCTTTTCTGGGAAGGGAGGGTGAGTATCAATGAAGCATTTAAAGAAAATGCAGAAGAGGTTAGGGGAAAAAAAGTACAAAGGGCAACATAAACAACCAAGATAGCTTTGAAACTAATATGCTGAATCTATAACTTTTTTAAAAATTGTCCATAATGAGATTAAGTTTCAAATACAATTTTCTTTTGATTTTCTTTGTATGTGTAAATTCACGTTTGTTAGTGCTTGTCAAGTTTGACAAGAATAACCACAAAAAAAAAATTTAAATGCATGCCTAAAAAATTTCTAGCCTGCAAGATGAAGGGTAATGCCAAAAACAATGAAAGGAGGAAGAGAAATGCTGGTTTTGGAGGTGTAGATGATGACTTCCACTTTGGGCATGTTCAGTCTGAGGTGTCAGTAGAACATATAAGTAGAAACAAAAAACTACAGCTCAGGAAAAAAAAGTCTCAACTAGAGATAAAAGATTCATGAGTCAATAAATAGAAGTGATAGTTGAAGCCATTTGATATGATGACCAAGTAAGAAAATATAAAGAGAAAGGAGGATAAAAGATAGAATTCTGTTGAAATATCTACAATTCAGGAATAAGAGGAAGAAAAAGAGTGAGGACAGAGACAGAGAAGGGATCAGAGGTAGAACATAGTGTCAAAAAAACCAAGAAAGCAGAAAGTCTCATGAAATAAAAGTAATCAACACCACCAAATGTGAAGCAAGATCAAGGAGAGTGAGGACTGAGAAAAGTCACTGTATTTGGTGATTATAAGAGTTCACTAGTGATCTTCAAAAGAACAGTTTTGGTAAAAGTAGTAGTCAAATTTTTAGGGGTTAAGAAGTGAGTATGTTATAAAGAAGCAGAAACAGTGAGCAGAGACTTTGCTTAGAAGTATGTGAAAGCAAGATAGAAAGAAGACAGTGGTTGGAGGGGTCTACTAGATTGTTTTAATATAGCAGAAACCTGAGCATGTTTGTAGACAGAAAAAAATGAAACATACTAGCAGCAATACAATGATCCATAACAATTCTGAGGGACTCATGGAAAAGAACGCTACCCACATTCAGAGGAAGAACTACAGGAGAGGAAACACAGAAGAAAAGGAACTGCTTGAACATATGGGTTGAGGCGGACATGATTGGGGATGTAGACTCGAAACTACCACACCAATGTAACTATCAATAATTTGGAAATAAGTCTTGATCAATGACACATGTTAAAACCAGTGGAAATGTGCATCGGCTACGGGGGTGGGGGAGAGGTTGGGGGGGGGTGAAGGGGAAAGAACATGAATCATGTAACCATGATAACTTTTCTAAAAAATAAAAATTATTTTAAAAAAAAGAAAAAATGAAACAGTGGAAAGGGAGAACTGAAGATATAAAAGGAAAAGGGGGGAACTGATGAAGCAAAGTCCTTTATAAGATAAGAAACATAATTAAGAGCATAGGTGAATCAAGGCTAAGATCTTGGAGAAGAAATACTTCTGGGTAACAAAAGCACAGAAAGATAGGATTAGTAAAGATATAGAGACATGTTAAAGTTAATGAAGAAAGGTGTTTGGGAGTCTTCCATTTGAAGGTTTCCATTTTCTTAGTAAAACAGAAAACTAAGGTCATTTGTAGAGAATAGATAGGGTAAGATTAGAGTTAGGGACTTGAATAAAGTAGAAAAGTTCTAGAACAGTGTTGGCAAACCTTTTAGAGATCTTGTGCCTAAATTGCACCTTCAAGCCACCTGTGACCCTGCCCCCATAATATCCTATAGAGCGGAGGAGGAAGTGATCACATTGGTCTGCTGGACAGAGGGGCAGGGCATGTGAAAAACCTCCTCAGGCACAGTGGAGAGGGGGAACAAAGCAGCCCCCTCCAGCATGCCAAGGCACACGTGCCATATCTTTTCCACCATGGTTCTAGAACCACCATGGTAAACCAGTGAATGGAATAGGGAGGCTATAAAAGATTCAGACAAGGTTACTTACATCTTCCAACAGGTCCTCTGGCAGGCTAACTCTAGTCCCTCCTAGCATGCAGTCCTCCATAATTCGAGTGCCATGGCCATCTCCACACGGCCCCAGGTCCAAAGGATCCGTAAGCATATGATCCAGGGCATCCATTATTTATTCTCCACAAGTATGCTAGACAAAAGCATTCAATCATAATGAGAAATAAATAGCTTACCAATAATCTCAATTGGCTTAAAGCTCCTCCAAATTATTAGGCTTAAAAAATAGTTAAGTTCAATAACATTAACTATAATCTAACTCTCCTTAACTTCTCTGCAGCATTTTAACAGCTTATTTAACTTCTCCCAATGCTACTGATTCTCTAACCATAACCATGACCATTACCTCTCCATAGCCTAGTTCAGTGATGGGCCAGATGCAGCCCCCTGAAATGTTCTATCCACTGTGGGACATTATTCCTAATCTGATGAATACAATGAGTAGGATACAATACAATGAAACGTCAAAAGAGTTGCCTCAGAAACAGACTGACAGATGAGCATTTCCTTTCCTTTGGCCCCCTCTTTAAAAAGTTTGCCCATCACTGGCCTAGTGAGTCTTCTGTTTCTGATTATTCCTCCAACAATAGTTGGGGCAGTGAAATATAATAGAAAGTGTGCTAGATTTGGACATAAGAGGTCCGGCTCAAATCCCAGCTCTACCACTTATTGCTAGTATGATCTTGGACAAGTAAAGTTGAGCCTCAATTTCCTTGTCTATAAAAATGAGGGAGGTGCAATAGATGGACTAAAGGATCTTTCTGAGTGTAAATCAATGAACTGAGTTCATATGAACATGAACTAAATAGCTTCACTTTTCACAAAAGATGGTAATTTGCTAACAGGTTCTTTGAAATGTCTTATATTTGGGAAAGTCAAGAGCTTAAATAATGCTTCAGTTTCAAGACTTTCCAAATTTGACAAATTCTAATATTAAAAAGTATTTATTCTATGTTGAGAATAGACTAAATACTACAGCATGTCTCTTTTAAGTTGAGTTGGCTAAAATTATCTAAAAGGAGCACCAAAATTTCAATGAAGTCAGATAAGGTAATAAAGCAATGGAATTCTAAACTTCAATAAAATTCACTATATGACTTAAGATAAATGTCTCTCTGGGAACCAATGTGAATGAGAAAAAGATTATTATTCCTACTGAGGGCAAAACTAGGCAAAGTTGTAATGAAATAAAAAATGTCTTCAGTACTACCAACTATCTCCCCCATTAGAGTATGTTCTCCTTGGATTTGCCAATACTATGCATTGGTTCTATGGCAGACAAGCAATAAGGGCTGGACAATGAGTTAAGTGACTTGCCCAGGATTACACAATTAGAAAGTGTCTAAGGTCACTTTTGAACTCAGGACATATTGTCTCCAGGACTAGGCTTTCTATCTATTGAGCCACCTACCTGTCCCTGTTGATACCGTCAAGTATGCATGGGGAGTTAGATTAAAGGTGGCACTGTTTACAGAAGTAGGGAAGTTAGTAAGAATAATTAGTTTTTGATGAAGCAAAGATAAGTTCAGAATGATTGATATCCATCCATTAATCAATTTTATTTGAATCCAATTGTTCAACCAATTATGAATACATTTCATTGTATTATTGTTCAGCTAACATTTCCCTACCTTGGCCACAAGGATTTCAAGAGGTGATCAAATGCCTTGCTGAAATCTATATACAATATATGCATAGCATTTCCCACATAAAAATTAAAACATTAGGGGGCAGCTGGGTAGCTCAGTAGATTGAGAGCCAGGCCTAGAGACGGGAGGTCCTAGGTTCAAATCCGGTCTCAGACACTTCCCAGCTGTGTGACCCTGGGCAAGTCACTTGACCCCCATTGCCTACCCTTACCACTCTTCCACCTATAAGTCAATACACAGAAGTTAAGGGTTTAAAATAAATTTAAAAAAAAATTAAAACATTATGTAAATATGAGCTACTATTACTACTTTTCTCACAGAATGGATCTGTGATTTTACTGTTATGTAGAATTTCCAAGGTAAGGAAACTTACCCTCTACGAATGCACCTTCTCTTTTCAAATTAAGGTCTAAGAGAGCTGCCTAGAGCCATAAAAGATTAAATGACTTGCCCAAGTAACAGACAGTATGTATCCTAGAGATAGGACTTGAATCCAGGTCTTCCTAGTTAACCCTTCAAAAAAAAAAAAAGCAAATGAAATTAATTTGTCACAACTTGTCCTAAAAAAGCAGTATGGCTCCTAATAATCAATCATAATTTTTCTAAGTACTCAAAAACCACTTTAAAAAAACCCATATACATATATTCTAATTTTTCAAGAGTTGGACATGAAGTTCACTAGTCACAGTTTGCCAAATTTAATATAACCCAATATTTTCTTTTCTGAAAATAAAGATATTTTATTCATCTTCAGGGGTGGAATGCTAGAGCTGAAAGGAACTTTTAATCTATCACTCTTATTTTACAGATAAAAACATTGAGGCTAAGAGAAGTGAAATGACTTCCCCAACATCACACAAAGAAATACAGAGCTTTAACCCAAATATCCTGATTTCAAATTAAAATCTCTCTATATTATACTAATATAGCCCTTCTCTCATTCTCAATGACTCCTTAAAGACAGCTGACAATTTGTCCAGCAATTACATTTGCTAAATTACTTCAGTATTTCATCTGGATGAGACAAAAATTGCATAAATCAGGTAGGTGCTTTTTATTACCTAACTTATTTTGAATATAATAAGATCATTTATTTTCTTGGATTTAAAAAAATGAACCAAAATAGAACCAGAGTAACTTAGATTTCTTTTTGACTATCAAAATTATATTAATTGCACCAAGAAGAGTCTTCTTTATTCAACTGAATTAACCATATCTTTAGAAGTCCTTTTTTAAGTCTTGACATTTTTAAAGGACCTTTCAATGCCTTTAGCTTTCCTGATGCTAACCACGCAGGTCTGTACCAATCCTTCACCTTTATCCTTGCCGATGTGTTTCTCCTTCCCTGCTTTATATATGTCCTTTTGAAATTTTAGTTCATGTCATTAACAAAGTGACTTCTCAAAAACTTCCACCTTGACTGTCACTCAGAGATCCAAGAAATGTCTTAAACAATGGTACCTTGACACACGAGTTTAATTCATTCCATGGCCAAGCTCATAACTCAATTTGCTCATATGTTAATTGAATTTCCCTATTTAAATTAATGAAAATGCAATTAATCTGTTCGGGCCCCAAAAAACCACATGAATTTTTTGTGATGCTTATAAATATGAAAATGTACTTTATAAATAACAAATAAATATATTTATAGGTAACAAGAAAGAATGTAAAGAAATAAACTTGCTTATGAAATGTTATTTACCTTCAAGGTCAGGTGAAGATGCTGGCGCAGAAGGTTTTCATTTCATGCACTATTGCTTAACATAACTTACTTTCTACACACTTAATGCTACATTTAAATGCAAAATTGACCATATACATAATTTATGATATGCAACTTTACTGCTAAACTTAATTGCTATTTTTTTACTTTACTTAATTATCATCATTTTCTTCACTGAATTTTGGCTGTTTTGCCATGTTTTCCTTGATTTCACTAGAGATCATTTCAACAAAAACCTTTCCATGGAAGTTTTGTTTCTTCCTCCCTTTCAGAACATTTTGATAATGTGTGAAACAAGTATCATTATACTGCTCCAACGCAACTTTTTCTGGGTGTGTCTTTTCAATAAACTGTTTAATTTTTTCCCAAATCCTCAACATTTCCTTAATCTTGCTTGTACTGATTACCTCACCCACCTTGGGCTTCTCCCCACTAATTTCCTGCAAAACCTCTGTATGCTGCTGCTGATGTAACTCCTTCAATTCCTCCGTCATCAGGACTCATGGTTAAAAGTTAAGAAATTTGCCCAAAAAACTGATAATAAAGACAAAAATAAAGAAGAAAGCAAAAGCAATTCAATACAGAGTGCTCGCATGGCCAAATAAACACTGAAATAAATGAGACAGCCTTGTGTAACTTGTGAAACTGAAAGTTCAGCAGGCTATCTAGTGGAAGGTGGCAGAAGCTCTGATTCAAATATCCGCTCCTGACTTAAAGCAAAAAATCCTGATCCTGACTACTCATATCTCAAATTGCTCATGACTTAATGTGCTCGTGTATCAAGGTAGCATTGTAATTCCAACTACACTAGAAAAGATGGTCACATAAACTTTATGTGGTCACATAAAGTATAACATCCTATTCATCAAAAATTCTCATAACATTTTTTAGATGTACACAGTATTAATTATTCCTTATACTCAGGAAACTGACATTAGCATAAAAGGAGTTAACTAGTAGAGACATAAAGAAAAACTTCCAATCAGGATTTCACTTATAATTAGTTTCTAAACTACTCCTTGATCTTGAGTGCAAATCTCTTCTTTACAGCAATCAATATTATCTCTATCCATGACACTTCAAAACATGTTTAAAAAGCACAGAAATTTCTCAGTGTAATCTTATTAAAACACATGATCCATCAAAACACAAAGGACTTAATCATAGTTACAAGCAAGTTATTGGCCAAACCACCATTCTGACCTTGGTTAATGAGCTAGCCATCTGATTATCATGACTATATAAATGTGCACCCACACCAGAGGGGATGCACTTATAATTGTTTCTTAAATAAAGGCATATATTTTCATTAATTCATCTATATACTTTCTTACAGTAATGCATTTTACAACACTGGAAGAGCAACTATAACTGAAATGACAGGGAGACTGAATCCATTACCTTAGATTCATTAATATGTTTTGCTCTGAACAGTTTAGCTACAAATATATTACATAGGCAATAGCTGAAATTACCTAGATTATTAAAAGGTATTTTTCATTTCTTAAATTCTCAGGTTATCTAGATATGGATTAGCATTTATAAAATAAAGCACTTTTCCCACAACACTCAGGTAAAACAATTATCTTGAATAACTTCTCCAATTAATGTAAAATTATAAATTCATTCATTTCTACAATGCATTATAAACCTAAAATTTCTATAGAAATGAGCTATTTTTAACATGTACTGAATGCCTAAAGACTCTATTCTTTTTTTTTTTAAACCCTTACCTTCCGTCTTAGAATCAATACTGAGTGATAAGGGCTAGGCAATGGGAGTTAAATGACTTGCCCAGGGTCATACAGCTAGGAAGTGTCTGAGGCCAAATTTGAACCTAAGACCTCCCATCTCTAGGCCTGGTTCTCAAGCCACTGAGTCACCCAGCTGCCGCCAAGACCCTATTCTTTAAAGAGAACCTAGATTGACTCAGGTCTGTTGGGCCAACAGAAATATGTGAAGTCACATATAAAGGAGAAGAAGCATCTGGAAAGAACACTGTGCTGGAGAGTTTGGAAGCCTGTATTTGTATTCATGGCTCCATCACTTACTATGTGTCTTCAGGTGAGTAATTAATTCCCTGAGCTTCAGTTTCATGATTGTAAGAAGTTAATATTTACCCTACCTATCCACCATTAGAATGTGAGCAGGGACTGTTTTACTCTTCTATTTATATCCACACTTCACAAGGTGCTTTGTTCATTCCTTAGTTTGTTCGTTCATTCATAGGACTTCATTCATTCATTCATTCATAGGACTTCATTCATTCATTCATTCATAGGACTTGCAGCAAAGAAAGCTATTTATAAATAGCTAACATTTATATATAGCTGCTTTACAATAGCTTGCTGATTGGTCCCTCTGCTTCAAGTCCCACCCCACTCCAATTAAACCTATATTCAGCTGTCAAAAACAGATCTTCCACAGGTATGATCATAGCACCCCACATACTCAAACTCCGGTGGCTCCCCATCACTTCCAAAATGAAATATGGAATCTTCTGTTTAGCTTTAAATTACTACATAACCTAGCCCATCCCCACCTGTCCATTCTTCTTACACTTTATTCTTCCTCAACATACTCTTTGATTTGCTACTCTTCACACAAGATACTTGCTGAAAGATTTCTTTGGCTGTATTCAATGCCTGGAACTTTCTTCCTGATCTTGGGCTCCTGGCTTTCATGTCTCAGCTCAAGCCCCACCTTCTGCAAGAAGTCTTTCCCATTCCTCCTTATTTCTTAGTGCATTCCTTTTGAGATTACCCCCAATTTAGCCTGGATATATACCTTGTTGGCATATAGTTAATAACTAGCACTTATATAGCTCTTTAAGTTTTACAAAGCAGTTCACAAATATTGTTAGATCCTCACAATAATCCTGGATCTTGTGTGCTAATATTATCTCCATTTTATAGAAGAGGAAACTGAGGCTGAAAGGTTAAAAATGGCGAGGCCAAGGACACAGCTAGTTAGCATCTAAGACAGGAATGAAATGGAGTTCTTCCTTTACTGATTTAACAATATATTACCTTTTTTTTTCTTGAAGTAATATCAACTTTTGATTTTCCTATTTTTATTCTGGTGGTTTGCTCATGTAAACACCATTATGGTGGCTCCAAGTCAGTTCCTTCCTTGTCACCTTAGTGTCTTTTGTCCCTCCTCTACTTCAACCTTACAATCTGTGTGTTTGGCTACTCTCCCAGACCCAATTTAATTTTAAAAACATACAACTCTATAACATAGTGGGTTTTATCCCCATTGTACAGATGAGGAAATTTAAAGTGATACCAAAAAATGACTGAATGAGTCAGTCCTGGAATATCAATAAATACACACACACACACACACACACACACACACACACACACACACACACACNAATATCAATACACACACACACACACACACACACACACACACACACACACACACACACCCATGGATAAACAAGTATAATTTACAGGCGAGGAAACTTTAAAGTGATACAAAAAATGTGAATTACTGTCCATGAATATCAATAAACATTGTCTCATATGTATATGTATGTATGTTTATAAGTATATGTGTGTGTATGCATGCATACATATATAAATACAAATGGAGAAACATGAGAGTATAATGTTCTGGACCCACTAGGGCCCGAATAACTGGAGGAGGAGGAGGAAAAGCACTCAGTACACAGGTAGGTTGTTAACCAGGTGTGAACACAGATTCAAGAATACAGTGATTCGTGGTTTGGCATACAACCCTCTTGGAATAAGAGAAGTGACCCAGAGCAAGGTGATAACAGCCTGGCAGGTCTGCTTCCCCACCTCTCCCCAGTTCTCTCTCAAGCTTCATCTCCTTATCCAGTTTATTAATCCATCGTTCCTTTGGGGATGTCGGCTTAACCCTAAATCCAGAAGGGTGGTGAGTCCTGCCTGGCCATTGGGCTGACCAGACACAGGATAATAAAATAGAAATAAAAGAGACCCACGGGCTGGGGGGGGCACACGCGGCCTGAAGGAACAGGATCCACGGGGCTCTGGCCCAGTTGGATGGACATCCCCTTCTCCCACGCGCGCACACGTTCCTCCGGGAGGGGGGGGCCTCTTCTCCACACCCCACCCACTCGCGGGCCCAGACCCGGCTCTCCCCAGTTCTCACGCTCGGGAGCGCGGGGCGGACCCGAGGGCCCCGACAGCTCAGTGCCTGACCCTGACCTCGGACTAGCCAGGCCACCCCGAACGCCCACACCGCCCCACCGCCTCTCTCGGTCTCCGTGCCTAGAGCTCCCCCGCTTCCCGGACGCACTCCTCCCCTAGCCCAGGTCCGCCCGGGAACCCCAACCCCTCCGCCTCACCTAAGCCGCTGCCACAGCCACGACCCCGGTTACACTTCCCAGGGCCGCAGCCGCCGGGTCTCGTACGTGCTCGCTCCCGCCAGCGTGACGTCTCCGTACGTGCGCTCTCCCGACTTCGGAGCGTCGGAGGGACGGAGCGGGGCGGGGCGGGGCGGGGCGGGGCGGGGCGAGACGGGGCGAGACGGGGCGAGGCGAGACGAGGCGGGGAGACTACGCAGTCAAGCACGCCCAAGAGGAGAAGCGGGCCTCTGATCAGACCAGCCAGGTCCTCCTGGCCCAATCCTGGCTCTCTACCCAGCAAGTCCTGGGGCGTGGCGACTTCGTTCTCGACTCCAGTCCCGCTCTTCCCCAGCCACCCCGCCCCTGACATTGACCCAAGTTTACAGATTTTGAGTTGTAAAACATGGAGATCGCCTCTTGAGCAAGGGTTCTACACTGTTTATTCCTCGGAGTGTCTTTATGTGAATCTGCTTATTTACAGTTCTCTCTCCCATTAATGTAAACTCCTTCAGGGAAGGGACTAATTTTACCCCTCTATGCATTCCAAAGAGGCAGAAATATAGTGTTTAAAACACGTGGACCCCTTTGACAATCTGAAGAAGCTTTACGGACTGCTTTTCAGAATGTTTTTTAAATGCTTAAAATGAAAACATAGGATTACAAAGGAAACCAATTATATTCGAAGTAATTTAAACGTCTTTTTTTGGTCATGGATTACAGTTTAAGAATCTCTAATCTAGAACAACTGATTTTACAAATGAGGAAACCAATTGAAAGGAACCTGATTAATCTAGTCCAACATTCCCATTTTACAAGATGAGGAAACTGAGGCTGACAGGTGAAGAAACTCGAGATTCCACAAACAAGATTAGAATCCAAGTCTTCCTCTGCAGTCAGTGCTCTTTCCCACTGGCTTATGCTGCCTGTGTTATTCCCACCATTTTATGCTGCATGTAATTTTCTTGCTAATTTGATTGTACTCATATCTCTATCATTTTTGCTAATTCTTAGTTTTTCTTACACCTCCTCTTATCTGCAACCCCTGGACCACCACCATCCCAGCCATTAAAAGGAACGTTAGGAAAAGGTAAGGGGAAACAAACAGAGGCAAAGCCAAAAGAAAATTTATTATGAAGTAAATATTTTATTTGTATATATTAGATCCATTCATTCATTGCCTTTTTACTTAACCCCATCCTAACAGGGCCATAACTACATAAAGGCAGGGTATTTGGGGGGTGGGGCAGACAACTGAGTGTCTTTCCTGCTTTAAGTGCTAACCCAAACCTTGTTCCCAAATTCCCAAGCTATTTCTAGGGCTTCATTAATGCAAGTTCCTGCATTCAGCCCTAATTCCTAAGTTTTATTCACAGTTAAGATCAGGAAAGGCATGGTCTTTTGGACTTCAAAGACCAGCTGCAGGACAAAGGAAAGCTGCAGCCTCTCTGAGCCTCAGTTTTCCCATCTATAAAATGGAACTGATTTTTGAACAACCCATCTCACAGGATATGAAGAAAGTGCTTTATAAACTGTAAATAAAATGTGATATACACATGAGATGGGGGGAGGGGAAGGGATACAAGGAGAAACATAGGTAACATAAAAACAAAACATATTAATTAAATCTATTTTTTAAAAACAATGCAAGATAGTATCAACTTCTTATAATGTTATAGGCACAGTGGTACTTATTTATATTCCTTGAGGATAAAGGTTATACTAGGATTGAAGACGTGGGTGAAATAAGGATTCCTATCTGTTGGACAGGGTGCATCTATCCAAATTAGTTATTGGCCCCAAATCTTTATTGTGAAAAGAGCATTGGTTGTACAGATATACAGCTACCTAATTGGGCAAAGGTACCTAGATCAACAAGGGAATGACCTTTCCTACCTAGCCTAGAATCTGTTCTCACCTAATTGAAGTATTACACATAAACCCAATCTGCCATTTCATTAAAAATCCTTAAATTTGAAATCTTTCTCAGCAGTTTGAGAGTCTTTCAAATAGAAAACAATGTTTTTAGTTTTAGGAGAATCCTGTGGCAGATAGATATTATTAGTCTATGCTTGAGCAAATGACTCAAAATGCCTAGAGTCCAATAGCCTTTTAAAAAGTTATTGCAACTGTTGTATTGATTCTAACTGAAAGTAGTTACTGCTCCACAAACACAAAAAGCATCTTGTTTATTAAAAAAAAGAAAATATTTATTAATTTTACACCTGCTGGATAGCACAAGACTATTAACACTATAACTCACCGAATGTACAATAAACATTCACGCTTAAATAACAGGACAGGGTTATTTTTAACCAGTAGGTCAGCTTTAGCATCTTATCAAATGCTATTTAGCCCTAGATGTCTTAGCAGTTCTTGGAAGAAAGATCCTGTTAAGAAAAGAGCCTCTATGTCCTTGGATGCATATGACGAGTACCTGGCATGGTCATCCCAGGTCTTAAAATCACTCAAACAAGGTCTAACCCTAAGTTTTTATGTGTCAGCAGTATTTTTACATGATGAAAATGTTTATTCATGTGGGCACAATTAATTAAACAAAGAAAATAATCCAAAATCCCAATGGAACCTCCCTTTAAAATTTTCACACTGTAGCTCTCTAGGTTTGAGAATAGCTACAATGTAAATCCTGGGTATAGAGTTTTTCTGAACTGGGTCTCCTATGTCTTTTACTGTCTCCCATCTTAAGTCCACTAGAATGGACCAATAAGCAGAAGAGTTAGTCTTAAGGGAATGTTATTTGGTTTGATTGCCACCTGCACCACATGTTAATAATACACAAAATAGTTTGGAATTCCTTTGTGATTCCACAAAAGAATAAGCACCTCAGTAAAAGAAAGACGAGACCCTTTCCACAATGTTATCTTCCTTGTCTTAGTAATCTAAAACTTGAAAAATACTGGCATAGAACGAACATCCCATTCAGTGATGGTTTTCAATTTTAGCCAATGAAAATTTCTACTTTTGGTTTGGGGGTGGGAATGGGGAAGTGATAAAAACCAATAGTCTGCTTGCAACAAAATTAATAAGTAAGCAGAAAGGTCAAACTTCAGTTATTGAACCTAAAGTTGAACCTATAAGTAAGTCTGCAACCTTCAGATATACAGTCTTATTAGACCAAGTATTTGTGTGTTTGTGACCACTGAATTTGTGTGATTTTCTGCAAGACTGATATTTACCCAATATTTTCATTTGAGAAGATGAATACTGCACCTCTGGTGCCCTTAGAAACCTTGGACTTGTTTCTACAAATTTTCCAAATCTTCAGTGTATCAAGCTTTATTTTTTTTTCAGGAATAATTATACTGAGTAAATATAAATCTACGTGTTTTCAAAGTTATTTGAAAATGTGACCAAATTGTCTGTTATCCAGAAGGTTCCTTGGCACCTAAGCAAAGTAGCTGCTAAGTTTCCTAACCATGTGTAGCGTCAGACATACCCAAGAAGTCACAGGAAATTAACCAAAATTGTAACTTCATTTAGTTACCTCCATTTTAAGTTAGAACTTTTCTCTGTTCTGGAAAGTAATATAGAGTCTACTGAAGGATTATTATTCACAAAAATCTGTCAGTAGTTGTGTCTCAAAGGACTGCTAAGACATTCTGATTTCAGAAATAGATTTATACATAAAATTCCTGGAATGACTTTTTAAAATAAAATCACCCTTCCCTATCAATTTTATATTCTACTTAACCCCAAGTAAGACTCCTGAACAGGAGCAAATGCAAGAAAAACT
>NC_058132.1:157591558-157649187 GCF_016433145.1 Gracilinanus agilis | reverse complement strand
GCGGGGCGGGGCGGGGCGGGGCGGGGCGGGGCGAGACGGGGCGAGACGGGGCGAGGCGAGACGAGGCGGGGAGACTACGCAGTCAAGCACGCCCAAGAGGAGAAGCGGGCCTCTGATCAGACCAGCCAGGTCCTCCTGGCCCAATCCTGGCTCTCTACCCAGCAAGTCCTGGGGCGTGGCGACTTCGTTCTCGACTCCAGTCCCGCTCTTCCCCAGCCACCCCGCCCCTGACATTGACCCAAGTTTACAGATTTTGAGTTGTAAAACATGGAGATCGCCTCTTGAGCAAGGGTTCTACACTGTTTATTCCTCGGAGTGTCTTTATGTGAATCTGCTTATTTACAGTTCTCTCTCCCATTAATGTAAACTCCTTCAGGGAAGGGACTAATTTTACCCCTCTATGCATTCCAAAGAGGCAGAAATATAGTGTTTAAAACACGTGGACCCCTTTGACAATCTGAAGAAGCTTTACGGACTGCTTTTCAGAATGTTTTTTAAATGCTTAAAATGAAAACATAGGATTACAAAGGAAACCAATTATATTCGAAGTAATTTAAACGTCTTTTTTTGGTCATGGATTACAGTTTAAGAATCTCTAATCTAGAACAACTGATTTTACAAATGAGGAAACCAATTGAAAGGAACCTGATTAATCTAGTCCAACATTCCCATTTTACAAGATGAGGAAACTGAGGCTGACAGGTGAAGAAACTCGAGATTCCACAAACAAGATTAGAATCCAAGTCTTCCTCTGCAGTCAGTGCTCTTTCCCACTGGCTTATGCTGCCTGTGTTATTCCCACCATTTTATGCTGCATGTAATTTTCTTGCTAATTTGATTGTACTCATATCTCTATCATTTTTGCTAATTCTTAGTTTTTCTTACACCTCCTCTTATCTGCAACCCCTGGACCACCACCATCCCAGCCATTAAAAGGAACGTTAGGAAAAGGTAAGGGGAAACAAACAGAGGCAAAGCCAAAAGAAAATTTATTATGAAGTAAATATTTTATTTGTATATATTAGATCCATTCATTCATTGCCTTTTTACTTAACCCCATCCTAACAGGGCCATAACTACATAAAGGCAGGGTATTTGGGGGGTGGGGCAGACAACTGAGTGTCTTTCCTGCTTTAAGTGCTAACCCAAACCTTGTTCCCAAATTCCCAAGCTATTTCTAGGGCTTCATTAATGCAAGTTCCTGCATTCAGCCCTAATTCCTAAGTTTTATTCACAGTTAAGATCAGGAAAGGCATGGTCTTTTGGACTTCAAAGACCAGCTGCAGGACAAAGGAAAGCTGCAGCCTCTCTGAGCCTCAGTTTTCCCATCTATAAAATGGAACTGATTTTTGAACAACCCATCTCACAGGATATGAAGAAAGTGCTTTATAAACTGTAAATAAAATGTGATATACACATGAGATGGGGGGAGGGGAAGGGATACAAGGAGAAACATAGGTAACATAAAAACAAAACATATTAATTAAATCTATTTTTTAAAAACAATGCAAGATAGTATCAACTTCTTATAATGTTATAGGCACAGTGGTACTTATTTATATTCCTTGAGGATAAAGGTTATACTAGGATTGAAGACGTGGGTGAAATAAGGATTCCTATCTGTTGGACAGGGTGCATCTATCCAAATTAGTTATTGGCCCCAAATCTTTATTGTGAAAAGAGCATTGGTTGTACAGATATACAGCTACCTAATTGGGCAAAGGTACCTAGATCAACAAGGGAATGACCTTTCCTACCTAGCCTAGAATCTGTTCTCACCTAATTGAAGTATTACACATAAACCCAATCTGCCATTTCATTAAAAATCCTTAAATTTGAAATCTTTCTCAGCAGTTTGAGAGTCTTTCAAATAGAAAACAATGTTTTTAGTTTTAGGAGAATCCTGTGGCAGATAGATATTATTAGTCTATGCTTGAGCAAATGACTCAAAATGCCTAGAGTCCAATAGCCTTTTAAAAAGTTATTGCAACTGTTGTATTGATTCTAACTGAAAGTAGTTACTGCTCCACAAACACAAAAAGCATCTTGTTTATTAAAAAAAAGAAAATATTTATTAATTTTACACCTGCTGGATAGCACAAGACTATTAACACTATAACTCACCGAATGTACAATAAACATTCACGCTTAAATAACAGGACAGGGTTATTTTTAACCAGTAGGTCAGCTTTAGCATCTTATCAAATGCTATTTAGCCCTAGATGTCTTAGCAGTTCTTGGAAGAAAGATCCTGTTAAGAAAAGAGCCTCTATGTCCTTGGATGCATATGACGAGTACCTGGCATGGTCATCCCAGGTCTTAAAATCACTCAAACAAGGTCTAACCCTAAGTTTTTATGTGTCAGCAGTATTTTTACATGATGAAAATGTTTATTCATGTGGGCACAATTAATTAAACAAAGAAAATAATCCAAAATCCCAATGGAACCTCCCTTTAAAATTTTCACACTGTAGCTCTCTAGGTTTGAGAATAGCTACAATGTAAATCCTGGGTATAGAGTTTTTCTGAACTGGGTCTCCTATGTCTTTTACTGTCTCCCATCTTAAGTCCACTAGAATGGACCAATAAGCAGAAGAGTTAGTCTTAAGGGAATGTTATTTGGTTTGATTGCCACCTGCACCACATGTTAATAATACACAAAATAGTTTGGAATTCCTTTGTGATTCCACAAAAGAATAAGCACCTCAGTAAAAGAAAGACGAGACCCTTTCCACAATGTTATCTTCCTTGTCTTAGTAATCTAAAACTTGAAAAATACTGGCATAGAACGAACATCCCATTCAGTGATGGTTTTCAATTTTAGCCAATGAAAATTTCTACTTTTGGTTTGGGGGTGGGAATGGGGAAGTGATAAAAACCAATAGTCTGCTTGCAACAAAATTAATAAGTAAGCAGAAAGGTCAAACTTCAGTTATTGAACCTAAAGTTGAACCTATAAGTAAGTCTGCAACCTTCAGATATACAGTCTTATTAGACCAAGTATTTGTGTGTTTGTGACCACTGAATTTGTGTGATTTTCTGCAAGACTGATATTTACCCAATATTTTCATTTGAGAAGATGAATACTGCACCTCTGGTGCCCTTAGAAACCTTGGACTTGTTTCTACAAATTTTCCAAATCTTCAGTGTATCAAGCTTTATTTTTTTTTTCAGGAATAATTATACTGAGTAAATATAAATCTACGTGTTTTCAAAGTTATTTGAAAATGTGACCAAATTGTCTGTTATCCAGAAGGTTCCTTGGCACCTAAGCAAAGTAGCTGCTAAGTTTCCTAACCATGTGTAGCGTCAGACATACCCAAGAAGTCACAGGAAATTAACCAAAATTGTAACTTCATTTAGTTACCTCCATTTTAAGTTAGAACTTTTCTCTGTTCTGGAAAGTAATATAGAGTCTACTGAAGGATTATTATTCACAAAAATCTGTCAGTAGTTGTGTCTCAAAGGACTGCTAAGACATTCTGATTTCAGAAATAGATTTATACATAAAATTCCTGGAATGACTTTTTAAAATAAAATCACCCTTCCCTATCAATTTTATATTCTACTTAACCCCAAGTAAGACTCCTGAACAGGAGCAAATGCAAGAAAAACTGTCATCAAGACACAGGTTTTGCTTTTATTTTTTTCCCATGTCAAAAATAACAGTTTAGTCTATATGCAAACATCAGGTGATCAAGTATTTCCTGGTGATTACCTTAATGTATTTATTAATAGTGGTCCCCTGACATTTTTTACTTTTCCTGAGTCCAAAGTTGGTCATTCTATAAAAAGGTCCAGAAGAATTTACAGTAAATTGAAAGTGAAATGTATAGGAAATTAGGACAGCCAACTTTCCCTCCAACCTTCACGAATGAATGTTCGTTTTAAGACAGCACTAAAAAGAATGAAAACGCGATGCATTTCTGTGAATGGCTAGTTGATTGTACAGCTGGAATGAGGAAAGAAAGAATCCATCCTTCACCAATGACCAAGAAATGGATCCTTATGGGCACTGAAAAGGCACTGAAATCACTTTAAAACCATCCAATAGTTTTTGACAATTCTGCCTTTATCTTTGCTCCCTTCCTGATACAACCATAACTGTAGAATGGAAGGCAAAGCACTTCTGTGGGGTTAAAGTACTACTACTGGACTTTATTTTTCCAGGAAACCCACTTTCCTGGCAAAAAGACAAGTATCCTGATGCTAGGTGGAGGAGGGGCTCAGTACCACCAGTGCAGACAATGGTACCCAGTCAGCTAAACCGGGATAATCCAGGCTGAGTGGAACACTGCCAATAAGCCAATGATTTTCAAAGGGGAAGTGAAAAAGACAGTCAGGAAAATAATTATAACAAGAGTTTCTTCAAGGCTCTACTGTCAAGTCTTTCTATACTTCCACCAGTTAGCCAGTGGTATTTACCAATTGATCTCTGCTGCTTACTGGGCTCCCTTGTTTACAGCTTGGAGAGGACTTGAAAACAGAAGATGAAGCAGCTCTGACCTCTAACAAGTCTGCAAAATGCCCCTTGTAGCATCGATGCTGGGCAGATACAAGGCCTGTGCTGCCAACAGACATTAACGAGGCAGGTATTTTTCCCCCTTTGGTATGAATACAATAAATACGATATTTAAGTACTTCCACAAAGGAAAAATAAGGCTTGTCAAGTGTGTCAAAATCAACTTAGAAACAAGCCAAAGTTCTGTACTTTCTCCTGCTACAAAACTCCTTTGCTCTGAACAATTTCCCTGAAATGCTTGGCCTCTTTCATACATGACAGTATGTCTATGGAGTCCTAAGAGTCAGATCCTTTTTGTGATGACTGCAGCTATAAAATCAACCTCCTAGCAAGAACTTCAAAACTCCTAGCTTCAAAACTCTGGAGTAAATAATAAATTAAAAAGAATTCCAAGTTTGAGATTTGCTAAGTGGTAGTCAGGAGACACGATGGGATTGCTTGATTCCAACTCCAGGGACAAAGGTTAAGTTTTAGTAATATGCACTTCACTGTTTCCATTCCCATTGGTGGTCGTAATGATGTACTGGGTGGTTTGTGGTGGGTTAGTCGTTTGGCTCTCCAAGGCATCAGCATGTGTGGATTGCTGTGAAACGCCCACTTGGACTGCACTGGAGAGGGCCGAGGTTTGCTTTTCTTCTATTTCTGGCTGACCTTCTGATATCACAAAATGAGTCTGAAAAATAAAAGAAGAAAAAAAAAAGTAAGCTTTTAGAAAGATCTAGAGTCTAGATGGAGGAAAAAATAAATACAAGAGTACACAGTGATAAAGCTGGGATCCTGAGAAAGGAACTCTAAATGCAACAGAAGTGTTACACATATAACTAGAAAAAGCACTTATGTATAGCAGATAAGATACTGAATGACTTAGAAAGATGCATTATACTATAATAATAACTGCCATTTCTAGAGTGATTTCAGGTTTGCAATGCACTTTACATAGACTTTTCCCATTTGATCCTCACCATAACCCCATTCAGGTAGGTACATCATTATTCCCATGTTATAGAAAAGGAAACTGAGGATCAATGACTTGTTTATAGTCATAGGACTAAGGAATGAATTCTTTCTTCCCTCCCTCCAACTGTATAATCAACAAGTTAAACCTAGGGCTCTTAAGCTCTAGTCCAGCACTCTCACCACTAAATTATATTGGCTCTTATTAGCAATTATAAAAAGGTAAATAGATGCTTATCAAGTCTTTAGGTGGCACAAAATTAAACAAAAGTAATAAACTGAGTTACAATACAAAGATAGAAAAATATCTATACAAACCACCTGGCAAAGAAAGTAATAAGGCCCAGTTGAAGGTCACAATAAAATAATGGAGAAAGGGGTGGTGTGTACAGCCATAAATGACTGCCCAAAGCAAAATATAAGAAGAAAATCTGAGAACTAGTTGTCTTACTACAAGTAGACAAATTGACTTTACAATAACTATCATTAGCAGCACTCAGAGAGAGCTGCCCACAGAAGTTGGAAATGATAAAGTAAATAGAGACCTTAATTTGGAGTCAGGAAGACTATAGTTCTAATCCAGTCTCAGACACTAACTATGTGGCCCTGGGCTAGTACTTTAACCTCTCTGTAGCAATTTCCTTATCTTTAAAATGAGGAGGTTGGACTGGATGGCTTCTAAGTTCTCTTCTAGTTTCAAGTCTATTATCCTATAACACAGACTGGCTATGTGAACCTAGGCAAGTTTACTTAATCTCTCAAAGCCCCAGACTACTCTCTAAGACCATGATGGTGGACCTATGGCACATGTGCCAAAAAGGGCACACAGAGTCCTCTCGGTGGGTACCCCTGCAGTTGCCCACCACAGTTTGTTATTAGACATAGGGTGGAGCTATTCCCTTCCCCATCTCTACATGACTGAGGACATTCCTCACTTCACCGGCCCCTCTGCTCAGCAGCCCAATGGCAGCCCAATGGGAGCACTTCCTCCCTCTCCTGGCTGGTGGGGGGAGAGGGAGGATGGTAGCACTCCATCTCTAAAAGGTTCACCATCACTGCTCTAAAACTATAAATTCAATAAAAGATGCCCATATGTTTTTGTAAGAAGTTCCTCACTGGGAACCTTCTAGATCACTGAAATCAGAGGTCATTAATATGTATAATATTAATATAATAATCTGAGATTTAATGGGATCAGATTCATAACATATGACTCTGAGGGTTGAGTATACCTTATTCTAAAGAAAGAAGATAGCAAAAAGGTGAGGGGCAGGGGGCAGCTGGGTAGCTCAGTGGATTGAGAGCCAGGCCTAGAGACGGGAGATCCTAGGTTCAAATCCAGCCTCAGACACTTCCCAGTTGTGTGACCCTGGGCAAGTCACTTGACCCCCATTGCCTACCCTTACCACTCTTCCACCTATAAGTCAATACACAAAAGTTAAGGGTTAAAAAAAATAAAAAAAAAAAAAAGGTGAGGGGCAGCAGAGGGTAGAATTATATATTTAAAAGGTATACTCCAGTGACCCCCCCCCCAAAAAAAAAGGAGCTTGGGGGAAGAGGAAGGAAATATGATAAAGTTTGCATTTGAGTAAAGATCAAAGAGGGAAAAAGAAAAGTAACTTTGTCATAGAAGTATAACATTGACCACATAGAACAAAAGAAAAAAAAGAAAATATAAGACAGGAAATAGATCATATGCCTAGCATAAATCAGAAGTAGTGGTGAGAGACTTCAAATAACCAGACATCTTTTTTGAGTTCTATCTCTCCCAAAATGAAAACAGCAAAAAATTTCCTGTCATTCAAAAGGAAGAAAAGCCAAAAAGGGCAAACTATTCTAGTTCAGAGTCTCACAAAAAGGGAGGAACTAGAGGCTGGTACAGAAATAATGGGAACCTTGGCAGGCATAGAGTATGTGAAAGATGTGAAGATTAAATTACTTGAGAGACTGGTTTGGGGTAAGAATCTCAATTTATTATAATCAATAAAGTAATAGGGTCAGTGATTCCCTCAAATGACCAAAGACCCTGAAAGTTCTCTAGGCAGATCTATAGTTTTAGAAGCTCGTTATTCAGCCCCCTCCCTTGAATACCCCAAGATAATCATTGTCCTTTTATGTTCTAATGGAGGGACACAATGTGTGTGTGTGGCAGGGGTGGCGGTGGGGGAGAGTTGTGTGAATGTGTATACACACAAGTATATACATAGCATATAGTTAATAAATGCAAATATATATTGTTTTTTAGTCATTTTCAGCCTTTTCTGATTCTTCATGACCCCATTTGGAGCCCTCCTGAAAGAGATACTGGAATGGTTTCTAATTTTCTTTTCCAACTCATTGTAGAGATGAGGAAACTGAAGTAGAGTTAAGTGACTTGCCCAGGATGATCACACAAATATTGTCTGAAGCCAGATTTAAACTGAGGAAAATGAGTCCTCTTGATTTCAGGACAGGCACTTTGGCATCTGAGCTACCTAGCTCCCCCCTCTTCCCTCTCCTACAAATATATACAAAGTAGTTGAAAGGAAGGCAAAAACTAATACTTAATGGGAGGAGAAGTCAGGAAGACTTCATGCAGAAAATAGTGCTGAACAAATTGTGGCATATGATTCTGATGGAATACTACTGCACCATAAGAAATGACAAGTAGGTCAATTTTTTTTTTTTTAAACTGGGCAAGATGGGGGAAGCTAAGTGGCTCACTGGATTGAGAGACAAGGAAGAAACAAGAAGTCTTGGGTTCAAATCTGGCCTCAGACACTTCCTAGCTGTGTGACCCTGGGCAGGTTACTTAACCCCTACTGCCTAGCCCTTACCACTCTTCTCCCTTAGAACCAATACACAGTATTGATTCTAAGACAAAAGGTAAGAGTTTTTAAAAAACAAATTTGGAAAGACCTATATGAAATTATGAAGAGTGAAACAAGCAGAACCAAAAGAGCATTATATACAGCAACAGAAATGGTGTTTGAAGAATGATTTGTATATGTCCACCTCCAGAGAAGCAACTAATAAATAGAAACAAGCAAGATATATGTCCTTTTATCAAATGGTGCTTTCCGATACGGGAAGGGAAGGGAGGGAGATAACTAGGTTATGTATGGTTTTAAAAGCTAAAGAGTTTATACTTCAAACAAATGAAAATAATTTATGAAGTGTTCACCCTGTGCCAGGTCCTTTGCTAAGACCAATGAATACAAATGCAAGCCAGCAAGATAATCCCTGTTCTCAAGGACCTTACATTCCAGTGGGGAAAGGAAACACAAAAAGAAGCTAGAAAGATAAGAGAATGAGGGTTCCTGCATTATAACATGGCTAGGTAATGGCCTAGAAGTAACATGATCCCTCTTCTACCCTTAGAGCCCAATTCCAAGGAGCAGAGCTTAGGGTCTGGTGGGAAGAGAATGAAGTCAACCAGAGAGCAGGTGGCATAGTACAGCAATGCACAGGAAGGAGTAAGGAACAAAATAAAGCAAAAGCTCATCAGGGCTAATGGGCAAAGTCTTAGCACAAGTGGGAGGTAAATGAGGATGTCTCAGATGATGAGCATTTATTAAAATACTTTAAAATTTATAAATCACTATATGCATTGTTTGATTTGAGAATTCAATTAACCTAGCAGTTAGAGAGAACTTTGTTTCCCTTGATGAATTTGAGTCATCTGGTGCAAAATGAACTATATCCTTGAGTCCTGAAAGAACTGGTGGATGTAAGTGCAGAGCCACAATCAGTAATATTTGACAGAGCATGGAAAAAGAGCGAAGACTAAAAGGTAAATGTTATTCCTGTTTTCAAGAAATAAAAAAAAAATAGAGTCTAGAAACTACGTCAGTGAGCTTGACTTCAATTTTATGTTACTAAAAGATGTGGAAGCAGTGATCACAAAGAGCCAGCACAGCTTCATCAAAAATGAACTATGCTAAAAAAAAAAATGAAAAATGGAAAAAAACCAACAAAACCAAACTGAACACAGTACAATTAGAGTGGCCAACCATGGCCCTAGAGCTGAGACAATGTACCTTCCTCCCCTCGTGTAGACCTGGGAGACTGGTTGTAGAATGTTAAATATGTTGTCAGACCACTTGGTAGAGTTTCTTAAACACAGTTTTTCTTTATAAATCTGTTACAGAGAAGTTTGCTGAGAGGGTATTTGAAAATAAATGTCATGTAAAAACAAAAGGAATCAGCAAAAACAAGCAGAATCCAAAGGAGAATTGGCCAAGTAAATTTCCTTTACTGACAAGATTACTAGTGTATTCAAGAGAATATGGTGGCTAGAGTTCATACCTAGATTTCATCAAAGCTTTTGACAAAGTATCTGATGCAATCTCCTGGCAGAAGTATGTGAGCTAGACAATAGTACTATAAATGGCTTTAGAAATGAAGAAATGAGGGATAGCTGGGTGACTCAGTGGATTGAGAGCCAGACTAGGAGGTCCTAGGTTCAAATCTCAGACACTTCCTAGCTGTGTGACCCTGGGCAAGTCACTTAACCCCCATTGCCTAACCCTTAGTGCTATTCTGCCTTAGAACATATGCACAGTATTGATTCTAAGATGGAAAGTAAGGGTTAAAAAAAAAGAAAGGAATGAAGGAATGAATGAAATAAAATTTAGAAGTCAACATGAGTCAGATATGTGAAATTACAGTTTAAAAAGCTAATGTGATCTTGGGCTGCATTAGGAAAGGCTTTGTTGTTTAGATATGTCTAATTCTTCATGACCCCATTTGGGTCCTGGAAAAGTTAGTGGAGTGGTCTGGCATTTCATTCTCTAGTTCAGTTTAAAGATGAGGAAACTGAGACAAACAGGTTAAATGATATATCCAAGATCATAAAGATAGTTTGTTTCTGAAGCTGGACTTAAACTAGGGTCATCCTGACTTCAGGCCCTGCAGACTGTCCACTGATCCACCTATAGCTGCCTTGCAAGAAGGGCATAACTTCAGTAATAAGGAGATAGCAGTCCGCTACATTCTCACTTTGTAAGACCATATCTGATGTACTGTGTAGTTCTAAATACCACAATTTAGAAAGGGCACTGGAAGGACAATTTCTCCTCATTTCTCAAATGGATGTACTACTGAGGGATTTTTCCACCAAGAAAGATCTCATAAACCTTGGGACTCTACCTCATCACAATCTCCTATCACTCTGACTAGAGGGTAACTTCATGATCTCCAAATCTCTACTTAAGGAGGTAGTAGCTAGTACAGAAATTCTGTTTCTCATCTGGCTCCACTATTCTGGAACTTTTCTCACTTCTCCACAATGCTCCCAAAGCTGGGTACTTTCTCTCCCTCTCTTTCCCACTTTTCAGCTTCCTGTTGTGTGTTGTCTTCTCCTATTAAATTGTTGACTCCTATTAAATTAAGCATGGACTGTCCTTTTTTGTCCTTTCCCCCCAAAGTCCTTAATAAATGTTTATTGACTGTCATTGATAAATTAAGATTACCCAAAATAGGGCAATCAGCTCTGATAAAGGTCTCATTTCTCAAATACATAAAGAACTAAGTCAAATTTATAAAAATACAAGTAATTCCCCAATTGGTCAAAGGATATGAATAGGTACTTTTCAAATGAAGAAAACAAAGCTATCAATAATCATATGAAAAAATGTTCCAAATCCCTCTTGATTAGAGAAATGCAAATTAAAACAACTAAGGTACCACCTTACACCTATGATGATAGTGGAATACTATTGTGCTGTAAGAAATGATAAGCAGGATGATTTCAGAAAGAACTGGAAAGACTAAGTGATACAGGTGAAATGCAGAATAAAATGAGCAGAACTAGGGGAGCATTATACATAATAGTAACTGAAATATTGTGTAATAATCAAATGTGATAGACTTTGCTACTAAAAGCAAAATAATGATCCAAGGCAATTTTGAGGGACTTGTGAAAAGAATGCTATCCACCTCCAGAGAAAGAACTGTTAGAGTACAAATGCAGATGAAAACATCTAATTTCTCACTTGTTAATTTGGGTATATGATTTGGGGTTTTGGTTTTATGAGATTATTCACTTACAAAAATTAATAACCTGGGAAAATGTTTGTGTGATAATACATCTATAACCCAGAAATTAAATAAATAAATGTGTGTTGGGGGCGGGGAGAGATAGGACAATCAGAATAGCAGACCTTAAGTACATGCCAAACTAGGATCAATTAAAGGAACCAAGGACATTTAACTTGAAGAGAGAAGACTCAGAAGGAATATGAGAGCTGTCTTCAGGTAATTAAAAAAGGTTTCATGTATTTCAAAGGCTCTTATGTAAAAGAGGGGTTGGATTTGGTCTGCAATAGGTAGAAGCTATAAAAAGGCAAATATAGGCTGGATGTAAAAGGAAAATACCCTTACAATTGGAGAATACGCCAAGTGGAATGGACTATGGGAGACAATCATTCCCTTTCTCTAAAGGTCTTTAAGCAAAGGCCGGGAGACTATTGGTCAAGTATGTTCCAATAGAGATTCTTTTTTGAGCATAGATTAGACTAGAAGACTATTGAGTTTCTTCTAATCTGAAATTAAAGACTATGATTTGGTAAGGTTAGGCTGGAGTTCAGACTTGATGTTCCAGGTAATTAAAAATCCTTGGAGGTTCCTGAGCAGGAAAGGATCATGATGAAAATGATCATTAAGAAAAATAAGTCTGGTAGTGGCATATTTACTATTATTAAATTAGAAAGAGAATGGGAAGACATCACAGTGCAATGGAGAATGGCGAATATGGAAGCAAAGGGCACTGATCTCAACCCCAGCTTTGCTAGTAACTACCTGTGTTGCCCCTGGCCAAGTTAGATAATTTCTCTGGGCCACTTTTGCAATGGGTGGGGGTTGGGGAGGTGGGAATTTTCCAAAATTCTTGCTTTCTAGTTCTAAATTCATGATCCAATGATTTTTGATTGTCTTCCCTGTTTGATTCTTGGGACACAGGATCAAAAACTATCCTTAATTTGAATTTTTATAACCTGCTATTTTTAAAATTATTAATAGCAACAATAATTTACCATATATTTTATTTAGTTTTTTAAATCCATAACTTCTGTCTTCGAATCAGTACTAAGTATAGGTTCCAAGACAGAAAAACAGTAAGGGCCAGGCAATTAGGGTCACATAGCTAGGAAGTGTTTGAGGCCAGATTTAACCCTGCCCTACCACTCTATCCACTTAGCCACATAGCTTCCCCTTACCATGTACTTAAAAGAGTATATGGTGTTTTGCACAATGTTTTGTGACCTTTTGTAAAAAGCATGTATTAATATTGTCTCACTTTTATAAATGAGGAAATTGAGATTCATTGTGATTAAGTAACTTGCCCATTGTCACATTGCTAGTGAATGTCAGAAGATAGATCTGAACCCAAATCTTGTGACTCCCAGTCAAGCATTCCATCTACTCTGCCAGACTACCCATCAGTTTGTGAGTTTGTGTATATGTCCATTTTTGTCCTCCTTAGCCATCATCAATTGTAGAATGATGATAATTTTTTCTCAAGGTTTTATTATTTCTCCTTCACCAGCCAAGTCTTCCTTGTGGGTCAATTATATTCAGAGTAGCAGGTCTCTTCATCATTTTCTTTACCTTCTTAAAGATTAATTTAAGACAGGGCAATAATATTATTTTTATATTACAAACATTGTTTCAGACACTATGACTTTAGTGGAGATCTCGCTCAGGGAAAGATGATGGTATATTATCTATTACATCTACAGCTCTACCTGGTCTCATCTCCACAGAACAAGATGTCCCTCCCAGGATAAGCTCATCACTTCTTGACTCCACCATGCTGCTGCCCTAAACCTGGATACCACCTCCCTTAGCCTCCTCTCCCCCAGGAGGAAGGCTGGAGAGTAGAGTAACAAACTCCTCTCAAAGCCTTCCTCTGCAGAGGCCAGACTTCCAGCTCACTCCACTTTGCATTGTATGATTAGAGAATTTTGTACCTTTGAACTACATCCCCCAGAAGTCCTTCAGTATTTCCCAGAATTCCTTTTAATCTCTCCACCACCTTGCATGGTCACATTTTGTATATAGTTGTGGGTAACTCTGCCTCTCTTTTTCTCTTCTCTCAAGACCAGGGCTGGGTTAGCTAGCTTTTTTCTTTAGTTATTATTAATAAACTTTATAAAATATAACAGTTATTGTATATTAATTTTAATCTTAACAGCAGCTGACTGGTTTCAACTGAATGAACATCTAACATTCCCTTGCCTATCTTCACCCCATCTCATTCACCTGTTTTCTAGCCTCCTTTTTTTTTTTTTTTAAACCCTTACCTTCCATCTTGGAATCAATACTGTGTATTGGTTCCAAGGCAGAAGAGTGGTAAGGGTAGGCAATGGGGGTCAAGTGACTTGCCCAGGGTAACACAGCTGGGAAGTGTCTGAGGTCAGATCAGATTTGAACCTAGGACCTCCCTTCTCTAGGCCTGGCTCTCAATCCACTGAGCCACCCAGATGCCCCCTCTACCCTCCTTTTGTCGGTTTTCTTACCCCATTAAACTCTGCAAGGGCAGAGTCTTTCTTCTTATTATTTGTATCCCCAGTGCTTAGTACAATGTCTGGCACATAGTAGGTACTTAATAAATGCTTATGGAATCATTGAATTGATGCAGGACAAAGTATCATTTGGGTCTACTTTTAAGTTTGAAACCTAGTCCAGCATTCCCATCAGTCAGGACAGAGAGCTAACTCTTTGCTTACCTGAGTAACTGCCTTCACTTGGCCAGTATTCACAGTGGTAACAGGAGTTGTCACAGCTGTCTCTGCTATCACATACTGACCCTGAGGAATGGCCATCATTTGGAGCTCAGACGCTGAAACAGAAAATATCCACAGTGGTTTCAGAGTTTAGAGTGACAGTTTATAGAATTAAATGCTTGGTTGGTAGCCACATTTCCCATGGAAGTTGCCTGTAATAAGCCTCTTATGATAATTCTTGTGATTATATAACCTTGTCTTACTGGTAAGAGGAAGAATTGTTATTTATTATGAGTAAATGTTAATAGCTTAAAACTACACAAAGACTTTTAGGACACTCTATATAGTTTATTATCGTAAATTGATGTTGGAAGAGGTCCTTAATGAATAATCTCATAGGAGAAATATCAGATAAAGTGTGAAAAGGAATGGGTATAACTGGTTACTTAAACCATGTCTGCACACTGAATAAAGGATCCATCCTCTCAATTCTGTCAGTTAAACATGAGGTAGATCAGAACTAAAGCTGAAATCAGAAAACTAATAGGAAACTATGCATTTTAAATAAGAAAATTTTAGCTTTCTGGAGATCATGACAGAAGGCAGAACAGAAAACTAGAATAATAACCTAAAATGATGACTAGGACCACAATAAATTTATATTACATAATTTCAAACTGGGCCCTCATTGCAACAAGTCAGTAAAATCCTTTTGCATCTATCTAATAAACTCACTATGCCACTTATGTATGTAGAGGAGTGATTACTTCAAACCTATCAGATTGACCAACATGACAATACAAGAAGGTGATAAATGTTGGAAGGAATGTGGCAAAATTGGGACACTTATTGGCAGAGTGATGAACTGATTCAACCATTTTGAAGGGTAATTTGGGCCTATGTCCAAAAGGTTATAATATCACTTCAAAGTTTTGTATCCCAAAGAGATAAAAAAATAAAAAGGGGGAGAAAGGGCCTACTTGTACAAATTTTTATAGCATCTCTTTTTGTGCTAACAAAGAATTGGAAATTTGGGGGGATGTCCATCAACTGGGGAATGGTTGAACAAATTGTGGTCTATGTTGGTGATGGAATACTTTAAGAAATGAAAAACAGCATGATTTCAGAAAGAGCTGGAAAGACCTATATGAACTGATATAGAATGAAATAAGCAGAACCAGGAAAAATTTTACACAGGAACTGCAATATTGTGGAATGATCAACTGTGACAGGTTTAGCTACACTCAGCAATAAAATGACAATTTCGAGGTACTTATGACAAAGAATGCTATCCATCTCCAGAGAAAAACTGTGGGAGTTGGAAATGCAGATTAAAGCATATTTTTCACTGTAGTTTATTTGGCTTTTGATTATGAAGTTTTGGTTTTATATAATTATTGTCTTATAAAAATGAACAATATGGAAATGTGTTTTGCATGATAATACATGGATGACTCAGATCGAACTGCTTGCCTGCTTCAGGAGGTGGGGGGGATAAGAGGAAGGGAGACAATTTGGATCATATAACTTCAGAAAACTTATGTGGAAATTTTTTATTACATGTAATTGATGAAATAAAATACCTTTAAAACAGAAAAATAAAAAATAAGGAAAGAAAATAAAAGTATATGGTCAGTCCATGCACAAAACACCAGGACCATTTTCATTCAACTTAAGTCAGCAAAGAAGTATTATACACCTACTCAATGTGAGCTCTGTGCTAGTGGAAGAAATACCAAGTTTAAATAAGGCATGGCCCTTGCATTCATGAAGCAGAGCAGGGAATCAGACCATAATACTATGACAAATAGCATTCCATGATAGACCTGGTGACAGACTCTATGTCCCTTTTCTGAGGACCAGCCCAGCTAAATTTTGCCAAACTTCACCTGGTTGGCCTCAGAGTTACAAATTATGAGGCCATAACAGCTCCCAACGATTAGAGTGGAGAGACTTGAGGGAGGCAGAAAGACCCAGAAGCAGGCTATTGCAGTAATCCAGGTATGAGGTAATGAGGACCTACACCAAGGTGGCAGCCACATAAATGGAGAGAAGGGGACATATATGAAAAATGTTGTAAAGGTGTAATTTGACCAAAATGGGCAACATATTGGATATGTGTGGGGCGAGTATACATGAGGAGTTGAAAATGACAATGAAGTCAATGAGTCTGGATGACTGGGAGAATAGCGATGCTCTTGTTAGCAATAAAAAAGTAGAGAAGGGAGAAAGGTTTAAATGGAAAGATAATGAGTTCTGTTTTGGATATTTTAAGCTTGAAATTCCTATGGGACATACCTAAACAGATGTCAAAAAAAAGGCAGTTAGTGATGCTGAAGGGAAGCTCAGGAGAGTGTTGTGAGGGTTTATTTAGTAATTAAGTATTAAGGTTGGATCTAGCAGGAAGGGCTGGAGCATTCCAAGATGGAATGAAGGAGCAGGAAGTAGGGCTTGTGCTCTGAGAGAGACTCCATTAGTGGTTGGCACAAACTGTTGCTAGCCCTGGTATGTAAATGAAATTAACTCTAGCCCATTCATAGTCAAAAATCTACTTACCCTAGGCATCTAGATTATATCATCCCCTCTAGATGCCTAGGGTAAGTAGATTTTTGACTATGAATGGGCTAGAGTTAATTTCATTTACACACTGGGAGATCCCAGAGTTAAGGACACCCTGCATCCTGATTCCCTGGGATCCTGAGTGGTGGTGGCTTTCAGCAAGTGGACAAGACCTGCAGAGCTGCACCAAGTAGAGGAGGGGTTTGGGATCTGGTGGACAGTATCTCAAGCACACTCTCTCTACTTGGGTACCTTGGACCACACCACCTCGGCTTTTGGCATCCTGTGATCATCTTTGGATTACTGTGAGAACCCTCAAAGCCACCCTCAGCCCCTTTAGCTGTGCTGGTCAAACCTGGCTGGAACCAGATTAGAAGCAGCCTTCCCAGTGACTCCAGAACTGCTCCTTTGAGCCCTGCCTGGCCTAGGTCAATTAGAGTTAGAGTAGACAAATCCTCCCCTTGCCCCTGTGATTTGCCCTTTAGGGTTTTAAGTGTAGAATCCCCTATCCCACCTTTATTAGTAAATCATAATTAAAACTGTTAAAACCCTTTACCTTACCTGCTGGTTCCAAAGACCCTGGCCTAGGGTGAGCAGAGTGACAGTTGGGGCCAACTGCCATTCTTGATTCTTGGTCTCCCTATCCTGGCTGGTTCTGTCTCTCCTTCAACCCAGTGTGTGTACCCACAAACCATTAGGACACATTTACATCCCTGGTGCCCCACTCTTTTTACAAGAGAGACTAGGGTTAGATAAAGACTTAAGAATTATCTTCATGGAGTGAACTGGAATGACCTCCAGGAATTGATGCAGAGTGAAAGGAGCAGAGCCAGAAGAACATTGTACACAGAGACTGATACACTGTGGTAAAATAGAATGTAATGGACTTCTCTACTAGCAGCAATGCAATGACCCAGGACAATTCTGAGGGACTTATGAGAAAGAAAGCTACCCACATTCAGAGGAAGAACTGTGGGAGTAGAAACACAGAAAAAAAATAACTGCTTGATCACATGGGTTGATGGGGATATGATTGGGGATGTAGACTCTAAGCGATCATTCTAGTGCAAATATCAATAATATAGAAATAGGTCTTGATCAACGACACATGTAAAACCTAGTGGAATTGTGTGTTACGGGATGGGGTGGGAGGAGAGGAGAGGAGAGAAAGAACATGAATCATGTAACCATGGAAAAATTTTCTTAATCAATTAAATAAAATTTTAAAAAAAGAATTATCTACATGGAGATGGCCATTGAATCCTTAGGAGTTATTGAGGACCAAATGAAAGAGTAACAGAAGAGAGGACCCAGGACTGATGCTGGGGGGCTACCTGTAAATAAAGGTGTACCACAGAGGAAGATCTTGCCAAGGAGAATAAGGAGAACAAACAGACAGACAAAGCAGTCATGAAAAAGAAATTTTCCAAGAGGAGAGGGTAACCAAAAATAGCAAATGCTTTAGTTAGGTCAAAGAAAAATTTGGGAATGAAGAAATCAGTACTAATTCAGGAAAGAGCAGTTTCATTTGAATTATGAAGCTGGAATCCAGAATGCAGTGAAATCAGGTTATAGCTGAGAAACTGGCAGCACCTAGTGTAGATGGCTTTTGCAAGGAATTTAGCCTAGAAAGGGAGGAGAGATATAGGTATTAGCTAGCAGCTAGGTCAGATGAAGCAAGGTTTTTGGGGGGGTTTTTAATCCTTAATTTTTGCCTTGGGATCAGTTTCAAGGCAGAAGAGAGGTAAGAGCAAGGCAACTGGGATTAAGTGACTTGCCCAGGGTCACACAGCTAGGAAGTGTCTGAGGCCAGATTTGAACCCAGATTGTCAATTTATCCACTGTGCTACCTAGCAGCCCATGGAATGAAGGTTTTTAAGGATGGGGAAAACATGAGCATATTTCTAAGGCAGGAGAGAAGAAGTTAACAAATTCAGAGACTAAAGGTTAGAGGGAGAGCAGAGATCATAGAAGAGCTTCTCTTTCAGTGTTACTGCTATCATAGAACATGTAGAACACTAAATTAAGAGACAGAAAGCTAAAAAAAAATTTTTTTAAAGAAAAGAAGCAAAACTTCAAAGAAAAGCAACATAGTAAACAAATATTATTATATGAAAGAAGAAAATCAATAATATCTAATGAAAGTCATAATCCTGTAGACTCCCCAGAGATCATGGGAAAAAAACAAGAAATTCCAGAATTGTTCAAAAGAGAAATAAAAGTTCATAAAAGAAGTTAGAAATGTAATTAGGTAAAAAAAAAAAATTAGAGCTCAAAAGGCACAATTTAAAAAAACATATAAATATCAAAGGAGGAAAATTTGATTACATGATAAGAATGACCCCCCCCCAAATAAGAGAAGTTATTAAACAGATAACAAACAGATTCTGAATACAAAAATACCAAAGAAAATCTATCAAAAGGGAAACAACACAATATTAGGAGAACACATGAATTCTATATAATCTAACACATCTGATCTTGAAGACATGATATAGTGAGAAAAATGGACCAAATGTTGCCCAGAAGAACCTAACAATCAAAAAAAGAACTTCTGAATACAGGTATCAAACCCCCAATTAAGAGAATCTATAGGTGCCCTCTAAAATTCCAAGCCATGTAGCAGTTAAATTAACAACTTCAAAAAATTAAACTAAAAGCTAGAGAAGGAGTCTGGCTCCAACTTCAAAATGTATCCTTTATCCTTACTCACGATAGCTACGGAAGGAGCTCCACGTATTAGGTAGATATGTGTGCTGTACTGAGGAACTCTGCTGTTGCTGCTGCTGGAGAGTCTGCCCTTGGGCTGAAGAGTTGGCTTGCATATGAGAAGGGCTGAGCCCTGGCTGAGACTGCTGGGCAGATGGACTCAGTGGCTGACCAGCAACCTAGAATTCCGGAAAGGAAGAATATGTTAACTTAATTTCCAGTACAGTTTCAAAACACAAACTTCTGAATCAAAGAAATCCATTATGAATTATATTATTACTAAAAATACAGCTATTCAGGCAGTATTATTTTTGGTAAAATAATAATAATTAAGCTTTCAAAGGAATATTCCTTTGAGTTTCTTTTTAAAAAAACACAATACTCTTGTCCAGGAAACAAATGAAGATGTAATAATCTCTATTACAGAGGCTAAATGACTTACAAGGTTGTCTTTTAACCTTTAGCGAAAGTTAAAAGACCTGTCTCTATCAAGTAGCTAATCCACAAGAAAGGTCAATAAAGAAGAAAGTCTGTACTAGATCCTCCCATTTGATAGCAATAGAGAAAGAGCTCACTACCATTTCAGCAAGGGGCTGAAAAACAATTATACACAGACACACTTAAAAGGAATATTCATATCCTATGTGATAGAATAGAAAAACCAACAATCAGCCATAGGGAAAGGGAGGGAACAAGCATTTATTACAAGTTTACTATGTGTTAGGCACTATGCTAAGTGTAGAAATATTATCTCATGGGATCCTCACAACAACTCTGCAAGGAAAGTGCCATTATTTTGCAGTTGAGAAAACTGAGGCAGGCAAATTATGTGACTTGCCCAAGGTCACAAAGCCAGCAAGTGCTTGAGGCTAGATCTGAACTCAGGTCTAAGTGAATCCAGGTCTAGCACTCTATTCATCAAAAAGAAAAAAAAAGTTATTCTTTACAATATGCTGCTATGAAACCTCAACTAAAGGCCTACTTTATTGCATCATTATGGTATGTAGGTCACCTTGGCTTATTAAAGACTTACTATGCCAGTGAAACATAAGTTCTACAGGTCTTACCAAAGCAGTAAACCTTCTAGGATGGTCCTAGTGATAGACAGAATATCTCTTTTCTTAGGACCAGCCTAATTTCAGACAGCCTCAACACCATTTTTTTTAAACCCTTACCTTCCACCTTAGAATCATACCATGTATTTGTTCCAAAGCAGTGGTAAGGGTCAGGCAATGGGGGTTAAATGACTTGCCCAGGGTCACACAGCTAGGAAGTGTCTGAGGCCAGATTTGAACCTAGTACCTCCCATCTGGCTCTCTATCCACTGAGCTACCCAAGCTGCACCCCCCCCTCAACACCATTTTGACTAAAGAGGGATGAATTGTTTAGTCCTAGCTTCTATCAATAATCTAATTTTAAAGAGCTACTCTTGAAAGTTTAATTTATAAATTATACATAACTTGAAAGTTATAATCTGTGTTGCAGGGAATATCCACACTAATGAAATTATAAATATCTGAAGAACTGAGGTCTGCTACTAAAAGGGATCATTTTTAACAAAAGGAGGAAATGACTACATTTAAATTTATCAATAATTCCAGAATCAATATTCATACTAGTGGTGAGGCTCTTTAAACAAGATCCAAGGACACCCATTACTCTTCATTAATAATCATAACAAAATGAGATCCAAGAATGCCATAATTGGATAAGGTATCTCTTCAATCTCATTAAATTACCTCTTCATGGACTCTGAAGCCATCTTCATTTTGACCACCCTGGTGAGTAGATATGGAGAAAGTTACCTGGGATGAAGATGGAGCTGGGGTGGTAGGCTCAGCGACCTGGATGTGCTGCACCTGAATGGCATGTTGGGTATATGTCTGAGGGTCATGGAGCTGACCAACATCCACTGTTGAATGCTGAGATTGATGAGGTGAAGTGGCCTGGAGGAAAGCAAGGCAGTCCCAGAAATTAAAAACTAATTGATTCAAAAAGAAGATTCAATTAAAAAATAAAGTAAAATTTTTAAAATTTGGGTTTTGAGTGATAATATACGTTTAACTAAGTGGAATTATTTGTCAACTCTGGGAGGGGGAGGATGGAAGAGGGGAAGGAGATAAGAAGAATCATGTAACCATGGAAAAAAATTTAAAAATAAAATAAAATTTAAATTAAAAAAAAAAAGATTCAACAAAGAAGAGTTCCATTTGAAACAATGTCCCTCCAGAAAAATACAAAGTGATAAGGGACCTCAAATACATCTCCCTGCCCTGTTGCCTGAGAGGTCTGTATCCAAGCCAAGATAGAAGGTATGAAAGAGAATGGTGATTGTTTACATTGGAAATTATATTTTCATTACATATAATCTTAATATTACTAAGTGCAGGGAAAGGAATATGAACTTCTATTAAACTTAATAGGAAGGACCAAATAAAGGATAGTGAAGATCATGGAAGATTAAATGGACAATTCTGATAAAAATATAATGTTTTTGCACAAACAGAAACAATGCAGTTAAAATTAAAAGGAAACAAATGGGGAGGGAGGAACCTTTGTAGCAATTTTCTATAATAAAGGTCTTACATTCAAAATGATAAGGAATTGATCCAAATTTGTAAAACCAATTAAAATTTATAAAAGAGCCATTTCTCTACAGACAAATGGTCAAAGGATATGTTGAATGGGCAGTTTTCCATGGAAGAAATCAAAGCTATCAACAAACATATAAAAAATAATTCTAAATTACAAATCATAGAAAAATGCAAATTAAAACAGCTGAAATTCCACTTCATACTCATCAGAAGATGACAATTATGGGAGAAACTAGAGGAAAACAGGCACACCAATGCACTACAGGTAGACCTGTGAATTGATTTATCCATTCTGGAAAGTAATTTGGAACTATGTCCAAAAAAATCATGAAAAGGCATATGTGCATATTCCTATGACTCACCAATACCAATATTTACGAGGCCTACTATATCCCAAAAAGAATCAATATGCACACAAAAAAAATTCAGAGGATGGATGATAATGCTTCCTACCTACTTCCTGAAAGAAGGATGATGGACTCAAAATGCATATGGGATAAGATAGATATTTTTGGACCCAGACAATTTGATAATCTATTCCTCTTGACTAAGTATATTTGTTTTTCTCTTTCCCCCCCTCACCCCCCACCCCCGCCCCAAACTAGAGTTTGGGAGTATGGAGGGGAAAAGGGAAAGAAGAGGGAGGGGAGTAAATGGAAAGGAAGTTAAAAAATAAAAATTATAATTATCAACTTCTCTCTAACCCCAAACCGCATAGGAAGCTAAGGGAAATCAAAGTTTACTGCCTTTAAATTTTTTCCCCTAATTAAAAGGACTGGGAGGAGACAATACTATTAAGTTATAATTAATAAACCCCAAGACACTCAGGATGGGGTCCAAAGCAATCAATAGGATTAGGAATGCACCCAATTTGAAGTTCAGTATTTCAAATAGGGATAAATTCCTCAAATCAGTCAATGCAATAATAGCTCTGATAATTTTCTTCATTTGGCTATTGTCCTATAATAGAAATGGCCTACTAAATATAAATAGTCTCTTGTACAGCAGTTCTACCATACTAATATAGCCTTATCTGAACTGCTGAAACCAGGCCAAAATTATTTTTCATAACTTTTCAATGAAACAGATCACCAAATGAACCCTTATCAATTCTTGCATCTATAAAGCACCTTACAGTTTACAAAAATCTTTATAAATATTTTCTCACTTTATCCACACAATAACCCAGAGAGGCTATTATTAACCCCATTTTACAAAAGAGGAAGATAGATATTAAACGATTTGCCCAGGGTAATACAGCAAGCATGTGTCTGAAGCAGGATTTGAATTCAGGTCTTCCTGCCCTCACATCCAGCCTCCACAATTTACCTAGGTTTCTGGGGGATGATGACTCAGAGGAAAGATTTGCTTATTCAAATGCCACTTCAGCAATAACCTGGACTAAGCACCCAATAAAACCACTCAAACTTGCTAAAAGAGCTGCCCAAAAATGAAATGGGTTACCTTGTTATGTAGTCAGTCCCCTGTTCACTAGAAGTTTTTGAGTAGAGGCTGGATGACCTTCCATTAAGGAAACTGGGAGGGATGTGGGACCTCATGGTCTAAAAGTTCCCTTCCACCTCTAAGACCCTATGATAGAAACAAGACCTCAAAATTTTTCAACTCTACCATGTTATTAAAAGCAGGCATCCTACAAATCCTGAATAGACTTTGAACAGGATGTTTCTTTTGTACCTACCTCATAGATCTGAGTCACATCCAAAAAATACCCTCTCAGAATCTAGCCCCTGCTCTGGAAATAGGCTAGTATTTTGGGTTCAGTTTATAAACTGAAATTTATAATAGCCCATATATCAATCTGACAAGTGAAAATATTGAGCTACTAGCAATAATTTTAACAGATATATGCCAAAGATAGAAATAGAATAAATGATATACAGAACCTGGGCTACTTGAACCACCTGAAGCTGTATGTGCTGAGGTTGCTGCAGACCAGTTGTAGACTGTGATACAGGGATATACTGAATTCTCTGGTAGTCCCCCTGTGGGGTTCGATAATCTGTTGTAAGGGTCTGAGAGAGCTCTGTCATTGCTTGGGTCAGCAGGTCTGTTGTCTAGAGAAAAGTACATAAAACACACTGATTAGTAATGCTTTACTAGTTTATAATTATTTCAGTGCTCTAGAAACCTATGAAAATACAATTGATTGACCTCATTAAAAGATCTCAGAGGTTACAGTTTTGAAAGAGATTCCATAAGCCAAACCTGAACGTAGGTAGAAATCTATGAGAGGGAGAGAATAGAAGAGGGCATTTGGCTCATTATCATGAGCAGGACACAAATAATTCCCAATGAAAGGAGAAGGACTAGAGCGCCCTTGTGGCATACTCTCGGAAAAGAAAAAAGCCTTCGAAAACATAAGCTGATTATCCAGTCCCAGCGACACTAACTTAGATAGAAGATCAAAAGATTCTCAGATCCATCTAAGGCCAAAGAACAGGTGTGATTATTTCTGGTATGCTACCAATTTTTCAATGGAAAAGGTGTAGAAATTCAATTCAATAAACATTTATTAAGCACCTCTTATGACAATAAGAAATAAGTCATGGATGCTAAACTAAAGGAGGAGTAAAGATTTGAAATCCTCACCACTACAGTCTCTCCAGTCGCACTATCGGTAGTTAAAACAGCTGGAGTGGCACTGATTACCGCTGTTGTTAGTGGAGCATGAGCATGTATTGTATTAGGGAGCTGGGCAAACTCAGGATGCTTCTTTCTGATGTGTTGAACCATCTTGGTCTGTAGGAATAGAGAAGAGGGTAAAAGTTACTGGCAGACTGGTTTAAATCACTTTCACATGTAAATCAATCCTAAGGGCTCCTCCAGTCTCCCATGGCATCCTTCATTTTAAAAATTGCTAAGAGGAGCTGGTCTAGGATAGATAGGAGTAAAGCCATACCAGCATGACATTTTGGAAGGAAGAAAAATGGTTAGGTTTGAAAGAAAGAAAGAAAATGATATGGCAAGGCAAGAATCCTTCATAGCACCTACTTTTAACTTCCACACTCTTCCCTCGAGCACAAACTTTCAAATTTTCATGCAAATTTTCAACACATTTCAGCACAAATTTTCAACTCTCATTCCCACCTTCTTCATCCATCCCCAAACCCCTCAGACTCCTTTCAGCCCTAAAGCACTTTGAAAAATGCTGATTTGAGTCCCTCTAAATCCTCCAAAAGTTCTTTGATGACATCAACTACATGCAAATAACAGTGAAATATGAGAAAACTCAAGATCCAGTGGAAGAGAAAATACCAGAATCAACCAATCATCACTATTATCAGTAATGTCACTATCCTCTTGTTTATATTGTACATCATAGCTTTGGAAGTTTTTCTCCCCATATATGAGTTTATTTGATCCTACTAACAATTCTGTTAGGTAGGTAAGATGAGAATTATCCCTTTTTTGTAGAGAAGGAAATCGAGACTCAGAAAATTTAAGCAGTCTGCCCAAGGCAGGCTGGCTAGTAAATGTCAAAGTCAGGACTTGGCTTCAGGCATCCTGACAGCTAGTCCAATATTCTTTACCCTCTATGGAATTAAGACTACCAGAGAGCTTTCATTTCCATAATAGCTCTAAGTCCTCTTCAGTACTTTTCCTATACATTTATGTTTCTATTTTGTCCTATCATTATTGGCTTGCATACTGCACTTCTCTCACTGAATTGTGATCTGCAGAGGGACCCACATCTCAACACAGCAGACACCTAATTGAATTTTCTCTTTATATCCCTAGTCATAAATAGCCCCCGGCTTCAGGGACTATCTTCGATACCAAATGAGTTTCATAGTATTTTGTTTTGTTTTGTTTTTCCACCCCAATTGAAGAAGAGTTAACCAGGGACTTAAAATTCAGAAACTCTGTTGTGGCACTGACATTAGCCACAGATACAGAGAGAGGAAGAAAGACAGAGAGAGACAAGGAGACCGAGAAAGAGAGATTGAAGTCAGCTGCTTCTCTATTAAAATTTTGCACTTTAAAATAAGAATGAATCCCAACCCCTCTAACCTTGCTACTGTACTGTTTGGAGCAGTGGGGGCAGCAGACAGGAGGAGTAGCTATTGTGCCAGTCAACTGAGTGTGGGTGCTCAGCATAGGATCTGGTTCTCCAGGACCAGCAGGACGAAGTTTCCGGATGCTTGGTGGGAGCTCTGCTCCTGGATGGTTCTTCAAGATGTGGGCTTTCCGTTTGCTAGCACTTTTGTAAACCTATAGAGAATAGTGATTTGGCAAATTATAAAAAAATACTTCTAATCTATTTCCTTAAAATTTGGGTGTAGACCCACTTTATTATAAAACTAGTATTTGGAGAGTAAGAACAGTTTTATATGGTGATAGTGAAAATCTATCAACAATTGTAATGAGAATATAATATAAATTAGAAGAGCAACATTAAATAGACATGCTCGGCATTATCTCTCAACTTATATAACAAAAGTAGAACCAGTGCAGAGACTAGAGTTAGGAGTCAGATATATAGTAATAGAAAGCAGCTTTATTCTCAGAAAAAATGGAATTTCAAAAATAAAAGAGGCAAGATATCAGCTAGTTTAGTTCCTTCCTTTCATATATGAAGAAACTAAGGCCCAGAAAACATAAGTAACTTATTTGTTCTTACACAGCTAGTTAACTACAGTCTGCCGACTCCCAATCTATCTCTCCTACTACCGTATATTGCTGTGTCCATGGCTGGCTCACTCCTTTGCCAATCAGTGCTAACGACTATAGCTCTCAGATGACAAATGCCATGTTCATGAGGCCCCATCAAAATAGCAAATCTAATGATCACTTCATGCTTAACAGTGAGACTTTTTCCAGCTATCATTTAGTGAGAGTTTTCTTTGAAACTCAAGATGGAAAAAAAATGTTTAAATAATTTTTTTAAAAAAAGAGAAATTCAATGTAGTAATCACCAGAAAAACTGAGGATTTATCTTAACCCCAAAGACAAAAGCTCTAAATAATATAACCAAAGTACATTGATACACACAACATGTGTGTTTTGCAAAAGTCCTTTTTCATATCTTTTTCAAATACAAAAAGGCCCAAATCTATATGCTATAGAAAGAGACCATGATGTTCATTCTCAGAAGAGATCAATAGGCTCATTTTTTTGTTCATCATAATTTTAAAAGGAAACATAGGGCTTTTTTTTTTACTACAATCTTTAATATATAACATTCTTTCCTTCTAGTAGAACTAAAAGAAGAAAGAAAAGGAAAGAAATCAAGAAGAACACAGCATAAACTGTTTATGTACTGGAAATTTTCATTTAAAAGTGAGTCTCCCTCAAGCCATTCATTTCTTGTATGGAAAACTACTGAGATACAGAGAACCATCTGCTAAAAGTACTACTATATTTGTACATGCAGACAAACTGGCTGCAAGCAAAGCTCTCACAGAGCCTGCTAAGGATGGGTGTCTTTCTTTTACCTTATCACAATACTGACAAAAATAATCACGGTTGGGTTTGATGATGGGCAGAGTTAACTCAGGCACTTCTTCTATCTTCATATCTGGGTGCCTCTTTGATAAATGGTTCACCTAAATGGAAAAAGCAAAAGAGAGAAGAGATCCTATTAGGACCAGAAGCTGAGTAAATATCTCTGATCTTGGACACTAGGCACTGGAGTTCTCTGATGCAATGCACAAACACAAAAACGCATTTGGCCAGAACCAGCAGCACCAGACCCGTCTGACCCCAAGGGGTTAACACTCACTTGCAGCCAATTGCTGAAGGTGAACTGGGTCACTGTGGATCCCATTAACAGTCGTTGGCTGAAAGAATTGCTGTTGGAGAAAGCAAAATTACACTTGCATGAATTTCCTTTGGTGAATTCTCCTGAAGCAAACTTATCTTTCATTATTTAGTGACCCAGCCCTTCTGAGAACACTGAGTAGGAAATAAAGGCTCTGAGTTTTAAATGCCGCTCCATGATTTTTTGGCTCCTGGCAACAATTTTTTCTGCAAGTGTAATGAGGTTAGTAATGAATTATTAGCAACAGAATGTCTACCCTGTTGTTTCTCTTAAACCAGGGTTCATACACCCTACCTTGGGAGGCAAGGTTTCCCTCTCAGTGCTGTTCCACATCTAGGAAAGAAAGATTCAAAAAGAGAAAGAGAAAGAAAGAGGCAAAAGGAAAATAAGCACAAAAGCAAAGATTGAAAAGGGAAATGAAATGCAAAGAGAATGAAAGGGAGAAAGAGCAAAAGGTAGAAACAAATGCCAAGTAACAAATAGTAGTAACTCAAATAGGAAAAGAAGAACAAATGGAAAAGAAAGAAAGAGAAAAGAAGGAGGAAACAGAGAAGAGGGCTAAAAGTTGAGCCCTCCTACTTTGGAGTTATTTTTTCATCAACTTTCCAGCACTCCTTGTCCTAAACACTGGATACCTGCAGATAAAAATAATTTAGCCCCAGAACGCAAAAACAAAAGAAACCAAAAAAACAAAACAAAACAAAACAAAACAAAAAAACCACCACACATTGCCACAAGCAGACAGTTTGATAATGAGATTGGGAAGACCAAAGAGGCCTGCAGGTTCCAACACTAACCAGCATGCCTCGTCTCCGGAAGCCCATCATGCACAAACGACACTTGAACGTGAAGCTGTCATAGTCCGTGGAAGCAATTCGAGGCTTGAAGGTCTTGGAGCGGCTGATGCGGTCAGCCTTCTTGGCTTCTCTCTCAGGGTTGTGCATCCTTTGCATATGCTCCCGTAGTTTATCTTTTCGCTGTTTCAAAAGAGAGAAACAAAGTAAAAAACCATCATCCTCAGTTCTATCACTTAGCAGAGTGCCTAATACATACAAGTTACTCAATAAATGCTAACTGACTGACACAAGAAAGCAGAAAGAGAGGTAAAGACAGTAAAGACAAATAGCTTATCAAGTTCAATATGTCTGAAAACTACACTGTCAAAAATGGCAACTGACTGAGGCCTGGTTCAAACCCTATGAATTGTTGTGTGAATACTGATTTTGAGGGGAAAGCTTTAGCCTTTTTCAAGCACAAAACCTCTGCTGACATCAGACATGAGTCTGGTATTATGTATAGGTGAAAAAGACACTAAAGGAGATAAACTTAGATTTACAGACCTCCTTTTTCTCCAGAATAACAAGCACTTTCACAAGCTTGATTCTTTATTCAATAGTTTTTCATGTGATACAGGTAAGTGTTTCCATTGTTTACAGACAGAAATTGAAGCAAAAGGTTAAATTTTTGCCCAAGATCACAAATACTGTCAGCTATGGAATGGATCCTGAAATCTCTGGGTCTCTTCACTTCTTTTTGAATGATCTAATCCCATCATGCAAATAAGAATGAACCCATAGGACCAGGGGGGGAAAAAACTAAATTATGCCTAGACTCCCCCTAAAAGGTATAAAACTAGAACATCCACAGTTAATGATACTCACTACTATCAAATGCATCATTACACTTATATTGGGTGACAAAGCAACTCCTAGTGTCAGTACAAAATGCAATCCTTTACACACACATCTCCCTTTGGTGTGGCCCATAAACACCAAACTGTAAGTCACTGGACAAAAGTAACAATCTGATTCAGAAATTTAAAACACTAAAGACTACTACATACCTAAGAAAGCATTGATAAGGACTACAATTAGAGAAAGCGATAATTTCATCTCTGAGGAAGCTGAAAAGGAAGTAAGATACTGGTACTGACCAGTAAAGAGGAACTGATTAGTGAATTGGAAATGAGAAGCTTGGAAGGAAGTGAATGAAGCAGAGTTCATGACATATGAGGAGCATACCAGACATAATTTCATGGTAACCCAGATTTTAGAAGGCAGAACTCGAGAGTTCAGAGGCAAGAGGTAGAAAAAGGCCTAACATTCTAAAGGGAGAGTCAGCTCAAAAAGGTTAAAAGGCTCTCAAGATAGAAATTCTGATGATATAATCACAAGAGACTGATAAGGAAGAAAAGGAGGATTTCACAGAGACCAATGAGGCCACCAGGGGAATGAGACATGAACAAAATATCAAAAGCATTTCCAAAATTGAATTCATTTTACTCTCTAAACCTGCTCCTCTTCCTAATCTGCTTGCTTTTGTTAATGGAACTATCAAACTCTCAAAACACTAAGGCTCAAAACTTCAATTTTTTTCTTAGTCTTCTCTTTCACCACCACCACCTGCCATGATCTAGTCAGTTGCCATTACCTTTCAGCTCCACCATTACTATATGTATTGGTCACCTCATCTTCTTCACTCAAACTCAGAACTCCTGATCACATGCAAAAGCCATTCATATTGCCATTATCCTACATTTTAGCTAACTAGTCTTCCTGAATTCAGGTTCTTTCCTTTACAATCCAACCTCTACCCTTCCAAAATGTCCTCTCAATTACCTAATTCCTGAGTACCTTCCAGTCCTGCTGAAAAATCTTTGGGGTCTCCCTATTGATTACACAATAAATTACAAACTCCTTAACTAACCTTTTATTAATTTGTTTGTTTGTTTGTTTATTAAGCCCTTAACTTCTGCCTTAGAATCAATACTATGTATTGGTTCCAAGGTAGGAGGGTGGTATGGCTAGGCAATGGGGGTCAAGTGACTTGCCCAGGGTCACACAGCTGGGAAGTGTCTGAGGCTAGATTTAAACCTTGGACCTCCCATCTCTAGGCCTGGCTCTCAATCCACTGAGCTACCCAGGTGTCCCACTTAGCTAACCTTTTAAAGCTTTTCATAAGACAGCAAGAACCTATTTTTCCTGATTTATTTCACATTTTTCCCTACTCATAGATCTGCTGAATAGTTATTTGCATATGTGTTTCATTTTCTCCCACTACCAGAAGCACTGGGCTATATTTTCTCCTTTAGGGCAGAAAATTTGTTGTGTTTTCCTCTATATTACCATTTCCTAGCAGAATATCTTATATACTTTAAAAGTTAAACAAATGTATGGTGAATTGAACTGAAGATGAAAGCAAGTCAACAAGCATTTATTAAGTGCTTCTACTGTGTCAGTCACTGGGCTAAGCCCTGGGGCTACAAAGAAAGGCAAAAGCAGACTCTATTCTCAAGAAGCTCACATTCTAATGGGACAAATAATGGGCAAATAACTATCTCTGTCCAAAGTACTGACAAGGTAAATTGGAGATAATCTTAGAAAAGAAGGAGCATCTGAGGAGGACTAGAAAAGCTTACTTATAGAAGATCGGATTTTAGGTGAGACTTGAAGAGAGGTGATGATTACAAAAAACACAGCAGATATGGAAAAAAGCCAGTGAAAAGGCATGGAACAAAGGAGATAGAGAAGAGAAAGAGCAAGAAGGCCAGTGTGACTGTATCTCAGAATACATGGTGAAGAAAGATCTGAGCAGAGACCAGCCAAAAAGCTACTTGTAATAATCCAGGGATGAGATGATGAGGGATTGCACCATGGTGGTGGTAACATCAAAGGAAAGAAGAACCTATATAAGAGATGTCAAAAAGGTTAACTCAATAAGATTCAGCAACTGATCATCTATCAAGTGAAAGAAAGTGTAAGGAGTCAAGGATTAAGCCTGGGTGATTGGGAAGAAAGTGGTACCCTCAACAATGGTTAAAGAAAAGTTAGAGAGATGGGAGAGGTCTGAGATCACTAGATTAACAGCCACCAAAAACTTGACTAGATGAAAAATATGAATTGAACGCACCTCAAAGAAGGAGAGGTAACCAAGTAATCAAGGTATCCAAATGGTGGAAGATGAAAAGTCTGTAAGTGGCAATAGAGAAGCAAAGAATATTCCAACTCTCCCAGCATGACTGGTGAGTTGGGGGAGGGGGAAGGATATGAGTGCAAATGTAACTAGTATTGGAAATCATGGCCAAGGTTCTCATGCCATAAGCCAGGTCTCCATGAGTGCCAAAAGATGGAAAGAATAAAAAAGAAAAAGATTTAAAAAGAAAAAAAGAAAAAGATTTAAGATTAAAGCAAGTTTGTTAACTTTGGAGTTGACATTCCAGAGAGCACTGTGGAAGGTAGATGGGGAGGAGCTCGCTGGTGGGGGGAGGGGGGAACAGTAATATGGCAGCAGGAAGGGAATGGGAAACAGGGTTTGCCCGACCACAGCCAGGGTTTGGGGGCTCACTCAGATGAAGAGCACATGGCAGGGTGGAAATAGCTAACCACTGAAGAATGAGGGCAGGCAACAACTGCTGACCAACTGCCACCCCCAGGCAAAGAGGCACGAGAGCCCTAGGAGAGGCTGCAGTCCACAGAAAATCTGGCCCTGCTTCCAGCCTGGATCTCACAGCCATCATTGGGAGAGGTAAATCCCATGGATGAGAGGTCAGCCATCCCCACCAACTGCCACCCAACTGCCACCCACAGGGCAGGCAAGCCTGCCATCCTGGAAGAGCGTGCCAGGCAAGTCAAGCTGCCACTGCCAAACCCTGACCTCCACCTTCCCTAACAAAGACAGCCTAGAACCCCAAACACTACAGCCTTGGGAAGACAGATGTTTCTGGCATGCCAACCTCAGCCATTATCCTGGGAAGCAGCCTTGCCGAGATGTAGCCCAGCCACCATTCCTGTAGCTGCTGCAGCCACGGCTACTAATGGTGCCAAGGACAAATATCCTGCCACCCTTTAAGGCCTTGGCATTTAAAGAGAAAGCATTACCATATGCTTTACCATTACATCCTAGAAGGGCCTTTGGGGCAGACTAGCAGCAGAATCCTTCCATATCTGCTGCCCCATTAGAATGTGAGCTCCTTGAAGACAGGGCTGTCTTACCTTTCTATTTCTGTCCCCAGAAATTAGCACACTGCTATACATATAGTAAACACTTAACAAATGTTTTGGGATTTTTTTGGTCCATTCATTCATTATCAATAACTAGTGAGACCTGCACTGAGGGAGGGAGGTGATTAGACAGTTTTGACCTTCCATCAGTGTCTAACTTTAATGTAAAGTCTTCCGAGTTCCAGGAGGTTCTCATCACAGCAGGCAAAAGGAAGCCCAGGGAGCCTAAACAGAAGGTAGGAGCTGGCAATTCAACTTGGTTCTGGTCTGGGAAGTGCTGAAGAAGGATATGGAGCAAAGACAGAAGCTAGAAACCTAAGGCCTAGATCATGGCTGATGCAGGACAACTGTGGAAGACACTAGAGGAAAGGAGACCAGAAGTGGGAAGGGGGCTCAGAGTCAAAAGCAGAGACCAAGAGCTGTGGGAGGAGAAACACAGAAGGAAAACAACTGCTTGAACACATGGGCTGATGGGGTTATTATTGGGGATATACACCCTAAATGATAACTCTAGTCCAACTATCAATAATATGGAATTAGGTCTTGATCAATGATACATGTAAAACTCAGTGGAACTGTACGTTGGTTATGGGGGGCTAGGGAGGGTTGGGGGAGAGGGAAAGAACATGAAATACATAACTATGGGAAAATATTCAAAATTAAAATTTTAAAAATAAAAAAAAGGCAGAGGCCATAAGCAGGCTAGATGAGGAGGCAAAGCAGCACTCACTGAGAAGTCCCATAGAAAAAGAAAAAGGTTGTAGGCCAACAAGGGCAGTTAATAGAAGATAAAAACAAAAGAATGGCATAATCCTATGAGGTTCTCAGGTATGCTAAAGCCCATTATGAATTAAAGCTTTCATAAATATTAAAGAAAACAAAAGAGGAATCTTTAAGCCATGTTGAATTAAAGCACCAATAAATCAATCAACAAACATGTGCCAGGCTCCATGATAAGGTACTAGGGATACAAATATATCAAATAAAAGAATCCCTACTCACAAGAAGTTTACATTCTAATGAAGAAGACAAATATATAGAAGTATATAGAAATACATATAAAGAGAATAAATGCATAGAAATTAAATATAAGGCAGTTAGTAAGGAAGGGTACTAGCAGTTGAGGAGATCAGGGAAAGTGTCATGTAGAAAAGGTGGTGTTCACACCATGTCTGAAGGCAAAGTGGGATTCTGTGTGGCCAAGTGTGAGGAGGGAGTACATTCCAGGCTTAGGGGGCAGTCAGGGACATGGGAAGTAGAGTGACATGTGTGAGTGACAGTTTAGCTAGATCAGAGTAGAGGGTTCAATGAGACTGGAAAGATGAGTTAAGGCCAGGCTGTGAAAGGCTATAAAAGCTAAGCAGTAGAATTTCTATTTTATCCTAGAAACAATAAAGAACCACAAGGGAAATCGTATTAGCAGCATTATGCAGAATGGATTAGAATGATGAGAGATGTGAAACATGGAGATAAATCAGAAGACTGTGACAATAATCTAGGCAAGAGGTGATGAGGGCCTGAACTAAGGTAATTAGCTATATGAGGAAAAGGAGCTGAATGCAAGAGATTTTCTAGATGTAGAAACAGAAGATCTGACAACAGCTTTGATATATGGCCTGAAGAAGGGCAGAGATTTGAGGATAATACAGAGATGAAGAAACTGGGAGGATAGAAAGATGGTGGTACCTTCAAAAGAAAAAAGGTGAAAAGATAATGAGTTCAGTTTCAGACATGTTGAGTTTGAGATATCTCCAAAACATCCAGTTGGAAAAGTCCAATAGGTAACTGGTGACATAGGACTGAAGCTCAAAGGAGAGACAGATCTACAAGAAATCTGTGAAGGACTAAACTAATCAGCAAAACAAGGTTCCAAGATAACCCCAAGGGCCTGATAATAAAAAATGCAATCCACAACCAAAGAAGGAACTGTTGGTATCTGATTGCAGATCAAAGCATGCCATCTTTCACTTTATTTCCTTCATGAGTTTTTTTTATTGTATGTGTGGTATCTGTCATGGCATTAGGAATATGGAAATATAAATTGCATGAACACAATGGTAAAACCTATGTCAGATTATTTACTGTTCAGGGAGCAGAGGAGGGAAGGAGAGGAACTGAATTACAAAATGTCAGAAAACAATTGTCAAAAATTGCTTCTATGGGTAATTGAAAAAATAAAATTCAATAAATGTACAATCATTTGCACCTGGTTGTGAACTGAACACATATTTAAACCTAGTTTGAAAAAAAAGGTATACATATGCATATGTATATGCTCTATATAAATTCACAGATGCAGAAATAAAAAAATATAAAGCTGAAGTGTAAGCAAAGAATTAAAGTGCTAAAATGCTAGTTTCTAGCATTTCTAACACTGCCTTGACTGAATTATTCCTCCTCTGGGAAAATAACATCTGAAACATATTCTAGATTCAGAGTGGTTTCTGCAGCCACAGGGTCAGTGCCGCAGGAGAGGAAAGACTTTGGGCAGCTGCTGGCTCCAGTACCTTAAATTGTTTTCCACAGGTAGAGCACAGGAAATCTTTCCGGTCTGAATGTCGTAGCATGTGAAGCCGCAGTTTGTCAGGACGACAGAAAGCCTTGTCACACTCTGTGCACTGGTAAATCTTTTCTGAGTGGAAGCTACGGACATGTTTCTTCACCTGGCAATGAAAACCCCAGAAAAACTAAGTCAAAGATGTGGTGGTGTGAGAGGGACTGTGCAACACTAGAGGGAGCCACACATGTGGCCAGAGATCTTAAATTGACCTGGGTATACAATCCAATCACACAAATTACTACATGGCTTCCAATCATAACACACACACACACACACACACACACACACACACACACACACACGCACGCAAACCTTCCTCTCGCTCCTGCTCATCTCCAGCACACAAAAAAAAATTGTATATGGACTAAGAATTAATGCGACCTCTCATAAGCCGGGAGAAGTGAATCAATTTCTAAGTTCCCCCAAATTAGTGAACTACAATTAAATCCTGACTTGCCTTAGGCAATAGTAAAAGAAACACATTTTATATTTAGAGCTATCCAAGCATCTTAAGGGTTAAGAAATCAAAGTTTTATTTATTGTTAATTTATTTAACATTTGATTTTAATCATTCACAGAAAAAAGTATGAATCATTTGAAGTCCAAGATTTAGTCTAAAGAAATTTTGCTAACTTATCCTGGACCACCTGCTTCATCACTGATTATGGCCTGGGAATGTCATTATATTTCTATATCAATTTTCAATCTATTAAGTTGAAAAACTATATGCCTAAAGCTGAACAGTCCTCATACAACAGCAGTAAGGAGGCAACATTATTGAATTAGAGTAAGTTCTTATGGTCATGATGTATTTTGTATTTTAAATGACCTTTTGTGTTAAGTGTGGTATAATATCTGGCCTGGGTATTTATTGCTTGTCTTGTACATTAATTCATATAAGATAAGTTCCAGCTGGGTGTGATGGATTAGTGTTGCAATCGGCTGTGATAACCTGTAGCTTAACGGAATAAAAATGTTTTTGTCTTGACAAAAAGACATTTTAAAGAAGAGAAGAAAATGTAATGTGCCAGGTAGTCTCGAACCCATAAGAAAATCAAGAAAACCAAGGTCTCTTTTTTTAAACAAGAGAACAGGAGTTACAGTATATTCGGTGTCTCAGCCCTCACCTGAATAAAATCTGGAAAGCGCTTCTTACACGTTGGGCAGGTGAAATAGCCATCATTGATATGAATAGCTACATGGTCTTTTAGCAAATCCAAGCGGTCAAAAGATTCTGGACAGAAGATGCAAGAATAAGTCTTCTGGTCTGAATGGAATTTCATATGGCTCTCCAGGGACGAGCTGCTGATGAAACCCTTGTTGCAGATGTCACAAGTCAAAGGACAGTTTCCTTCCCTCCCATGGAAGCGCAGATGTTGATCCAGCTTGTCCTTTTCACGGAATGCCTTTCCACACTGCAAGCACTTAAAAGGCCGAAAGGATTTTCTAATGAATAGATGTTGAAGAGCTGCATTCTGAAAGATAGATGGTCATCTAGTTATTTGGTGGAATATAGTAAGTGCATAAAATGTTTCCCACGCATGTGTGCCATCCAGAATTTGTCCACTAACAAACAAAAGGCACAGAGCTAAGTCTCAAATGAGATAATACATTTAAAGCACTTCATATTCTTTAATATACTTTGCAATGATAGTTATTATCATTTTGAAACAACTGGAAGATTTTGTTGAAAAAAACACTAAAAAGGAAGTATTCAAAAAAGATTTTTTAAATAAATAAATGTTTTCTTGGTGCTATTTTTTACACTGTCATTATTTCCCAATGACAATCCTCCATTGTAACAGGGAACTTCACCTGAAATCAAATAAGACTCTGGACATGTCCAATAAACAACAGCTTCATTCATTCTACTTATGTTCTGCCACCTCTCTACCCAGAAGATTACTATCAGTCCCCTACTGCTGTCTGGTCCCTACATTAAACACACTCAATATATTTTAAGAAAGGATTTGAGAAACACAGAAAAGCATCCCCATTGCAATAATCACATAATACAACAAATCCCAAAATGCTTTTAAGAGAAAAAATAGAGAAATTGGAAGAAAGCACTGAAGATAGTGAAGATAGGCAGATTTGGAAGGAAAAGTTAATGAATTCAGGTTTGGACATATATTGCATTTGAGAGGTTTAAGGGTCATCTAAACTGAAATATAAAATATGCAGTTGTATAATCTAATACTAGGATAATAAAATAGCAAGCATCTATTAAGTGCTTACTACGTCCCAGGAACTGTGTTAATGACTAGGGATGCAAAGACAAAAATGAACTAGTCCCTTTCTTCAGAGAGCTTATGTGCCTAACACAGGATGCAACATATACATATAACTATATCCTGAATATGTACAAAATGAATATGGGGTAGCTTTGGGTTAGAGGGCATTGATCAGCTGATCTTAATAGGCAGTCGTATAATACAATTATGAACTACTAGAATAAAATAAAACTATGTCAAATTACAGAGTCAAAGAAAGGAATTTGAAAGTTATTTTTCCATAACAACATCTAGTGAATTCACTAGTCTCTCATCCTAATCAGGCTAAAAATACCAAAGATTACATTTCCATATAGCTTCCAAGTAAGTATCAAATACTCCTATAACTCCTGAACATGTAAACACATTAGGTAAAGACTCATACCACTTGGAATGCTTTCAACCTTTATATGAGACTTCTTGTAACATTTCAGAAAATAAAGACTATTTTGGAAATTCAGAAATTTAACATCTGAGGAGCCTCCAGCTCTCAAAAATCTTTCCCTTCATCCAAGTTCAATAATTTACTAAATACTATCAAAAAGCACTGTTTAGACAACTGATCTCAGTTCCTTTGGGGATTACATTTATCCTTAGGTGCCAAACTCAGTACTCAATTTTGCTTTGGTCCATTATGCTAATCAGTCTTCTGTCATTTTTGATTAGCCCGAGGACCCACAGACAATGATTTAAACTGAACAGCCACCTGGCTCCCCACTCTCAATTCTATCTATAAATCTTGCTCTTGTCATCTTTTTAGTTTCCATGGAGCCCTGAACACTGTCTAACCACTCAAGAACTCAATTGCAGTTCCCTGATCTAATAATCCTAATTTGCTGCTCATGTTACACAGTAGTGAAAGTAACTTAAATTTCCCCATCCATTGACCCCTAAGAGATTTGCAAGCAGATTCTAGCTTTGAGTTATCTTCTGTGATTTGGCTGTACTCGAAAATTCATCTCACAAAAAGCATGGAAAACTTCCAAGGAAATACAAAGCTAATATCCCTTCGGAACCTTGGGGTCCAGCCAGGCAGTCACACCATACTGTATGGTGTACCAAGTGCTCTCAGGATATCAAAATAGAAAGGATGCTAAATCCTATGACGATGGGTTCTCACTGGCACAAAAAAACAAACAAACAAACAAGCAAATAAATAAATATATATATATATTTATTATATATTTCAGACTCTAATTCAGTTTATATATCTATATATAAACTGAATTAGAGTCTGAAATATCATAATGCATTATTGACCAAGCTAATGAAATGTTATCTAAAGTTTTATGTTGCTAGCTAAAGGGATTTACAATGTGGATCAAATGTTTCAGTGTTTAGGACAATGTTTAAGAGCATTCTGAACAAGGAAGCATTTTTTTAATGATTTTTCTCTCCCTTTTCTTTGCCTGATCATTAAGGCCCTTTAAAATGTAGGTCTCACTCTGTCTATTGAACCTTTTTCCAATTCAATTCCACAAATATCTAATTAAATGCTTTCTATATGCATGGCTCCCTTACACATATATATAAACTGAGGAAGAGTAAAATAAGCAGAACCACCCAACAAGTAAAATAGCAAAGGAAAGCAACAATGAAAGACTGATCAATGTATTAACTTATCATAACAACAAATCATAATTCAAGCCTCCCCCATATCTCCTAGCAAAGAGGTGGTGGTAGACTTGAGGAATGGACCACAGCACATGTTGTCAGAATGTGTTCTGCCTACCCTTCCCCCAATCAAGTGAGTCTCTCCAGCAGTATACGATAAACAAAACATGCATATTTTCCCTCTCTGCCTTGGCTCACATTGTTCTGCTCACCTGAAATGCCCTCTACTCTTTGTCTCCTATCCAAATCCTGCTCATCCTACAAATACCAGAGAAAAATTCAAAGAGCTAATTGCTCCAACACTTCTACTCCTTTAAATTTCTACAGCATCATATAAACAATACTCTGATATGACTGTTATTTGGGAATCCCAATTAGATTGTAAATTCCTCCAGCTTATTATTCATAGATAATTTATGTAGTAACTAGCATAGCATTTGGCAAATAGTAGGCACTAATAAATACTTGTATACTAGATCAATAATTTAAGAGCTAGAAGGTACCTTAAGGCATCTAGATCAACCCTTTGATTTATCAGAAGAGGATAATTAGGCCCAGAGTTCACTGACTGATTAATCTGAAAACTAAATTTTATCTGTTCGTTTGCTAATTGATCTAAATAGAATGGTCAACTAGGATATGGTAAAAATAGGTGCAAAGAACAATGAATCAGGGGAAACAATTCAGGCATATTTGGTAACAGGAAATAAAAGAAACAAACCTACCTGCAACTCCAACTGAGCAGGCAGCATTAGAGGAAAGAAAAATAGTTACATTATCAACTGGATTGAAAGTCTTCATTTTAGTTCTTTACTACCAATCTTGGATAAAAATGATGAAAAAAGCAAACTCCTACTTTCTATGTGTAAGGAAAGAAAATTAAACTATTCTCTGGCCTCCAAAAGCCATTGGCATTTTTTGTAAAAGAAGGCCTGTACAAAAAACAAAAAACAAAAAAAACCTACTATAAGGATATATTAATGTGTATGTCTAAGCTGAACAAAGGGATATTCTTATATATACCGGTTTCAAGATAAATAGATGACTAAACCATTTATTAGTGTTTTACCCATGCCAGGCCCTGTGCTAAAATGATAGATAAGGATTGTAGTTCTGGTTTCTTTTTTTCTTAATGGCCTTGATAAAAATAAAATGTACAAAGCAGAAGGCAGCAACAGGAAAGGATAATTGCATGAGTGAATAAATGAATGAATGACAGGAAGGTAGTTATTTAAAACAAGTCTATATTTGCCTAAAGTTACATATCCACTTTGATATTATATGTCACACTAAGATTCTTTATGTTTCAGTTCCAAGGATCTCCAAGAAGGATTATTTCACAAAGGCCTTCCAAGTTTCTGCATAACCAATAAAATGGACTACAATCCTTTCAAAGTCCCTTCTAGAAGCAAAATTTTAGGCACAAGAAAGCCAAGAGACATATGAACTAAATCATCTGTTACATATCTACATGATTATGTGGCTAAAACTTTTTTCTCCATCCAACACAAGGATGTCTTCAACCAAGAATTCCCTGCTGCAAGAAACATAGGTTCAAAGTGTTGTCCAGAAGTGAATGCAGAGGTCATGCATTAATTCCACAAGACTGTAGCCCTAACCTCAGTAGCTCCCTTGCAGCTCCACCCCAGGCATAAATCCATCAGTAAAATAATCAGAACAAAGCACATCTGAGTAGAGGTTCTGTACTTCTCCAACAACAAAATTTAAAGCTGAAAGACAAGCCACATAACTGAGACATACATATAAGCAGTTCCTGAACCTGGGCTTCTAATCATCCTTAGATATTCAAAAAATACCTGCTCATGTGCCAATTTATCTATATGTCTTTTTTTTTTTTTATGAAAAGTTAATGGTATCTACTGGTACTTCCCAGGAAAAACAGAGAATCATATTCAGGCACATTAAGTCATCCAGAGAGGCCCAACTTGACTATTACACATAGACTTAGCAATGCAAAGGGACTGCCCAAAAATATAAATAAATGTTTGTATTTAAATGTTCTAATTAGTCAGTTTCCCACCGGTGAGCTTAAGGAACTGGAAAGCTGTTTTTTAAAGCTGTACCCTCAAACAAAAAAGTCTGACAGCCAGTACAGAACTGTTCCAATCAAGGACCAGTCATAAACTCCAGTTTATGACAGGATTCAATGCTTTTGAGAAACAATTTACATTTCGGGTCCTACTAAAGTAACCAAAAAGCCTGCCAGGCTTGCCTGGAGAGATGGAAGTGGACATAGGGTCAGAAAACCATCCTGAGGGAAAAAAGACAAAATGATAGAGTACTACGATCCCTTCTTACCCGAATGCGTTTGGCTCGGCGCATATCATCTGCTGTCATAGTACTTTGGGTGGGCACTGAGCTCTCTTCATGTGGAGGCTGCAGGTGCACTGGGTGAGTTTCTGGCGGATGTTCCAAAGCAGGTTGTGTTTCGGGTGTAATCTGAGGGATAGGCACAGGGGTCTGTTCCTGCTGGTCCAGCCCATTCAATGGAGCTGGTCCATCCTCATCAAATTTTTCTAACCCCTTACTGGGAAAAGGCAGCAAGTCCTGAAATTGAAGATTGTACAGTGATTAATTTCCCCATCCATGGAAGAAAGTTGCAAAAGGACCTTAAAGGAAGAGGAGAGAATTGCTGCACATTTCCAAATGAGTACAAAGAGAAAATATCTTCTGAGATAGTTAATTAGGTAAATAAGCATAAAAAGCAATATTGCAACAAAAGCAACAAGTTATTTAAACCTTGGCAAAGGAAAAACTATCCTGTGATTCTTCTGGAGTTACATCATCATAATTCAAAAACATTTTAAAATTAGGTCTGATTCCATTCTAATGCTTTGATCTACATCATCACCCTGGAGCAAGGATGACAAATTTTGATGGCACATAACATGAATATATATTCTAGCTTGCTTCTCTTTAATGATATTTTCATTATGAAAAACACAGAATCAATAGGAACATATTAGCATGCATTTTTTTAAACACTCTAAGTCTTCACATTACAAAGTTAGTTTGTAAGAAATATGTTCGGTTTTTCCTCCCCCAATCCATAAGTACCTGTGTTGCTTCCTCACACTTTTCACCATTTTCATTGGTCACTTCCAAGCGCATGAATTTTGGAGGTCGACCTGGTCGTCGTCCTGGGCCAAACCTCCTCTTGCCTCTCCCCCTGCCTCTGCCTCTTGCTCTATGGAAAGAAATGATATTTGGTTTAAAATATTCATATTGTTTGCCAATATCACCATAACTAATACTGCTCTATCTTCTAGCTAATATGTCTCCTAATCTGATTATTTAATTCTGTAGTGGATATGATTTGGGTGAAATAAAGTATTTCTTATCTACAGTTATCACCTCTGCGACTAATATAACTCAAAGGGATATTTTGAAGACAAATAAGATTATATGTAGAATAGTTTTAAATGAGTCAGAAGATGTTATCAAAATAGGGGAATATCACCAACTTGGCTTCTGCTTCTGAAAATCCTGAAAGCTGTTAGAACAATGTTAGAATGCCCAGAATCAATGTGAGAAACTCTGAAAGTACATATTTAGAGAATGTGCCTAACAGACACCTATTAGCCAGGGACCAATAGAGGATTTAATTAGTTCTCTGGCTTTTAAAATCACTTTCTCCATGTCCAGGTGAAAGAGAAAACTATACTAAACAATTCTCTCTCCTCAGACTGTCAGTTTCTAAAAGGGAAGAATTCCTAGCTCACTAATTCCATATAGAATCCAGGAACTATTAAGCAAGGAATCTTTATCACCAGCCAAAACTTATCAAACTTCCCAAACACGATGCTATTTCATGTAAGAATAAATAATTCTTACACAAGAATTATTTCTTTACAAGAAACATGAAAAATAGCTTTAGTATCTATTAAACCATGGGTAAGAAACTCAAAGGTATAGTGATCCAAGGTAGCCTTTTCATCTAGTTTTCTACCTGAAGATTAAAATTGGAGGGAAGTGAAAAGTAAGAGTGGAAGAAAACAAAGGAATTAATGGCATATCAATACCTAAAAGGTTACAAATGATAATGAAGATGTGAAAAGTCTATATTCCAAGGCAGAGAATATGTGTAATATGTAAAATGAACTTGAAATTCTAACTCAAGGAGATAAATATTGCTGAAAGATAAGCATACTAATGCAGTTTTTATGATCGTATAAATTAGTAAGTAAACAAAGCATTTCTTAAGCATGACTATGTGCCAGGCACTGTGCTAACTAAGCACTGGAGATATAAAGAAAGGCAAAAATCTCTTCCCTCGAGGATTATCTAATGGGGGAATACAGCATGAAAACAATTTTGTACAAACAAGCTATTTACAGGGTGAACAGGAAATAATCAATCCAGAGAAGGCAACAGACTTAAGGGGGACTAAGAAAAGCTTCCTGTAAAAGATGGGATTTTAGCTAGGACTTTAAGAAATCCCAGGAAGCCAAGACACTGAGATTGGTAAAAAGTAAGTACTCCAACTATAAGGAAAAACTGATGAAAATATCCAAAGTTAGGAAGAAGGGAGATGAGGAAAATCTTGGCAAATGTCTTCAATTTTTTTTTAGTGTAATAAGGAGAGGCAGGCCTCAGTAACAACTGGACAATGAAAGGAATGGGAAAGGAAAAGATTTAAGATGAAAATCAGTGTGTTATCTATGGATCATGTATTCCAGAGAGTACAATGTGGAAAGGATGGGTAGATTGAGATACTGGCAGGGTTAAGGGGGATGGTAATTAGGAAATGGACAGTGAGAGATAGAAAATACACTTAGTATAATGATGAACTGAAATTCAGAATTGCTAGAATAGAAAGGTCTGACCAGGTGGGATGTCTATTAGTCACTGCCAAGTGAGTTCAGGAGAGTTATTAGCAGCATTATCAGTTCAGCCTCAGATTAGTATCCTCTCCAGGTGTTGGACAGCTCAGTTGAAGGGTCCATTGGGGAAAACAAATGTAATAGTACTTTCTTCCTATCATTATAGACAGGCCAAGACAGAAGACAAGTAGATGGAGCAAGAAGGAAGGGAGTCTCTCTGTCTCCTGGAAGCTGGCAGGATCCCCTCTAGACAGGAGGAATTCCATGCAAATGGGAAGAAGTCTGTCCAAGAGACTGGCAGAGAATGGAATAGCATTTTTCTTATCCCCCACTAGCAAGGAGACATCCTGTCAGTCAAATGATGTCTGTGTAATCCCCTAAAGGCAGATACTTTTCAGAAACCAATGACAAAAACAACATGAAAGCTATAGTGATGACAGGAGAATTTAAACATTTGGTCATCTGCTGGAAGTCTCGTTCTGCTAAAAAGATAAAATCAGAAAAAAAAATTCTTCACTTCCCTTAATATCAGTTTCATTTTCTTTTTTTTTTCTATAACCCTTACCTTCCATCTTGGAGTCAATACTATGTACTGGCTCCAAGGAAGAAGAGTGGTAAGGGTAAGCAATAGGGGTCAAGTGACTTGCCCAGGGTCACACAGCTGGGAAGTGTCTGAGGCCAGATTTGAACCTAGGACCTCCCGCTCTAGGCCTGGCTCTCAACCCACTGAGCTACCCAGCTGCCCCCTCAGTTTCATTTTCTATGAAGTTAAGAAAGCAATGGGGTAGTTTAACATGACTCCTTAGTAAAAACATTGAAATATAGACAAAAATATGTGGAGTAAGCATGATAGCTGTGAATGAGTATTTGAAGGACTCTCATATGAAAGAGGAATCAGACTTGTCTTCTTGGCCTCAAAGCCAGAACTAGGAACCAATGTAAAAAAGCTGCAGAGAGGCAGTTGACTCAATATATGGAAAAAATTTCTAACAATTAGATTTATCAAAGATTGGAATTGGTTGCCTCTGGAAGAAATGAATTTTCATCAATAGAGGTGAGCCAACTCAATCATATTATGTGAAGATCTACTAAAGGGCCTGGAATGCTTAGCCTAGAAAAGTAAAGACAATGGATACAAAACAGCTAGTTAAAAAAAAATAGGCCCAAAGGGGATTGATTAATAGAAGAATCTTAATCTACAGAGATATCTTTAGTGGTATGCCATAGAGTTCTGTGCTCAAATCTATTCTATTCAACATTCTTACTAATGAATTGATTAAAGACAAAAGAGATGTACTGATTAAAATGGCAAATAACTGAGAAGGATAGCTAATGATGGGTGTTAACACCAGAATCTAAAAAAATCTCCAGATGACAAAACAATGGTCCAAAATTAACAGGGCATTTAAGACTGGTAAATGCAAAGTTCTGGACTACAGGAGTTTTTTTTAAGTGTAAAGCACTACCATAAGACAATAAAACATACAGTTAAGCAACTGTTCTTAAGAAAATAAAAATTGGGCTAAATGTAAATAGTCAATGGAATGACTTAGCTTTAAAAAAAACTAAAGAATACTAAGCTGTACTACTACAAATCTAGTGTCTAAAACAAGAGAAATAATAAATCTCACTGTAATCTCTGCTGGTCAAAACACACCTGGAATACAGTGTTTAGTTCAATTTAGTTCAGACCAGTTATTGAAGATCTTTGACAAAAAGCAGCATATCTAAGGAAAGGCAGTAAGGACAGTGAGGCAACTCAACTATATTATATAAAGATCTGCTGAAGAGACTAGGATGTTTAGCCTAAAAAAGGAAAGGCAATGGACACATAATAGCTACCTTAAAATATCTGAAGGATTGTCATATGGAAGAGGGGTTCAAGTTATTCTATGCAGTTCCAAGGGCAGAATGAATATCAATGGTTGAAAGTTATAGAAGGCAGAGTTTAGTTCAACATACAGATGAACTCTAGTGACAATGAGAGTTGTCCAACAACCGAATGGACAGTCTTATGAGGTGGTGGCTGAGCAATACTCAAAAAGAGGATGAATGGTTCTTATAAGGGAGATTTCTAAAAATTATTCTTATCTAGAACAAGAGACTAGATTATATTAGATCTATGATCCATTTTAACTTAAAATTCTCTAAGAGGCAGAGTGGTCTAGGGTAGGGAAAAGAATGCTCAAAGTGGAGTCAATAAACACCTGGGTTCAAATCCCACCTCCAACATTTAGCTCTGTGATCACATAGAAGGGTCACTTAACCTCTCTGAGCCTCTGTTTCCTTATCTGTAAAATGGGGATAATAATACCACCTACCTCACAAGGTTGTTGTGAGGATCAAATGAGATAATGTATGTAAAGCGCTTTGCAAACCTGAAAGCGCGATATAAATGTCAGCTATTATGATGATGATGATGGTCTACAAAGGGCTTTCTGGCTACCAATCCCTTATTAATAAGACCTGGAAAAAAATGAAATGGAAGTGTATTTCAGATCTTGATCAAGCTTCCACATGCACACCTTCCCTTATACAAGCAAATTATATATAATGTTCTCAGTGTAAATCCTTCCTTCACTTATTAAAGGTGTGGTTATGATAAGTGGAAAGAACAAGGGACAGCAAGGCTGGTAGCATGACCTTTGTTAGGTTACCTAACTTCTCTTGACCTAAATACCATCATTTGTAAAATGAGGGGCCTGGTCTAGATTATCGATAAGATCTATGCTAGCTCTACAGTTCTAAGGGTCAAGTGAGGAAGCATGTACCTTTGGCAACAAGTTCTTTCTCCCTTTGCTGGTTCTAATTTAGTGGAAACCAAGGGGAAAACGTATTGAGAGGTTTCTCTCAACAACCTTATTGTTCCTTATAACTATGATTAAATACTGACTATATGGGAACAATTAATGGGAATCTTTCCACCAGAAAAAGCAGTTAATAGATAATAAGGAAAAAATTCTGAGTCTTGGAAAACCAAGTCTCGTTCTTCATTCTATATATACCAGATAAACACCTGCTAAAGAAGTCCAGCTTTTCATCATGGGAATTGAGGTGCTGCTGAAGCTGCTCTGAGCTTATGAATCGCCGATTGCATTCATAACAGGGCCAATTCTTCTCTTGCTCTCTAAGAACTGTGTTGAAAGAAGAAGAAATATTAAGGTCAATGATCAGTAAGTCACCAGAGAAAACCATATCTCATCAATAATCCTAGCACTTTTCATCCACATTTGGTCTGCCCCCCTGCTGAATCATGTGGTACCTGTATTTACTGAATTATAAGATGCTTTGTCCAATGATCAAATGATCTTTCAATACATAATTATTAGAGTCCTTACTTATCCAATTCATTCTAGATTGTCAGTGGCACTCACCACACTAGACAAGAGCATAAGTACTACCACTGAGAAAAAAAAAATAAATAATGTAGAGATTTTGGACCTGGTGATAATTATCTTAAATAGGGGTTTCTTAACTTTTTGTGTGTCTCATAGACCCCTTTGGCCATCTGGTGAAGCCAATGGACCCTGTCTCAGAGTAATGTTTTTAAATGTATAAAGCAAAACATGTTGGATTATGGAGGAAACCAATTATAGTGAAGTAGATTTATAAAAATATTTTAGAAAACTAGTTCATGGGCACCTTGTTTAGAAGCCCCTGGTTTAAAAAGATCAGTCTATCACATCATAGGCAGTTGAAATTCAATGACTTTCTGCAGCTCTTTCAAGTTGATTACATATAGATAGGGACTATTCTCCAACATTTGGGGAGTTTCCATTATATTAAATGTTCTTTTCCAGAATCCAGGAGAGGAAACAAAACTCATCATTATAATTTGATGCTGGCATTAAAAAGAGACATTTAGCTCTGAATATGTTAACTGGGATATCAAATGATATAGAAAAATGGGAGGTTTCACTGCAAAGAGGCAAAACATTTACTGTCCTAGATCAGTGATGGCAAACCTTTTAGAGATGGGAGTGCCAGGTCCCGCTCCATCCTACCCTCCAGACCAAGTGACATGTCATTCCCCCCAAGATCGCATGCCATGCCTCAGCCCCCACCCCAACAAGAGTCAGGTGTGCACTGCCTTACCCCACACAGGGAAGGGAAGAAGCACTTCCATTGGGCTACTGGGCAGAGGGGTGAGTGAAGTAAGGAATGTCCTCAGGTGCATGGAGATGAAGAGGGGAGTGGCCTGGCACACTCTGCGCCCCTCCAGCTCTGCCACCTATGAGCTGCCCACCTTACCCCCTGTGTACTCCCAATGGCTGCTAGGCAGAGGGGTGGAGGATGAGGAAAATGTTATCAGGTGCAGTAGAGAGGGGAAAGGGAGATGCTCCAACCAGGTCCCTCTGTCTTTCTATAAACAATGGCGGGGTAGAAGGGGTACATGCCCACAGAAGGCACTATGCATGCCATCTTTGGTGCCTGTGCCATAGGTTCACTATCACTGTCCTAGGTCAAAGAAAGCCAATATTTTTAAAAATTCATACAAATAACATAAAATTCAAAAAAATCAAATCACCTTTTCTTTCCTCCTCAGAAATGTCATGGATCTTCTGATTTACAAACTCAGCATAGGAAGCAGCATACCACACCTGCAGGACACACACGCATTTGGCAGGAATCAACAGATATCCTCAATTTCTTTGTTTGTGTTTTAACCATTCCCTCCCACTTACCTGAACAAAGGAGATTGTCCATGGATCACAAAACATAAAAATGACAAATTTTCATAGTCTCTAACTTTTCACAGCTCTGTGTGTGTGTCTCTACCTTTTGAAGTTTCATAGCCTCCTTCCAAAAGGTAACAATTTACAATATTTACCAGAGTATTTAGTATCATTCTATATGCTATTCATTTCAGAACTTTCACCTGTTAGAGTAATTCACAAGAAGCACTATCACCTAAAAGTAGCAATATCCTGCCTTTCAATGAAAATTACAAGCAAAATCTTCTTTATATGATCTACCATCATTAGGTCTAGCAAGCATAAATTCTGTGTATAATTTTTCTTCTTGTTGTTCAGTTGTGTCTGACTCTTCAGGATCCCACAGACCATAACTGTCCATGGAATTTTCTTGGCAAAGAAACTGGAATAGTTTGTCATTTCCTTCTCCAGCAGGAATCAGGCAATCAGAGGTTAAATGACTTGCCCAGGATCACATAGCTAGAGAGTATCTGAGGCCAGATTTGACCTCAGGTCTTCCTGAGTCCAGGCCTGGCACTCTATCCACTGAGCCACCTAGATTCCTCTTTCTTAATACAATATGCTCCCCTTAAAAACAAACTGTTAAATCATTGCATCAACCAGGATTTATTAAATGGGGTAGGCACTAGGAATACAATGGCAAAAACTAATCCCTTCTTGCCCTTAAGAAGCTAACATTGCATGTGGGAGAAATACATATATGTAAATATGTACAAAATATATACAAAATAAATGAGAGATAATTTCTGGGTGAGTGGGGGAAACACTAAGCAATTAGGAGCATCAAAAAAGTTCTTAAGTGGAAGGTGGCAATTAACCTAAATTCTGAAGGAAATTAAGGATTCTAAGAGACAGAAATAAGAAAAGGCCACATTTGAGACATGAGAAATAACCTCTGTTAAAGGGAAAGAGAGAGGAAGAGCACCTAGTATGTACTAACGCTCTGCTAAACATTTTACAAATATTATATCATTTGGGGGCAGCTGGGTAGCTCAGTGGATTAAGAGCCAGGCCTAGAGACAAGAGGTCCTAGGTTCAAATCTGGCCTCAGACATTTCCCAGCTGTGTGACCCTGGGCAAGTCACTTGACCCCCATTGCCTACCCTTACCACTCTTCCACCTATGAGTCAATGCAGAGAAGTTAAGGGTTTAAAATAAAAAAAAAAAACAATAAAAAATATTATATCATTTGATCCACACAACAGCCCTGGGAGGTAGATGATATTACTATCCTCATTTTACATGAGAGGAAACTTTGCTAGCCAGAGTTGAAGTAGCTTGCCCAGAGTCACACAACTAATTAGTGCCTCAGGTCAAATTTAAACTCAGATCTTCCTGAGTCCAGAACCAGGGTTCTATCCACCAGAAGGCAAAATATCAAGTGTTACATATGAAGATCAAGAAGAAAGCTAGTCTGCTGAACCAAATAGTGTGTGAAAGAAAGTATTATAAAATAAGGTGGAATCATGTTGCAAAGGCCTTTAAATGTCAAACAGAGGAGTTTATATTTTTATCTCATTGGTAACAGGAAGTCACTGAGGTTAAGCAAAGGAATGACATTGATAGGATCAAACCTATGTTTAGGAATATCACTCTAGCAGTGGCTAGAGGATGGACTGAGAAGGGAGAGTCCTGAGGGGAGTAGATCAACTTGGGAGGCTATCAAAATAGTTCAGGCAAGCAAATAATTCAATCAATCAACATTTATTAAGACTTACTGTGTGACAAGTACTATGCTAAGCACTTGGGATACAAAAAGAAGCAAAAGATAGCCCCTGCCATCGAGAGCTTTATAATCTAATGGCAACAAATATATACAAAGCAAGCTATATACAGAACAAATAAGACATAACAGAGGGAAGGCATTAAAAATTAAAAGAGTGAGGAAAGGCTTCCTGTAAAGCTAGGTTTTAGTTGGGACTTAAAGGAAGCCAGGGAGGTCAGTAGTCAGAGCAGAGGAGGGAGAGTATTCCATGCATGAGGGAACAGTCAAAAAAATGCCCAGAGCCAAGAGATGAAGAGTCTTGTTTATACAGCAGTTAAGAGACCAGTGTCTATGGATCAGTGTCCAAGGAGTACAAGGAAGGGAATAAGGTATAAGAAGAATGGAAAAATAGGAGGGGGTTAGGCTATGAGAGCTTTAAAAGTCAAACAGAACATTTTGTATTTGATCTTGGAGGAAACAGATAGCCACTGGAACTTGTCAAGTATGTAGGGGGCTATGATCAGACCTACTCTTTAAGAAAAATCAGTTTAGTGGCTAAATGGAAGATAGATTGGAGTAGAAAGAGAGACTTAAAGCAGAAAGACTCACCAGCAACCAACTGCAATAATCCAGGTGTGTGGTGGTGAGGCCTGCCCCAAAGAGGTGGCAGTGTCAGAGGAGAGAAGGGGAAGTATTTGAGAGAGGTTGCAAAAATGAAATTGGCAACTAGGTTATGGGAATTAGAGGCAATAAGAAGTCTAGGATAATGAGAAGATGGATTTCTAATACTGAGTCATTTTTTTTATTTCTAAGTAATGCTCTCTTTAATTTTCTAATTGAGGCCTGACCTGTGCTTCAAGCCTCTTTCCTCATTTCATTATCCTGACATTCTCTTATATTCACTGCCCCAGAGCATTGGGTGCCTCACTGAAATGTATTATGCAGGTCAAAACTTAATTAACCAGACCCAACTCTATCTTCCCATCTGGCTCACCTAGGACTATAAGAATCTTTTTTCTTTTTTTTAAATCCTTTCCTTCTGTCTTAATATCAATTCTAAGACAGAAGAGTGGCAAGGGGTAGGCAACTGGGGTTAAGTGCTCAGGTTCACACAGCTGGGAAGTGTCTGAGGCAAGATTTGAATACAAGTCCTCCTAACTCCAGGCCTAATTCTCTATCCACTGAGGAGAAGGTGGCTAACAGTGACAAGGCTAACAGTGACAAGTGCTACAGACAAGTAAAAAAGAATGAGGATGGGGGGGGGGGGCAAAAACCACCAAATTTTACAATTAAGAGACCAGTGGTTGGGGGCAGCTGGGTGGCTCAGTGGAGTGAGAGTCAGGCCCAGAGACAAGAGGTCCTGGGTTTAAATTTGACCTCAGACACTTCCTAACTGTGTGATCCTGGGCAAGTCACTTAATCCTGTTGTGAGGATTACTTAGTTATTACTTTATGTGGATCTAGCAGGAAGGGCTGGAGAATTCCAAGATGGAATGAAGAAGCAGGAAGTGTCTTCTTGCTCCTTCATTCCATCTTGGAATTCTCTCTAGGAGAGAGACTCCATGGTGGTTGGGGCAAGCTGCAACTGACCCTAGGAGACACCAGTTTACCAGTGATCCTGTGGAAAGACCATCACCTACTAGTGGGAGATTTTGGTAGAGACTACTAATCCCAACCTGAGTTGCAGGTCAACTTGGGCTGGGTCAGCTCCCAGAATCTACCCACCTGGAAGAGTACAGCAGATGGTCCAGGAGAAGTAGAAACACCACTGGAGTGAGTCTGGACTCTGCTGAGAGGATACCCATTTCATTCCAGCTTTTCTTGGCTCCCTGTCTTGTTTAGGTCTCAGTTTAGTGTAGTTAAGTCCCTTCCCTGATCCTGGATTTGCCCTTAATCTGAAGAGTGTAGTTACCCCTATTCCCATTCTTTATCTTAGTTGTCCCTGATTAAAAGTGTTATAAAACTCTTGCCTTTACTTTGCTGGTTTCCATCGGTCTAGTCTAGATACTGCAATGTGGCAGTTGGGCCTAACTGCCACTTCAGTAACAGTTACTTCCTAGTAGTTAAACCTGGTCTCCCTACCTTGTTTGGTCCTGTCATCTGTCATTCCTGTCACCCTCACACCCTTCTGGACCCACATTTTAATATTTAAGGCTACTTCCCTGGTTATTCCCCATTACAATCCCCACTGCCTAGCCCTTACCATTCTTCTCTTCTGCCTTAGAACCAATACCCAGTTTTGATTCTAAGATGAAAGGTAAGGGTTTAAAAAAAAAAAGAGAGAGACCAGTGGTTAAGTATGGAGAGAATATTTTCAGTAGAGTGAAGAAGCTGGAAGCCAGACTGCCAGAAACCAACATGTCAATCAACCACATTGAATTTCCCACTACATATGAAAGAATATATCAATTAAGTACCAATTCATAAAAGATCATGTGTTAATGTACAAACATTTCCCTGCTCACACACCAGGATATCATCAAAAATTTATCAGCCTTTTTCTCTTAGCCCTTCTGTATTTTGTTTTGTTTGGTTTCTAAAACCCTTACCAGATTCTGTCTTAGAATCAATACTAAGTATTGGTTCCAAAGCAAAAGACTGGTAAGGGATAGGCAATTGAAATTAAGTAATCTGCCCAGGGTCACACAACTCATAAGTGTCTGAGGCCTGATTTGAACCCAACTCCAGGTCTGGCACTCTATCTACCTAGCTACCCCTACCCTACTGTATTAATGAAGCTTTGGGAGGACATTAAAACCAAGGTCTCTTCAATGCACAATTTTTGTATTTCAGGCATTGTCATCAATATAGCAAGAACAGCTCATGTGAGATTATTTAGAAGAAATGCTTCATTTGTGATCATTCCCATCCAGAAAAGGGTACCCGAAAGTTTAAAACCTACCTTGAGCTCCTGTTTGGGTTCTACATTCTTTATCGTTGTATAATAAACATGATGACCATATTGGTAAGCCACCAGGTTCTGTTCCAAGTGATTCTGTGCTGGGCGTACAAACATCATCCAGTTACAAAGTGCTTCATCAGACAACTCAAACCATAGGTCTTCATGAATATCCCTTTCTTTCCTATCCCCCTTATCAAGAGAAACCTGCAACCAAAGAACATGAAGAAAAAGTAACAGGAAATTTTCAGTACTATATGCATTAATCTCATAACATACTGAATATATATCTTTGATAAAGGTAGCTCTGCATCTCGATTATCCACTTTGTGTTCCAGACTCCTACTATATATGTGGCCTCCTCTGTAAAAAGGAAAGAGTCCTCTCCTAGTACCTCTAATTTAGAAAATTACCTAGCTATAATCTGAGACTTAGCTCTTTATTGTATGGCTTAATCAGATTGTGGTCAAAACTAACAGAAAAAGTTCAAAAAGTTCAAAAATATATGAATATACTTGCTAGCTCCTCCAACAACCCACCAACTAATGTTCCTTTTAAGTTCTTTTCTGATAGTTTTTAATCAAATTATTTTTTAAAAATTTACATTTAACCAGTATTTTTCCCTTTTGGCCAGCTGATAAACACTTGCCAAAATAAATATATTTTCTATCCAACAACAATAAAATGCCATGTGCATTCTTGCGCTCTTCACACTCTGCAAGTACATGGCTTTTGTGATGTTAGCAGCTAAGAGGCCATTTTTTCTTATTTCTTAGATCTCTGATATAATCCTTATGGGGGAGAATGATAGATACTAGAATACCAGTTACTATAATAGTTTTCATAGTTTGTTATGCATATCTTAACACTAAATGCACTCAAACTAATGAGTCATTATATCTCTGGTTGCACATTTTTGTATTTTCTTTTTTTATAATATCTTAAAAGTAATTTCTTAAAAAATACTTGACTTGTTCATTGAAAAGATTTTGCCCCTGGCTAAACTTTAGAATATTTGTTTTACAAGTATCAAAAATGATCATAAGAATGACTAAATCTAAAAAAAAAAAAAAAAAAGAAGAAGAATGCCTAAATCTTGGGCTCTTACTTCCATAGTATCATCTACTAAAAATACTAGCTTACAGACAGGATTGTAAATTTACTAAATTTATAAATTGGAGATTATAGCTCCTTTCTCGTTACCAGCAACTACTCTTCTGATCAGTACCTGACTTCTTAAAGTCTACTTCCCTAACCCTAATTATCCACTATTGACCACTCACGATGGAGCCACAAGAAACAGGTAGAATTTTTTTAAGTGATAGCATAAGACTAAGGGAAAAGAGCTTTGGAAACCTAAAAGCGCTATATAAATGCTAGCTGTTATTATAATAGATAGAAATCAAGGATCAAAAATAAAAAACAGATCAGAGATAAATGTAATTCCTCATCAAATAAAGGGAGAGATTGTGTGTGACATAGTAGATATAAGGTTAACCTTGGAACCAGCAGGACCTGGGTTCAAGTTTTATCTCTAATGGAACCATGGCTAACTTACTTAACTTCAAAGCATCACTAGGTAATTTTCTAGAGCTAAATTACATAAATATTGCTCATCTGAATTGGTGGAAGGAATTTCCACAATGGGAGTTCCCCACATCAATGAAATCACAGGTCTGAACAAAAAACAAAACAAAAATCCTGGATAGACCTCAGAATTGTCAGCTATAACCAACTGAAAATTATAAGAATCTAGATATCTATAAACCAAAATTCTGTCCCAAAGCAAGAGCTTTGAAATCCTTCAAAACAACACCCAGTTAACAGTAGAAATTGAGAAATGTTCTTCCCAAACCCTTTGTGCAAAATAAACTATGTCTCGGTGTTTAAATACCAATTCATAATTTGTATTCTGCTAAGTTCATGGAAAGAGAAAGAAAAATTGTTTTAAGGAAAACATCACCATAATATTTTAAAAGTACATTTCTCTCACTATCCAGAGATGATAATGAAATCTAAATATTCTTTCTAAAGAGGAAAAAGTATTTCCAATTAAACACAAAATCATTAGAGAAAGGCAAAAAATACTGGAAAATATCTACTATGTAACCAAGTCAATAGAACAATTGGTGCCTCTTTCAAATTGCTTTAACCTAGAAACAGGAAGAAAATATATTAACAAAGCATGCTACCTTTAGATGAATATAACAGTCTTTCAGTTCTGATTGTGTGACAAGGGGCCCTTCCACAGGGCCAAACTGGGTACGTTTGGGAATTCGTCTTTTGGAAAATACTCCTCCTAGGAATCGGTCTATGTAGAGTACCAGAGGCAGACTGGCTCTTGCTCTGGTAAGGACTGGCCGATTAGGGATGGGATGTAAGGGCCCATGCTTTGGGCATACTGAAGAATGTGCATTATTGCACTCTTCACACCCTGAAAAAGACAAAAGAACTTGAGGTATAGGTAAAAATTCCTAAGCACATGCAATGGAAACAACACTAAACAAAAGAGCTCACTAGCCCCCTGAGATACAAAATTCTAACCTGAAGACTTCCCAAATTCAATCCTTGGTGCCAAGATACTTAAGTTAATCAGTTTGCCCAACTTTACTTTTTAGTACTTCCAGTATGTATATTAGACAACTTTTAGAGCTAAAAACAATAAAAATGCTGCTTTCTTTAGAATCAGGCAGGACTTTTTTATGCCTGCATAAAATAAAATGAAAGACAAACAACATCTGAATTTCATATTGCTGTCACATCTCTGGGCTGGGCAGCAAATATGCTGGTAGTCACTAAATACACAAATCAATTAGACCTATATCTGGAGAACAAAAAGATGGATTCATTTGGGCCACAAAATCTGATGAGATTATTCAATTTCCTCAAGGGAAGCTGAAGGAGAAGCACCATTGTCAGTGACATGAATTCAAACAGGAAAGTTACTGAACAATATGAGAATTCAGTGAATACCATCTAATGATAATAGGCAACATACTGTGGAATAGGGACTTCTGCAATGTACTGTGCTTAGCATATGATTTTGACAGTGGATACATAATGAACTGAACTCAGAGGAATGGAAAAATCAATGAAATGAAGGATCTTGAAAAGAGATAATACAACATACCTCCTCCCTCACAGCAGAGAGGTGGGAGACTACTAGGATAGAATATGTATACAATGTCAGAGAAGGTTTCCATATCAGATTCTTTTGTTTAATTGTTTTTCTTTTCAAAAGGGAAGGTTCGATCAGGAGGGGGGAGGTGGCAAATGACTGTGATGTAAAGACAAAAGGCATCAATAAAACGATTTTTTAAAGATGATATAGTAGGTTAGCAGTGTCATTAGTATATGTGCTTTGAATTGTTTTTCCAAAAATGACAATTCTGCATTGATTCATTCAAATTCTATTTCAGGCTCTCCCTTCATGACCAATGGCATACATATATGAGAAAACTGGCCAGAATTAGATACAGTTTTTGGCCATGAAACAGTAAAAAATTATTAGACCTTATAGAGAACATCATTGCCATCCAGAAACCATAATTAGCCCTATGTTCCATCCAAACGAGCTAACTAATTTAATCTCATTTTACTCAATAGTTTCTAAATAGTTATCTGGATAACTTAGAAGGTATTTTCTATTTCTATTATCTCTTAAATAATCAACAAGTGATAAATATTTATTGCCTTAAAATAAAGCACTTTTTCTAATTTTTTTTTTTTAAATAGCTAAAGGGATTGTTTTGAAAACCTTTCAGATTCATGTAAAATAAACCCAGCAAGTTTCCGGAGAGTAAACATTTTGGGACAGGGGAGAAGGGCACTAGCCACATGCAAATTGGACACTGCTAGAGTCAGCAGATAAATATGACACCACTGGAAAGCTCTGAATGTTCCTGGTTCCAAAACAAAGAAGCAGCATAGAATCAAACAGCATAAAGGTACAATAAACATCTATAAACAGAAGACTACAATGATCTCAAACTTTGGAGTAACCCCCCGAGCAGCAATAAGGTAGAACAGGATAAAAAGCAGCAAAGCAAACATGAGGAAACAAAAATATCCCAAATGCTTCCAAAACAGTGTGACGCATGAAAAAAGAAGTATATTCTTCTCTCTTTATACGCTGGGTCTCTCTCTCTCTCTCTCTCTCTCTCTCTCTCTCTCTCTCTCTCCCTCCCTCCCTCC
>NC_058132.1:157494734-157591214 GCF_016433145.1 Gracilinanus agilis | reverse complement strand
GAGGGGAGGGGAGGGGAGGGGAGGGGAGGGGAGGGGAGGGGAGGGGAGGGAAGAAAAATCTAGGAGAGGGTAGTAATCATGGGATACTGATCTATTCAAAACATTCCTCAATGGAGAAATGGTCAAAGGATATGAACTGGCATTTCTCAGAGGAAGAGATTAAAACTATCCATAGTCATAATGAAAAAATGTTCCAAATCATTTTTGACTTGAAAAATGCAAATTAAAACAACTCTGAGATGCGGATGGGCTAACATGACCAAAAAAGGAAAATGATAAATGGAGATGTGGGAAAATTAGGAATACTAATACATTGTTGGTTGAACTGTGAACTAATATAATCATTCTGGAGAGCAATATAGAACCAGGCTCAAAAGACCACAAAACTATGCACACCCTTTTAACCCAGCAATACCATTACTGGTTCTGTATCCCAAAGATATGAGTTGAGGGAAAAGAACCTTCCTGAACTAAAATATTTTTACCAGTTCTTTTTGTAGGGACAAAGAATTGAAAACTGAAGAGTTGTCCATAACTTGGGGATTGGATGAACAGGTTGTAGTATATATGGTTGTAATCAAATACTAATGTGCCATAAGGAATGATGAACAGGATGAATTCAGAAAAACCTGGAAAGACTTATCTGAACTGATACAAAGTAAAGTGAGCAGAACCAGGAGAAAAACGTATACAGTAACAGAAATATTATACAATGATCAATTGTGAAGGACTAAACCATTATCAGCAAAGCAAGTCTCCAAGATAACCACAAGGGACTCATGAAGAAAATGCTATCCGCAGCCAAAGAAGGAACTGCTAGAATCTGAATGTAAATCAAGCATGCCATCTTCCACTATATTTCCTTTATGAGATTTCTATTGTATGCATCTTTTATCATGATACGAACAACATGGAAATATGTATTACAAGAAAGTATAGGTATAACCTATATTAGACTATTCACTGCCTGGGGCAAGGAGTAGGGAGGGAGAAAATTTGAACTTTAAAATGTCAAAAAACACATTATCAAAAAGTATTTCTACATGTAACTGAAAAAAAATAAAAAATAAAAACATTTTTAAAAGAGAGAGTATAAGTTCGTTGAGGACAAGGACTGTCTTTTACCTCTTTTTGTATCCCTAGCACTTTGCAATTTATCTGGTGTATAATAGCTGCTTAATAAATGCTTATTGATTGAAAATACTAGTTGACTAATTTACTTATGGTATCACTTTGTTTCTAAATCATGTATCCATTTTAACTTTACCCTTGGCATATGGCAAGTTAGTCTGTGCTTAGTTTATGTCATGCTCTTTATTTTCCTAGCAGTCAGATCTTTGGTTTTTTCAGACACAAACAATAGTTGATTACTACTGTGTGTTGAGTGCCTAATCTATTTCATTGATACACTACTCTATTTTTTAGGCAGCACTAGATTGTTTTGATGGTTGCTCCTTTATAATATATATTGAGAATGGATACAGCTTAGCTACTTCCTTCACATTTTTTAATTGATTCCTTTGATATTCTTGGCTTTTTGTTCTTTCAGGTGAATTTTATTTTCTTTTTTAGCTCTCTGAAATAATATTTGGGTAGCTTGATATGGCACTGAATAGGTAAAGTAATTTGGATAGAATTGTCATTGTTATTATATTAATATACATGTGTTTTCATACAATACATATTTTAATGTTTGTCATATTATGAAAGAAGACATATTATTTATGCCTTAGAAAATTCATGGAGGAAATAAAGTGAATAATAGTATTATTCAATCTGCAAAAAAAAAAAAGAAGAAAATACTAGTTGAGGGTGAGTACTCAAAAGAGAAAAAGTCAGAGAAGTTTTATAGCAATGCATCTCTACAAAGGAAAACAACAGTGTCCTTAGAGTTAAAAAGACTTGGGCTCAAATGCACCCCTGATACTTGTTATCCGTGTGCCTCCCAAATCATTTTAACACATTAATTGTGCCTCAGTTTCCTCATATATGAAATAGGGACAATAGGAATACCTAAAGTATATGCTCTTCAGGACTATCGTGAAGATGAAATGTGATAATGTCTCTAAAGTGCTTTGCAAGTCCTGCATAAATGTCATTTATTATGTTATCCTCATTAGAACTTTATGTCTTGCACTCACAATTTCCCAGTGTATTTATTCACTCAGGATTCAGCTACCCACTCAGGATTCTGAACCATTTAGACTGGATTATTCAATATGCATTCAAATTAATCACTAAGGACAGCATAAAGTTGAAGAGCATATATACCTTAGTATCTCATCAATTCTTCATCTTGTTGCAAAGCCCAACTGGGAAAGGTTATAAAAAGCAATTCTGTGTTAATTTTACATGTTATTATTTTGAAATAGCTATGGCCAATATATTTTTCCCAACAGATGCTGCTGGAAAGACACTGGTTAGACAGGCTTACTGCTGGCCACTGTCCACTGCTGAGAAAGCTGATACTAAAATAGGTGCTAACACACAGCCACTGTCAATATTCTGGAGCTTTCTGTAAAGCCTATGGCTAAGGAAAAGATTGAATCAGTCAGCAGCACCTTGAAAGATTGCTGCCAAAGCAGGGCTTGGAGCAGGTGCCAAGTGTATGCAGGCTATTTGTTGATAAGGAAACCAAGGAAAGCGTGAATCATTCCTAGGAAGAACAGATACATTTCATATCTATATAAAGGACACTGCTAAATTGGTGACCATTATATAGCTTCCCTAAAGATTAGAACAATGAGCCTTTGTATTATGTTTATGAGATAGCATCTGTTCAGTCTGTTGACAGGGAATATGGGAGAATGGTAAGTTAGTGCTAGAGAACAGGAATAGCATTTTTTCTTCCTTTTAAAATGCAAGCACGGCCAAAATAATTTCTACTGCTACAACTTACAGCAAATTGAGTTTATTTTTCTTTTTAATGCCTATTTTCTACAACTGTCATTTGGAACTACAAAAAGTATATGAGACATGGTCTCTCTGAAAGGTGTAATGTGAAACTATATTGGACAACAGCAAATGTAAACAGATGCTTCTTGAGTCCTACAGAGGCCAATTATCAAGGCAACACATTCTCTTTTCAGTGTGTATAGGGGATTGGACATGCTCATCTCAAAGAACAAATGAGAGATTGTGCTCCTATGTCTGGAGAATACAGATATCTTCCCTGAGGATTAAGAAATGCATATAATGAAACAAAGCTTCAAAACTATTTTCCTATTATCACTAAAGGGGAAAAAAAGAATCAAAAACAAAGATCTGCCACTAACTTAAAAAAGTAAATCCCTTACTTGGCTTTGTTAAATTATGTCTCCACTGTGAATTGATCCAGCCATTCTGGAGGGCAATTTGAATTCTGCCCAAAGGGCTTTAAAAGACAGCCTGCCCTCTGATCCAGCCATACCACTGTTGGGTTTGCTGTGGTGGCAAAAATTTGGAAAATGAGGGGGAGTCTATTGATTGGGGAATGGCTGAACAAATTGTGGCATCTGATGGTGATGAACTACTACTGTGCTGAAAGGAATAATGAACTGGAGGAATTCCATGTGAACTGGAAAGACTTCCAGGAATTGATGCAAAGTGAAAGGAACAGAACCAGGAGAATGTTGTACACAGAGACTGATACGCTGGCAAAATTGAATATAAGAGACTTTTCTACTAGCAGCAATGCAATGACCCAGGACAATCCAGAGGAACTTATGAGAAAGAACACTATCCACATCCAGATAAAGAACTGTGGGAGCAGAAACATGGAAGAAAAACATATGATTGATCACGTGGTTTGATGGGGATATAATTAAGGATTCTGACTTTAAAAGATCTCTCTATTGAAAATATTAATAATATGGAAATAGGTTTTGAACAATGATATATGTATAACTCCAGTGGAATTGCTTGTCAGCTCTGGGAAGGGGAAAGGAGGAGGGGAAGTAGAGAACATAAATCATGTAACTATGGAAAAATATTCTCAATTAACTAATAAATAAAGAATTAAAAAATAAACTATGTCTCCAACTGTCTTTCTCTAGTTTATCCAGTTCATTCAAGAAAAATCTATATTCACACATAAGTACCATCCTTAGGAATAAAAGGCAAGATAGGTTCATTTCCTTACAGCTAAAAGGCATGGCAAAGAAGAAGATGCTGAACTGAGAGTAGGTGATATTGACTTGTAGAACAAAGTATGATTAACTGGAAAGAGCATTGTATTTAGAATCAAAAGATAATAATAATAATTATTATTATTATAGCTGGCATTTCTAGAATGCAAAAGATTTGCAAATCACTTTGCTTATTGGATCTTACTACATCCTCACAGCTCAGAAATGAATGCTATTATTATTCCACTTTGACAAATGATGAGGAAACTGTAGCTTAAAGAGGCTGTGGCTTGCCCAGGGTTACACGAATAATAACAATCTGTCTACTACAAAAATCTGGAGCTTAACTCCTAGATTTGATATTTACTCTAGTCATGTGGCCTTGAGCAAGTCTCAAATTCTGAGCCTCAGTTTCTTCTCCTGTGAAATGGGTATAATAATACACTAGCTAACAGGACATTGTGAGAAAAGTAAGACTATAAAGCAACACATAAACTATAAAACCCTATGTATTTTTGAGCCACTGGTCCTACCACTCTCTCCAAGGACTAGAGTACAAATTTCCCTAAGGTCTAGACAAAACAAAAGAAGTAGATTGCTAAAGAAATTTGAAATAAAAAGAGAATGGAGAGTTCTTGGAGCTAAGCACCTCAAGAATTTCTCATTGAAGGGGCAGTTAGGTAGATAGGGAGCCAGGCCTCTCATTTTGTTTTATTGAAAGTTTGTTAGGTCCTAGAGGTTAAAGAGATTTGAAGATTTAAAATCTGAATTATGTATAGTGAATTAGTAAATGAAAAGATGGTGACAGGAGGCCCTGGGTTCAAATATGATCTCGTGATTCCTATCTGTCAGACCCCGAGCAAGTCATTTTTACCTCAATTGCCTAGCCCTTACCTTTGGAAATGATGGTATCAATTCTAAGACAGAAAGTAAGGGTTTTTAAAAATCTTCTAATTGAACTTTTGCTTCAGTGATTACAAGTAAAATTCCATTGTACTAAAAACCATTATAAAGAAGGTTCTAAGGGAAGCTGGGTAGCTCAGTGGATTGAGAGCCAGGCCTAGAGATCCTAGGTTCAGATCTGGCCTCAGTCACTTCCCAGCTGTGTGACCCTGGGCAAGTCACTTGACCCCCATTGCCCACCCTTACCACACTTCCACCTATGAGCTAATACACAGAAGTTAAGAGTTTAAAAAAAAAAAATAAAATAAAATAAAGAAGGTTTTGTACAATAGTCATTTCTGCATCTAGTAAAAACACAGACAACACAGCAAAAAAGGAAGATAATTATTGGAGGAGGTTGGGGTAGAGACACTCTAATACATTGCTTTTTGAGCTAGGAATTAGTTAAATCAATTTAGAAAGCAATTTGGAATTATATCCAAAAAGTCACTAATTTGTGCATGCCTTTGCCTCACTTGATGGCATTACTAGGCATATGGCCTAAGGAGATTAGAGACACAGAAAAGGGAGCCATAAGTACAAAAATATTTAGAGCAATGTTTTTTTGTAGTATCAAAGGGAAAAAAGCAAACACCTATCAGTTAGGGAAAGGTTGAACAGATTATTGTATATTAAAGTATTGGAATATTATTGTGTCATAAGAAATCACTAAAAGAACAGGCCCATGTCTGGGAAGCTTTGCATGAACTAATGCAGGTAAGTTAGCAGAAATAGGAGGATTTATCAATGACAACAATAATTTCAAAGGAAAACAATTTTGAAAGACATAAGATCTTTTGATTGAAACAATCGCCAATTATAGCTCTAAAAAGAATGATGAAGCATTGCTCTCACTTCTTGGTGGAGACTTAAATCTGAGATGCAAAATAAGATTTTTCAGACATGTTCAACATATAAATTTGTTTTGTTCAACTCTACTTATAATTTCTTACAAGGGAGTCAAATGCAAAAAAAAAATCATAAATGAAATACATTACAATACAGAGAACAAAAATGAGTTCAGAAGGAGACCCAGATAGGTGAAAGTGTTGGAATTATCATTTTAAATTTGATATATACTTTTAAAAAAATCTGTACATGACATTGGCATTTTCACATACAAGTCTCTTTTCTGTCTTTTTATATGGAAATATTTGTTTGTTGAAGTTTGTAAAGTTCATAATAAAAAGGAATTATATATATTTTTAAATTTTAAACACAGAAACTGTACCTTGTTGATCTGGTTACAAAAAGTGCTTCCTCAGTCCCAAGCCATAAAAAACACTATTTTTGGAGTAAAAGCTTGATTATATTCTTTTTGGGTTATAGAGAGAAGAACTGAGCTGTTCAGATTTAATTTGTTCTGCCACTAAGTGGCAATTGGCTCAAGTCTTCCATCTCCCCACAAATATCCAAAAACTACAAAGAGAGAAACAACTAAATTCCCAACTCTCCAATAAAGCACTCATCACAAGAAAAATGTCAGGAGCTTTGATGAAAAGAAGTGAAATTACATCTATTTCCTTCCTTAATTGTACTCACAGTAGGTCTTTTCATTTACTAATTCACCATAGAGAATTTGGGCTTTAAATCTTCAAATCTTTTTAACCTCTAGAATCTCCTTTAAACAAACTTTCAATAAAACAAAACAATTTGGAAGTCTAAAGTAATTCATCTGATTTAAGAGAGCTAGGATGAATGGCAGTTAAAGTTGCTTCCAGCTTGAATACAGTAATTGCACATAGCTCTAAAATCTATCCTGCAGTTTCAGGATATGAACCTAAAGAAGATTAAAAATTATTATTCCAGAGACAGAAATTCATTTTAATCAATTTTGGAGGATCTAGTTGGTAAAAAACTAACTGAATTAATTATTTTAATGCTTTTAATCTACATGAAATGTGCGTGGGGGGGGGGGAGGGGGGGAAGTAATCTCTTGCTCATATCAACCCAGATACTTAGAGTTAGTAACACTTGTAAACCTTTCAAAAATGATTCCTATTTTAAAAAAAAAAAAAAAAGACTAGATTCATGCAGTACTACAGGCCATTATTTAAATTGAGAAGACTCCTGAGCATCATAATCAGCATGTCATTTTCCCTTAATTTCCTATACTATCATATTGTTATACAATACATCAGTGGGAGAACAGTGCTCCTTAGAAGTATTAGGATTATATTATGCAATGAAAGACAGGAGTGCAAAAATGATTCCTCAAAGATCTGTCAGACTGGTTCCTCCTAACAAACTGCTTGGATTTAGATAATTCTAACTATGACCTCCTTCTTCCTGTGTCCCTATTTCTCCCCAAGGGCATGTTTATCCTTTCAGTAACTAGGTTTTCAAATTCAGTCATTGTCTACTCTTCCCTCTCCCTCACCTTGCACATATACTTAATTAGTTTTCAATTAGTTTCCATATAATTCTCCCATGCATCCCCTTCTCTCCATTCCTAAAGTTACTATCCCAGCAGAGGCCCTAATCACTTCTTACTAGACTATTACAACAGTTTTCTCATTGGTCTTCCTGCCTCAAGTTAATCCCTTTCTCTAGTCTACAGTTCACTTGGCCAGAAAGCTGATATTTACAAAGCACAAGTCTGACCTTGTTACTACCATGCTAAAAAAAAGTCCAGTGGCTCCACTTTGCCTCTAGAATCAAATATTGCTCCTCTATTTAGCATTTAAAGCCATTCACAAGCTGACTCCAGCCTACCTTACTTGGCTTATTACAAATTAGTCTCCTTCAGGCATCTGGCCCTCCACACAAATTGGCCTAGTCACTGTTCTCCTCCAGCCTCCATGGGGTCTCCGCAGATGCTATTCTTCATATATGGAATGCTCTGCCCCTGTCCCCCCCCCCCTTTCATTCCTTAGGACTCCTAGCCTCCTAAGACAATCGGACTCAGAGTAGCATTCCTTTCCTCCCTCCCTCCTATTTTCCTTCCTTCCTTTCCCCTCACCTTTTTAGAAGAGATACTAAGTATTGGTTCCAAGGCAGAACAGCAGCAAGGGCTGGACAACTGGGGTACATCTAAAAAGGCCACATTTGGCTCTTAGTCTACTACTGAGCCACCTAGCTGCCCCAGAAAGCCTATCTTGATCTATCTAGTATTTAATGCTCCTTTTCTCCTCAAATTATTTTATAACTATTTACCAGTAATATTCCCTAATTCATCTCCACTGAAGAGAATGTTAGTAACTGAAGGGAAGAGATTGTCATCTTTTTTGTCTGTGTCTCTCAGCTCCTGACAGAGCTCCTTGAACAAATATGCACACATTGTAACTAGACCACCAATGCACAGTTCCTCATGGCAGATGTTAGGTAAATGTTTGAATTTGTTGATGGTTATTAAGTTTAACATTATTATTTGTTCAAATAAATATTTACCATCATTTTTTAAATGTTTAAGTCAATAAATATTTATTAAGTACCTACTATGTGCCAGGCACTGGTTTAAACAAAAAAGGCACAAGACAATCCTTGTCCTCAAGGAGCTTACTATCTAATGAAAGAGAACATATAAAAACAACTTTACACAAATAAGATGCATACAGGATAAATTGGAGATCAAAACAGGGCACTATAATTAAAAAGGATTGGGAAAAACTTCCTGGGAAAGGCTATATTTTAGCTGGAACTTAAAGAAAACCAGGAGACAGAGATGAAGAAGGAAAAAAATCCAGGTATGAGATATAGCCAGAGAAAATGCCGAGAGTCAAGCAATGGAGTGCCTTGGAGGAACATCAAGAAGACCAATATCATTACAGATTATAATGTACAGATTTGGGGAAATATGAGGTGGAAGGAGGAAGATAATAAAAGGCAGATTTAGAACTGATGTCAGATAAAAGTTCTTAATAATTAGGTATAGCCAGAAAGGAGAAAAAACTACCTCAGAAGGAAGTCTATTATCATTTACTGGAATTTTTCAAGCTAGGACTATATATGATCACGTGTTGGGCATGTTGCAGAGTAGATTCTTATTCAGGCACTGCTGGGACTCTTTGGCCTATTAGGTCCTGCTATGCTGAGATTTTATTCCAAATCACAGATTCTCAATTGACATTTGGTTTATGAAAACCAGTACCTGAATGTGGACAATGTGCTATATAGGAAAGATATTACACTTGACCTTATCTTCTACTGAAGTGGATTAGATGTCTTCAGCTATCTTATCTCCCTCGGATAGATTTTTTTCACTAAAAGCTGTGCAGGTGGAAATTTGATGCATCTGAGATGCATTGCCCAGTATCCTTTTGAGTTGCATCCTCACCTGGCATCCTGGCATTTGGGAAGTAAATTTGCTGGAGACTCTGCCCTTAGGAGCTCTCTCCCAGATGTTGCAGTCTGGGAACTTTTCTTTTCTCTTTACTGAGGCTATTTTTCATTGGTTTTAAATTATTATTATTAAATCTTATAAGAAATAATCCTTGGAGTATTGAGATTATTAATTTTTAATCTTGAAAAGCAGGGCATATGAAAAATTCATGTCTTGCCTATGATTTCATCCTTAAAATGTAGAAGAAGCAACAAAGGTACATTATACCTAATTCACATTTAAAAAGATGGAAATAAGAATAGGGGTGTCAAGCAGAAATAAGAACCTTGGGGGAAAGTGACCATGCAAACTTTTTAACAAGCTAAAAAGGAAATGGGCACACTAGACTTTAAAAAAGCAGATTTGAAAAAGTTCAAAAAATAGACAAGTATAAATATATAGCCTAAGTTTCCAAAAGGGGAGCTAGGACAAGAGGGATAAAAGGATATAAAGAAAAAAAAATTCTGACAACATGGTTACAAATACTTGAGAAAAGTTTAGAAAATTTCATTAGTTATTACAGAGGACTTGAGGTTTTAACAGTATTTATTCTTCATCTTACTTTCTTTAAAGTCTTGGGAAAAATAGCTTTTTTGTCCATAGGGTATATAGAGATTTGGGTCTAATATCAAATATTTCACTGTTAAAAATGCTAAGTAGGGGGGTGAGCAGGTGGCTCAATGGATTGGGATCCAGGTCTAGAGATGGGAGGTCCTGAGTTCAAATCTGACTTCAGATACTTCCTAGCTATGTGAACCTAAGCAAGTCACTTAACCCCCACTGCCTACTCCTTACCACTCTTCTGCTTTGGAATGCTTAGTATTGATTCTTAGACAGACAGTAAGGGTTTCAAAAAAAACAACTACTAAGTATGCAAATATTTAGCTATTAAAGCCAGAGAGGTAGTAGTACTACATAGAGCAAAGTGGGACAACTTTGGAGTCTAGAAGACCTACATTCAAATCCTACCTTTAACATATACTAGTTATCTAATTATAGGCAAGTCACTTTAACTTTTCCACATTTCAGACAATTCCCTAAGAATACAAGTTAAAGAAAGCTGCGATGTGCATCATGTAGGGACTCTCCAACCTGGAAATCCTCTCAAACCAATGAAATCACAGGTTTAGAACAATATAAAACAAAACCAAAAAAGACAAGGGAAGTCACATAGTATATTTTCCTTTCTAAAATTTCAGACTGATGTTTTGATGTCAGAAAGAAAGATAATCATGATCATCAGGAAAGCTTTAAGCAAGACAAAGTATCAGTTTGGCATTCAGGACTATACCAAAGCCTATGTGTGGATGTTGGTGAACCTCCCTAAATAGTTATGCCAATACTTCAACCGCATATAATTTCATTAGTGTGAGCAAGATGAGAAAAGACCACCTGATGGAAATGGTACCTGAACTGATCCTTTTGGTAAGAGAAGGATTCTAAAAGATCAAGATGATAAGGGAATACATTCTAAACAATGGCCCAAGCAAATGTGTGGAGGCAGAAAATGGCATGTTGAATTTAGGGAACAGTACTTCCCTAGCTTGTGGCCTCATTTGGCTAGAAGGTAAAAAGTACAAATTCAACAGAACTGTGGCATGAGATTCAAATAAAAAGGTTAAGAATTAAATTCTTATAGAAGAGTCAACAGGACTTGCAAATTGATTTTATATTGGGAGCAAGAAAGAAGAAAGACTCAATCTATGAGGTTTGAAATTAGGGCTGGGAGAATAGTGAAGTCATCAACAAAAATGAGATCTATATAAGCAATAATTTAATTTTTAGAAATGTGGAGTTTGAGATGATGCTTCATGACTCTGAATCATGGAATACTATATTCTCAAAAGAATTTAAATTGATTAGCCACCTACAGAGCCATGGAGAGGTGAATGTGATCAAATATCCCACTTTGTTTACACAACCCATTCTTTGAAATGCCATGTTATCGGAGAGCTTCATGAACAGGGAAAAATGGATATATTCACACAGCAAGAACTATACCTAAATAATGGGACAGGTCACATGCTGCACTAATATCCATGAAATGTTGAAATTTTAAAAATGACTCCCAGCAGGTTGGGCAGACCCAACTCCATGGTAGAGAATTTATGGGAGAATGTACACAAGTCATATAGGATGTATAAGCATGGAAGTGTTGGATCTGCACTCTATAGCATATCAATAAGATCATAGTTCTATATAAGAAAAGTTTAAGAGATTAATGGATCAACCAGGGGCAACATATCTAGCAAACAAGTAGAGCTGTAACACTGGGGTTGAGGGCAAAGATTAAGGTTTGATGTGTAGAATTGGGAGTTATCTAGGTAAATGCAGTGCTTTAAATGAATTTATCAAACTGCCTGACCCAAACAAATAACATCCCAAGAATCCCAAAGAACTTGCAAATGTGAACCAATCAGGAGTTGTAAATAAAGGGACTGGAAGTGCTTCACTAATTTTCATAAAAAAGAAAGATTCTGAAAACAATAGACCAGTAATCTTAGCAGTTAGACCCAATTAAATACAAGAAGAGCTTGTTAACTGTGGTTTGGAGAACATTTTTAAAAATAAGCAGAGAATTTTTGACCACTAGAAGTCAGTCTGAGTTTGTTTAGAACAAACCATGCTAGACTAATTTCACTTCCTTTTTTGGCAGGTTTATCAAACTGGTAGATACAATATGTGAATTCAGGAAAGGAATTTAGCCACTTTTCTTATATTGTTTTAGGCCAGATGGTTATACAATTAGATGTAGCCAGAACTAGTTAAATAGGATCAAAAGAATATTAATGCATGGAACAGTGTAAAGCAAAAGGAGTCTAGCTAATCCAGCGGATGTCAGAATTATTAGAGATATTAATGGATAGGAATGATGAGGAAAATTTAAGAGGACAAAATCAGACTAGATTAATTCAAAAAAAGTACAATTAAAAAAATCAATCATACAAGCAGAGGTTAGGGATAATGTAGTTATGGAGAGGTTAAGGTAATAAAGACTTAGTCACATTTTACTCTGTTTCCAATCAGCTATCAAGTATAGAATTGTGGTCACTCATGAATACTCTACTTAATGAGGGACACTGTCAGCTGGAAATGTTAAAAGGAGGATGAAGAGGAAGGTGAGAGTACTAAAAACTATATCATATAAGGAAGAAGTTGAAGAAATATGAGTGTCTAACTTGGAGAAAAGATGACTTGGGGAAACAATCAATCAACAAGTATTAATTAATAAGTGCTTGCTATGTACTAGGCACAGTTTTCCTCAAATTTCTGGAGAGCTGTTATGTGAAGGAAGGATTAAACTTATTCTGCATAGCTCCAAAGAAGAGAAATAATCAATGTGTAGAAAGTTCAGGGATACAGAATTTGGTTCAATAAAAGGAAAGGATTTCTAACAATCAGACCTGTCCAATAAAAGAATGGATTTGCTTAATGAGAAAAGTGAGTTCCTCATTTCTGATGAGCAGTCAAGCAAAAATTAGGTGATCACTTGTCAAGAATGTTACTTCCAATATCATATGCATCAAGATGGGGATTAACCTGGTCAAACTCTAAATGCTTCTTCCAAGTCTAAAGGGACATGACTCTAGAGACCCTCATTGGGAAACCTTTTCCAAGTTTGTATCCAGAGGGATACAAAGTTGTGAGTCCCCATAACTTGAGAGAGTTGAGAGACAACATGCTATCTTTCGGTGGCTGGACAGAGGGGTATGGCACACAAAAAAAATGTCCTCAGGCCCTGAGAAGAGGGGGTACTGAGCAGCTCCTTGACTTCTGGCTCTGCACATGTGCCACATCTTCGCCAATGCTGTCCAAAACTATGCCTATTCAATGCAAAGGTGCTGAATGATAGCAACTCAAGTGAAACAGAACTGAAAAAGGCAGAAACTTCCAGATCATGTATTCTACACAAATTCAAAGCACAGATATACAAACTATTTGAAACAACTTGGAACTTGATCAATTAATCAATCAATAAGCATTTATGAAGTACCTACTATTTGCTTGCTATTGTGCTGGGTACTGTAGTCTTCCTCTAAAAGCTTTCTAATATATACATATATATGTACCCCAAATACACACATATATACATACATATATAAAATAAATACAAGATAAATGTTTAGGGGCTGAACCTACTAGCAGCTGGGAGTGAATTAAGAAAGGTTTCATGTAAAAGGTATCTGAAGAAAACAAGAAGTGAGGAAGAAATGCATTCCATTCATGAGAAATAGCTGATGAAAAGACAGAGACAGAAGATGGAGTGTCACTTAAGAAACAAAGAGAAGGCCAGTCTGACTAGATCAGTGTACATTTAGAGGAATATTGTATAAAAAGTCTGGAAAGGTAAGGAGGGATCTGATTGAGTCCCCTTTAAAAGCTAAACAGAGAAGTTTTTATTTGATTCTCTAGACAATAGAGAGTTTACTGAGTAGAGAAGTGACATCAAATATGCATTTTATAGTAAAGAAAAAAACAACAACTTAGTAGTTTTATTGGATTGGAGAGGGTAGAAACTTGAAGCAGTGTGACTATTTACAAGACCACTGCAACAATCTAAGGTGATAGGTAACAAGGACCAGAATTAAGGTACTGGATGTATGAGTATGAGGAGAAAAGAGGACAGATGGGAGAGATGTTGTACAGGTAGAATTGACAAGTGGAGAGCTGAGGATGATTCTGAGGTTGTAAACCTGAATAAGAAAGAAAGCTGATGCCCTCAACAAAAAGAAGTCAGAAGTAGAATGGGTTTGGAATAAAAGATAAATTCCGTTTTAGATGCTTACATGTCATCCAGTTTAAAATAAACTAATAGGCAGTTGGAGATACATGACTGGAGCTCTAGAGAGAATCTAGGATCAATTTGAGAACATTCAGAATAGATAATAATTAAACCCATGGGAGCTAAAGAAATTATCAGAAGTAAAGGCATTGTGTAACTGATATCATATTGCTTACCTTTTCAATGGGTAGGGGAGTTGCTGATGTGATGGAGAGAATTTGGAACTCAATCTTTAAAAAAAAGAATGCTATAAATAAGTAAATAATACTTTTTTAAAAAGGAAAAAAGAAAGAAAAGAAAAGAAGTCCTAAGGCAGAACCTTGGGAATACACTTAAAAGTAGAGGGCATAATATAGATGACACACCAACAGAGGAAATTGAGAAGGGCAATTAAAGGAGCTCGATTAAAAATCAGATAAAAGAACTAGGAGAAAGTTATGTCAAAGAAAAACAGAGGAGATAAAGGAGTAGGCACTCAACAGTCTCAAATGCTGCAGAGATTTCAAGAAAGATATGGACAGAGCTAAAGAATCATCAAATTTGGCAATTAAAAGAGATCACTGGTAACTTTGGAAAGGGTAGATGAGAGATTAAGTCAGAAAAAAGAAGACTGCAAATGGCTATAAGTGAATGAGAGAAGACAAAGTAAAGGCAATGGATGCGAACAGCTCTTTCTAGGAGTTTGGCTATGAAAGGAAAGAGATAAACAGGAAATTGCTCTAATAAACCTATGCCTACTGAAACAACAAACAATCTTTCTAAGACAAATAAGCATTCCCAGAGAAATCAAGGTGAAACCAAATGAAGCTCATGTTACTTCTTAGGAGCAAATGTCCTCCTTGTTATGTACCAGAATGTATGGATATTCTATTGATAGTTATTTTGTCAGTTCCAAGAGATACTCAGGAGGTATATTCAGGAGCCAGAAATACTTATTTTTTTTCAATACGTACATCCCAAACAAGAATTTGAAGAAAAAGTAAATGCCTGTTGAATTAAATTAAAGGCAGAATTAGAAGGCAAATGTAAAAAAATCTACATAATATACTGAGATATCAAAAAGATAGAGAAAAATCATGGACAAATAGTAAAGAATAATAACAACTGGAAAAATGGAAATGGCTTTCAAAGAAAACAAAGGTAGGAAGAGTTGGACTAGGTTAAGTATACAAAGAAGTTTTTTATGCTGAAGAGGACACAATTTTAAGAATGTTGAGGAATAGTCCCAATGTATGTACCAGTCAATAGTCAACAATCATTTACTGAGTGATTACTATGTGCTAGGCACTTTGCTAAGTGCTAACTAAGGACACAAAGGAAAAAGCTGACATTCTAATGGAGTAAGTAACAAGTAAATAACTAGGTACAAATATAACACAGAGTAGTAGATGGACGGTAAAGCAAAGGGAAGGCATTAGCAGCTGAACAAAGACCCTTCTACATTACTCCTATCCTTGTCACAAATATTTTAAAAAGGGGGAAAAAAAGAAATTTGGGAAAGCTGATCAATCATCTATCATTCAAGTATTGAAGTTGTCAGGTGATCAAAAGGAAAAGCTAAAAAAGGCCAAAATCCAGAAGATTCTGAAGGGAAAATGCCAAATTTCAATAGATCTGAATTCTATAGAAAAACTTCTCTCTGAGTCCCTTTCAAATGGAAAAGCAAGTGGTCTTAGAAGGTTATGAAAAGAGTAAGCATGGAAGAAATGTCTTAAAGATTGTCTAGTAAGAATTTTTAAAAAATAGAAATATTAAATGTTAAAAATTCACAAATGGATTGAGAGTCAGGCCTAGAAACAAGAGGTCCTGGGTTCAAATTTGACCTCAGATATATCCTAGCTGTGTGACCCTGAGGAAGTCACTTAATCCCCATTATCTAGACCTTACCAATATTCTTCCTTGGAACCAACACACCATATTGATTCTAAGACAGAAGATAAGGGTTTAAAAAAAAATATTCACAAAGAAAAGAAACTAAATAGCACTAGAGAAATTGCTCAATTTTGCAAAACCAAAATAGAATCTATAGCACAAGAAACAAGTTTCCAAAAGGCATCATTTGAGTTCAGTTGGCAGAGAAGCCATCAATCAAAACCTGAAGAAAATTATAAACCGACCCAAATCTGCAAAATCTGCTATCAAACATGGAAAACACTTGACCCAGGACTTATGAATTGTTATCCTTCTTGTTCATTCTAACAATGACAATTTATGTAAAGGAACAGTGACTTGCACTTTCATTTCTACTATTTCAGACTTCATTATAAAATGTATATGTATTTTCTAACATCCATAGGAGAAAAAGTGGTAGTTTCTGACCACTGGGAAGTTGCCTTCAACAAGATCTCCCAAATTCTCAGTCACACATGACCACATATAAATTCAGGCAATAACCAATACTCTTAAAGGCCTTAGGATTATCACAGACTAGCATAGCTATATTCAAGATCATTTTTTCCTTATCCTTTAAATCTGAAAATAAAGGCATCAAAATCCTTTGGGAAAATGCACATCACCAAAATCTGACCTAACCTAATAAGCCAATCTTATTACCAGCCACCCAAGATATTTGGTAGCTGTACTGCATATGTACTGTACCTCTTAAAATGAAAGTATTTGTTTTTAGCTTGAATTCCCATTAGACTAAGACTTCTATCTAGCCTCTGCATCTTCACAATCATTTTCATGCTGCTTCTTCTAATCAGTTTCACACCATGGAAAAGCTCAAATAGGCTACTCCCCAAATCCCAGAGTTAATACATTCTATTGGTATGTGGGCAAAGGAAAACAAATCAGGTTTTGGGGACCTTGTGCTTGCCTTAGAAACAAAGTACCCCATGCTTTCAGCAAAAAGAATGGTGAAAGCTGGGACTCTGAGCTTTATGTGTAGGATATTAATAAGAAGCTGGTTCTTTTGAAAAGGAATACCACTCTGAAAGTGCTTCTAAAATGCAAAGTGAATTCTCAAAACTCAGAATTATTTCATGAGGCATCAATCAAAAGCCATTTTATTGGTTAGTTTTTTAAACTATACCATCATATTCCAAAGCTGTTCAAACATGCCATTTTAAGGATGGTAACTTGGAATTTAATTTCTGACTGACTGATTTAATTGAAAGAGCTAAAGAACTTATTAAAAAAATTTTTTTAATATAGTGTTTATTTGGGTTTATGTTTTGGGGTTTGAGTTTTATAAGATTACACACTTACAAAAATGAACAATTCAAAAATATGTTTGCATGAGAAAACACATATAACCTGGATTGAATCACCTGCCTGCACTGGAAGGGGGAAGGGAAGGGATAAGTTCAATCATATATATATACTTTTCTTTTTAAGAAAACATGTATGGAAATGGGAAGAGCCCACTCTTCACTCGGGAGGGTCTCTGGAGGTGGGATGACATGGTGAAAATGAAATGAAAACAAGCCAGAGTGCAAGTGGAATTGCAGAGGCTGTTCTCTCTTGCCATCTGCTGATTTTTATTTTTATACCCTTTTTTCTTTATGATCTCATACAGGTTTTGATTTTCCCATACATTCAAAATCACATATTAACTTTTGAAACATCATATGATTGGCATTTACTAATTATCTTACTGTGGTTAAACAAAGGAGAAAGCTTGTCAAGAATTATTCATTATGGAATGGCTTAGTTAGAACTTATTATTTTCAGCCGTCTGTAAGGTACAAGAACATCATTTCCTAGCTAAGCATAATATTTAATTATATTTTAACTAATTAAATCATGTATATTGTTATGTTATACTATTCATACCTATTATCAATCAAGGAGATAGTTATGGTGGTTGATAACATCAAATCAGATACAATAATATCAGTCTGGTCTAAATTTTGTTCCCATTATGTTCTTTCATATTTCTCTATTTTTTTAAAAGTATGTTTGCTGTTTGTTCTGCTATAGGGTTAATAAGAATGTAGTTCTGTAAGGGTGATTCTGTGCTAATTTATCATTCCCCTATTTATCTTGTGTTTCACTGTTTCCTTGGTCTGTGGGAGTTTGGGAACAAACCCAGGCCAGGTACTTTCTTGCTGGGGAATTTAGAAACTTGCATTAACTCACTAACTGCTATTTTTTTGCTAGGCTTATTCTAGGGAAAGTTTCTGTACTCTAGGGTTTGTTTAGGGGTTTATTTTTGGGATAGTGGGTAGTCTGTGACTGTGGTTGTTTTTGCCATGAACCTGTATTGTTTTTCTGTGTCTCCCTGGGGCTGAATAAGGATACTGATTGCAATAGTTTCAATGCAAGTGAATGTCACTGTAAAAAGAATCACATAGGGTAAACTGAGAGTGGAATTTCCATCCTCCCGACAACCTGCTGTTCTGGATTGTCAGAGCTGGTAACTAGCTGTGCTAAACGTCATGGCTTTGATGGCTTCCTGCATGGAAATTTGTTGTTACACGTAATTAGTAAAAAAGAATATCATAAACAATTAGAGCAGTGGAGTAAAATTTAAATAGAAATGAGGCCCCCAAACTGTACATAACCCGGTGGGCCAAATATTGATATATTTCTAAAATATAAAATTTTAAATGTGATATTATCCATGTTTTATTGTATGTTTATTTTGCTAAATATTTCCTAATTACATTTTAATCTGGTTGAGGCCCTACTCAGAACTGTTTTGGGTCACATGTTTGACATCTCTGACCTAGAGAACCGAGTATGTATGAGGGGAAAAAAGTAGGCCAAATCAGGGAATGGCAGTTACAACTGGATTATTCAGAAGCAAAAGGAAAAAGCTACCTTCTTACCTGCTGAGTTGTGCCATCCTGCTGGACATAAGTCACCTGGCCCGAGTCTGTAAACAGAGTCTAGACAAAAGAGAAAAATACTTATCAAACAGATCTCTAAGTAGATTACCTACATACAACCCCCACAGTGAAAATTACTCTATGCTAAGCACCAATTCCTGGGACAGTTCTTTCTCACCATAGTCAGTCATAATCCTCCATGAATAAATAAGACAGATAGCAATCTGGCATTTGGCTAGAACCTTTTATTCGGGTGGCTCCAAAGAGATTTTATGAGATGACTATCTCAAACTAAATATCACATGTCACTATTGTACGCCCAAGTAAAGCCACCTCTGCACCTCACCTAAATGTGGCAACTAATTAAAAGGTTTACAACAATTTTAAACAGGAAGGAGCAAATCAGTTCACATCAAACTGAAAGTGTAACTGAGGAGAAGTCAGGGAGAGGATACTAAAGTTATTCTTTAGGCATGGCAGTTTCATTAAAAGCTCTACTCTTCCTTAAAAATTCTAAATGGCTATAACAGTTGATCATGAAGTCACAGACTCTTTGACTCCTTGCCCAATGCATGAACCATATATATAAGCCAATAAATTATCATCTTGCCTCTATTTGAAAACCTTCAGGGGCATAAAACTCACTATCTAATTAAAAATACAGCCTATGTGGTTACTGGACAACTCTAATAATTAAAAATGTCTTCATTATTTTTACCTAAAATCTACATCTCTAATTCAAGGCCTATATTTAATGATACCTTTAAATAAGAGAGGAGTCTCCATACCCAAACCAGAAAGCCCATATTTAATGCCTCATTCAAATAAGGAGTCCACCAACAAATATTACCTGAAAAGAATTATGATTCAGTCCTAATTCAGGGAACTAGTAAAGATTTTTCCTCTATCATTGGATATTATTATACAATAATAAAGAGACAAAACAATAAGTGTGACAAGTGACAGTCTTTATATAAACTATGTTACATTAAAAACAGTAAAGGTTAAGAATAAGCAGAAGTGGGGGGCAGCTTGGTGGTTCAGTGGATTGAGAGCCAGACATAAAGATGGGAGGTCCTAGGTTCAAAACTGGCCTCAGACATTTCCTAGCTGTGTGACCCTGGGGGCAAGTCACTTAACCCCCATTGCCTAGCCCTTACCACTCTTCTGCCTTGGAACCAATACATACTATTGATTCCATGACAGAAAGTAAGGATTTAAAAAAAAAAAAAGAATAAGCAGAAGTGCTCAAGACATAGTCTTGCCTGTTTTATTTTTATGAGTATTAAAAGTATTGCATTAAGTGAGTCCCACTAGAAAATGACAGCATGCTTTCTTCTTAGGAGCAACTTGAGCTCACTGTTGAATGTTCCATAAGGGAAAATTAATATTACTAGAGTCTAAGGGCAAATGAAATGGTTATTTATTTTGATAACCACCTGGATTAAGAATGTATTCATGAGCCAGCATAACAAGCAACAGAGATGGTTACAATTCTGCTAATACTCATAAAAAATAGTTCTTTTACTTTCAATTTTATTAATTTTTCCTTTAATTTTTATAATCTCTAATTTGGTCTTTTTTTTTTTTAATTTTTTTAAATCCTTAACTCCTGTGTATTGGCTCCTAGTTGGAAGAGTGATAAGGATGGGCAATGGGGGTCAAGTGACTTGCCCAGGGTCACAAAGCTGGGAAGTGTCTGAGGCCAGATTTGAACCTAGGACCTCCCGTCTCTAGGCCTGACTCTCAATCCACTGAGCTACCCAGCTGCCCTAATTTGGTCTTTAGCTGGGGATTTTTAATTTGTTCCCTTTCTAGTTTTTTAATTTGCATGCCCAGTTCATTGATCTTTTCCCCCTCTAATTTGTTAATACATGCACTCAAGGATATAAATTTCCCCCTGAGTACTGCCTTAGCTGCATCCCACAGAGTTTGATAGGATGTCTCATCATTGTCATTCTCTTCAATGAACATTTTATACATAAACAGCATGCTCTCTCTGTTCACCTGTTTGAAAGCAATTATGCAGACATTTGTAGACCTGGGGTTTTTGAATACCAGTTGTCCAAAAGAAAAATAATCATTACATTTTCTACCTTATGGCCAATGGGGAAAAGTTCAAAAATTCTATCTTACAGACCTGGGTGGCTTCCACAGGATGGATATAAACTAGTGTGTGCTCTGGAGCATCCACTGAAGTATAAGAAGCGCCATCTGCTGTGTAGACCACCTGCTGTGGTGGACGGTCCTGATCATCACCATACACGATCTGAGCTACCGTTCCACCTTCAGGGACAAAGTGCACCTGGAGGAATAAAGCAGACAAGTATATTCTTGCAACCAGTGTCATCTTCATAAAGTGATGTTACCAACCATGTACTGTATATAGCTGGGCTTAGTAGGACTAATGAAAGAAGAACTTGGATTGATGAACCTATGTCTGTAATAAATAGAAGACGAGGGGAAAAAACTGAGAGAGAATTCCCTCTTTTAAATTATGCAACTAACTAGTTTAAATCCACTGCACCCCAAACTGTAGACTTAGCCAACACCTGCTGAGAATTCTGAAGATTTGGCTGATGGATAGAATCCTGTATCTAGATTCCAGGACCAAATTCCCTTAAAAACATAAGATTCCTTATTTCAAAACTTGGGGATATATTTTTATAGGATCACTTTATTTTTTAAAGGCCTTACAACTGGGGCATAAGTAGAGTTTCTTTAGAACTAATCAAAACAAAGAACTAGAACTTAGTTACTCTCAGCAAAACAAAGATCCAGGACAATTCTGAAGGACTTAGGACAAAGTAAGCGATCCACCTCCAGAGAAAGAACTGTTGGGAGTCAAAATACAAATGAAACATACAATTTTTCAATTGTTTATTTCAGTTTATGTTTTGGAGGTTTGGTTTTATAAGATCAGACACACATAAAATTGAATGATATGGAAAAAATAAATAAAAATTTTTAAATTAAAATAAAAATTAAACCAAAAAATCCAACAAAGAAGTATAACCTAAAAGGTGCAGAGAGTATATCTGAGAGTTTGGAGAGTAAATTTCTCAAAGTTGTTTTATTTGTCAGCAGGTAGAATGAAAAGAGCCTCCCAAAGATCAAAGACCTAAAAGTATAAGTCTGGTTTTAATTATGTAGCTTTAATTCTTAAGGGTGACATTAAACTTGACATTAAGACTGATCTTTGACATGTGCACAAGCCCATGCCCAAAGGAGAGGGAGCTGATGGCACAATGGATAGAGTTCCAGGCCTGGAGACAGGAAGTTATTGTTGTTGTTCAGTTGTTTTAATTGTCTCCCATTCTTCATGACACCATTTGGGGTTTTCTTGGCAAAGATACTGGAGTGGTTTGCCATTTCCTTCTCCAGTCCATTTTACAGATGAAGAAACTGAGTCAAACGGGGTAAAGGAACTTTCCTAAAGTCATACTGCTAGTAAGTGTCTGAGTCTGGGTTTTAACTCAGGAGGTTGAGTCTTCTTGACTGCAGGCCCAGCACTCTATCCACTGTACTATCTAGCTGCCCCGACATCAGAAAAAACCTGAGTTCAAATCCGGCCTCACACATTTATCAGCTATGTGACTCTGAGTGAGACCTGTCTGCCTTAGTTTCCTCCACTGTAAAGTAGAGATAATAATATCACCTACCTCCTTGGGTAGTTATGAGGATTAAATGAGCTAATATTTGTAAAGCACTTAACATGGTGCCTGGCTTACTAAATGTTCATTCCTTCCCATCTAACCCTCCCCAAAGTATACACTTAGGACAGAAATCATCCATGTGGTCATTCAAAGTCAGGATCTTAGGTGAAATCTTGACTCTTCTGATATCTATGGACTTTGATTCTCCAGTTTAGTTTCCCACAGCAGAAATGATCCAATTCAAGAAACATTTCATAATCACCCACCAAGTGGCTCAGAAAGGCAGGATGGAATAGTAGATAGAGACTGGCCTTGTAAGCTGGAAGATACATATTCAAATCCTTCTTCTGGTGCATGTTAACTACATGGTCCTAGACAAGTCACTGAACCTCTTCGTGGCCTGGATGGTTCTCTAAAACTATAAGTTGTAGAATAATTGCTGCGTCTCCACTGGTAGAAGGGGCAGCGAGGTGGTTCAGTGGTCACACGACAGAGTCTGGAGTCAGGATGACCCAAGTTGATAAGTATATGGCCTCAGGTACTTACTAGATGTGTGATCCTGAGCGAGTCACTTAACTATGTTTGCTTTGGTTTCCTCATCTATCAAATGAACTGGAAAAGGAAATGGCAAACCATTCCAGTATCTTTGCTGAGAAAACCCCAAATGGGGGTCACAAGAATCAGACAAGACTTTAATGACTAAACAACAACAACATTTGGTAAAGGAAATTACCTCACCAGGAGTTCCCTGTAGCAGTAAAATCACCCAAAACAGGGAAGTGGGGCGAAAGTAGGGTATCTCACTTTGTTAAGAGTTTGGAATACAAAAATTAAAAATATCTCAGGAAATATACAGTATTATGAGATATAAAAATGTAATAATACAAGGTATAATATGATGAGATCATAAGTCCAGAAACAGAAAGTACTCCCAGAAAATTTAAGAAGGAAGAGAATACTGTCGGTTGAGGAAATCAAGAAAAATTTCACAATGATGGTAGCCCTTGAGCTGAGCCTTAAGAAGGAGAAATAAGAAAAGGATTTTGAGAGGGTGGTTCAGAAGAGAGAATACATTCTAGACATTATGAATGATCTATGGAAATGTACTCCAGCAAGAAAAGATATTTTGAGTTGATATTCTACCTAATAATAGTTCAGTGTGGCTAGAATGTAAAGGGCATGAATTAATCAGTCAATAAGCATTTATTAAACACCTACTACGTGCCAGGCACTGTGCTAAGTCCTGGGAATGCAAATAAAGGCAAAAAAAAAAAATCCTGCTCTCCAAGACTCCCAGACTAATAGGGAAGACAATATGCAATCAACTACATACAAACAAGATATATATATATATATGTATATATATATATATAGATTAATTAGAGAGAACCTGAAATCTGGCTGAAAAGCTAAGCAGAAATCAAACTGTGAAAGGCCCTAAAGGTACAGGTCAGGAGTCAAATTTATCTCACAGATTACAGGGTGCTACTAGAGGATTCTGAGCAGAGGAGTGACACATTCAGATCCATACATTGGCAATATTATTTTAGCAGCTACATGAAGAATGGATTGGAGTGAAGTGAAATAGAACAAAGTAAGACCAGTTAAGAAGCAACTACAATAGTTCAGGTTTAAAAGGTGATGGGGTAGGGACAGCTACCTAGGTAGTACAATGGATAGAGTGCCAGGCCTAGGAGTCAAGAGGGTCTGGGTTCAAATCAGATCTCAAATATCTGGGTTCAAATCAGATCTCAAATACTTCCTAGCTGTGTGTGACCCTGGACAAGTTATTTAACCTCATTTTGCATAGAGTTGTTATTAGAACAGAAAGTAAAGCTTTCTTGAAAAAAAATTTTTTTTAATTTAAATAAAGTAAAGTAAAAGGTATTGGGGTCTAATACTAGAATAGTGGTGATATTAGCAGAGAGAAAAGGATCCAAAATATACTGTGGACACAGAATCGATAGAACTTGACAGCTTGGCAAAGCAAGGCAGAAGAAAGTCAAAGATGGCAGCAGGGGTTTAAGCATTGTTGACTAGGAAGATAATATTATTATCACCAAAAACCTGGAAGTTGTAAGAAGGATAAATTTAAGGAGAAAGTTTTACATTTGTTGAGTTTAAGGTACTGGTGGGCTGTTTGGGTGATGTCCCATTGACAGGTAGAGATGTAGGACTGGAGTTCAGGGGAAAAACTGAAATTTGGGGAAAAGATCTGGGAGGCCTCTATTTTGTGGCAATAATCAAGTAAAGCATAAAATGGTTAGCTTTTCCTCAGCCTATTCTGACAGATGCCTTCCCCCTTCCTACTCAGCAGGTCCAGTACTCTGAGGCAGGGGCTTAGGAGCACAAGACAGGGTTTGAAGCATTAAGGAGTTCAAGAAGAAAGCAGTAGTATGGATATATAGTAGCAGAATGGGCCCCTGAGAGGAGGTCTGGCTGTGGGAAGCATTAAATTATTAAAGGTTTTGAAAAAAAAAATAAGACCTAAGCTTTTTGAGGGAAGAGACTTGTTTGTTTTAATGCCTCTAGCAATCAGCACAGTGCCTTGCACAAATTAACTACTTAAATGTCCATTGAACTGCAATCCATGAGAGCAGATGAGTTTACCAACGCAAAGAGAAAAGAAGAGAAAACCTAGGAGAGGTCCTCTAGGGACCAGCATTTGGAGAACAAAAGGAAAACAACTAACAAACCAGCAAAGGAGAACAAGAAAGACAACTCAGACAGATAAGAGAAGAAACTGAAGAAAGCAGAAGTCAGAGGGGAAAGAGAATAAATGCCAGGAGAAAAGATCATCTGCAAAGAAGGTTGCAGACAGGGCCAGAAAGGACAGGACAGAGACAGGGCCACAAACTTTAGTAATTCATAGTCACTGGTGACCTCAAGCTCCATTCTAAGTCCTCAATGTCAGAGCCAGATGGCCAAGGGCTGAGAAACAAATGGGAAGCAGGAGAGAAGATAAAGAACAGAGGTAAAAAATCAGTTCAATCAATCAGCAACCATTTACTAAGCACCTTCTTTGTACCAGGTGCCATGCTGGGTAGTAAGGACATACAGACAGAAACAAATAGCCCCTTGCCCTCAAGGAGCTTATATTTCATTGAAAGAAACAACTTCCACACATGAATAAATACAAAGATAGGGAATAAGAATGCAGCTGCGATGGCACCAGGAGAGGGAATATCCTCTATCAATGCAACTTTTCAGCAATTTGTGGCCTTACAGGGTTGCCTAGAACACTGAGGTGGTAAGTGAATTGCCCAGGGTCACATAGTCAATATGAATCTTTATCCATTATGCCTAGTGGCTTCTGCAGATACAAATAATGAAAAAATATATACAATTCCCAGAGGGGTAGACAGAGAAGGAGGGGCAGTAGGACATTAGCAGTAGAGGGGGATCCCTGAGGTGAACTTTGAAAGGAGCTAGGATTCTAAGAGCCCAGAGGAGAGGACAGTTATGAGAAGGCATCAAGATGGGAGATGGGATTAAAAAACCACAGATTAAATCAGTTTGTTGTTCAGTCATTTCAGTCATATCCAGCTCTTCACAACTCCATTTAGGGTTTTCTTGACAAAGATACTGAGGTGGTTTGTCATTTCCTTCTCCAACTCATTCTACAAATGACAAAACTGAGGTAAACAGGGTTAAGTGACTTACCCAGAGTCACAAAGCTAGTAAGTGTCTGAGGCTAGATTAGAACTCAAGAAAATGAGTCTTCCTAACTCCAGGCTTGCGCTCTATCCACTGCACCAACTTGCTGTCCCATCTAATTCCAAATCTAGAACATATATTTCATGAAGAAGAGTAAAGTACAATAAGCCTGGAAATAAGCTGGAGCCAAGTTGTAAAGGGCTTTGAATGGCAAACAGAGGTACTTTTATTTTACCCAAGAGGCATGAGGGAATGACTAGAAACTTTTCAAGAGAGGAGTATTAGCTCAGAACACATGCTTTAGAACAGTAGCTACGTGCAAGACAGACTGGAGAGGGAGGGAGACAGGAAGACCCATTAGGAGTGTACTAAAATATTCAAGGTTGCAATGAAACGAGGGCCTAAGCTAGCTAGCATAATGACTATGTTAGGGGAGAAAAGGAAGCAAAAGTGAGATAGAAAGATGTTGTGAACATGGAATTAACAAGACATAGCAAATGACTGCATAGGGCAAATAAGATAGAATTGAGAATTGAAAATGATCCTGAAACAGCAAAGTTAGGTGACTAAAAGAACAACAGCACCTCAACAGAAACAGGAAAGTTAGGAAGAAAAGTGGGTTTTTAAGAAAAGATAATAAGTTCTCTTTGGGGCATGCTGAACTTGAAATAATGTCATTTAGTCCTTAAAAGAAGAAATCTGAACATTTTTATAAGCAGAAGGGAAGGAGTCCGTACTTAAAAAGAAATTAAAGAAAGGGAGGAGTAATAAAAGACGACTTTCCAAGAAGATGAGAAAGGAAGGGATCGAGAGCAGAAGTAGAAACTTGAGCAATAACAACAAGGACTTGAGCAATAGCAACAACATCCTCTGAGGTTGGAAGAGTGATGGGTAAAAATGCAGAGAAATTCTGATATCAAAGAATTCAAGACGAGAGAATTGGTGATGAAAAGTATGAATTTTCTCAGAAAAACAGGTAAAGTTATCTGTTGACAAAGAAGGTTATGGAGACAATTGAGAATCTGAGGGGATAGTTTTAGAACATACAGTAGAGGGAGTTTGCTAGGGAGTCCAACAGTGACACACTAAACCAACTCCTAGGATGGCTCCTCTGAAGCGAGATAACGCAATTTTTAAAGGCCCTACTAATCTGTGTTTTGTCACTTCCCCCAGAAGCATTTAGCAACCTAGGAGTAGGAGCAAAAAGGTTGATAGAGAAGATCTTGCAGGGTTATAAATTAGAAAAATATGTGCAGCAGAATGACAACAGGACAAGGGATTCAAGACTATGAAGAGAGGAAAAAGAAGCCAGAACTGGGATAATATACCAGAGAGATTCAGGGACCAGAGTTTACAATGAAGACAGAAAAGAGATTCTAAAGGAGTTTAGTGAGGAAATGAAAGATAAAGCACTATGGACCAAAGATGAGAATTTCAGAAGTCAGAATCTTGGAAATCAGAGAGTTTAAAGTGATGTTAAGTATAAGCTTTATCTACCCTTATGGAGGGCTAAGAGAGAATGAAGACAAGAGGTAAGAATTGAGGAAGCTGACTAAGAGAATGGTGTTATATAATCTTTATCATAATTGTGACCCAAGTTCCCGAGGATGGAGGCAGGGGTTGGAGCTAAGACAGAAAAGAATGTAAGCAATGTATTGAGGTAGCTGAAGAAGAAAGGAAAGGGATTTTTTTTTTATAATTGGTTGCTTTGAACTTGAATACAGGATGAGAAGTTGCTGAGTAATGATGGTAAAAGGAAGGTCACTTTCAAGAACAATAGAGGAAAAGTACCATAATATCTCAAACTCATCATGTGCGAGACTAAGGGGGAAGAGTTGGAGAATCGTATAGTATAACAGGATAAGAGAACAGACTGGCAAGGGATGAGTTGTTTTTAAGAGGAAGCCAGGTTACATCTAGTGCTAAAAGGCATATATATATGCCCAAGAGGAACAGATTGACGAATAGAGGCAAATGTGTTACAGATAAAGTGAGGCTCCAGAAGAAACAGAGGAGGGATAGAGCAAACATGGATAAGAGACTATGAAGAACTTGGGCTGGGCCTATGGGGATGAGAAAGTGAAGGGGGTCAGGAATTTTCCCCTAGGTAGATGACAATTATGAATCACAAGAAGAGGGAGAAGCAGAAATCTGCAAACCATACTGCAGACCACCATCTAGGGAGAATTTTAAAGATTAAGTTGGTTCCAAGGTTCTAACTAAAATGTTAATGTGAAAGAATCTCTACTAATAGCATCTCCTAGGCAGAGTCCTCTCTTTGACTTCAATAGGGAAAGAGGGGATAATGAAGGCAAATAATGCCAAGAAGGAGGTAATGCTGCCTTATTATATTTTGTATCTCTATGTCCTCAGCAACCAGAAGAGAACAGGTGTTTATTAAAATAAACTGTTATAAGAGTTGATTTTCAAGACTTTTGAGTTATAGAAAAAAAATGGAAATGCTTTCCTTAAAATTTAAGTAGATTTCCAGGTCTTTAAACCTGAAAGGAATATGACAATAAGCTTACTTAGTTCTGTTTGCCACAAGGACTTCTGCTTACCCACAACTAATAGGCAATAGGAGAGAAAAAGATGGTCTAGAAGTAGAAAAAGGGCAGAGAAAAGTCATGAGTTTGATTCTCAACCATTTAGAAATTGGCTACTACCTCATACAAGATCTGTGAATAGTACGAAATAAGCAAGCATGATATGATTGATATTAACAAACATGTTAGTATTTATAATTTCTTATTAATTTTTTATCATATTCTCTCCAAAACTGTCACCAGAGTAATTGGTACACTTACTCTAATGTTACTACTATTGCTCAAAATATTTTCTAAAACTGCCTAAAGGACAGGGCACTACTTAGGGGAAAAAAACTCATCGCATTATTTTGGAGTAACATCTCATTTTTTACCAAAAACATTATTTTTCAGCTTGATCACCAGGTTTACTCACGAAAACTGACACAAAAAATTCTCAACTATTTCAAAAAATCAAATCCTGCCCCTCAAAAGGAAAGTTTTCAAGAGCAGCTTTCCAAATACGCTTTGAACAATAAGCAACATTACTGGAATAATAAAGTGGGTAATACCCACTTAGAATGCCTACGTTCAGGTTTGTCCAATAGGTTTTTTTTTTAAGGCACATTAATTTACACAGTCATGCCTTATATCTTTATATTTAGTTCAATACTTTATAGGCAATTTTCTTGGTGTTGGTATTCCCACCACCAATGTATATCAAAACCGTTTGGTGACTAATTACATAATCTTCGAAAATTGCTACAAGAAAAAAAAAGTTAACACTACAACCAACCTTAAAATAAGTCTTAAGGAAAGTCTAAATCAAATGACATACAGCCCAAAATTAGGCCTGCCTGAGCTTGCACTCTTTTGGAATAGCCTTGCAGAACCCAAGGGATCCTTCATGCCACAGAGACAAGACTTCTGTAAAGGGATTTTGTATGTAAAAAGTGAAGATCTTACTGTCATTAATAGGTAACAAACCAAAGTAAAAACTCCTGAGAACGTACATATAGAAAGGCAGAATTAAACAAAATGCCAGTGTGGTGTCATGGGTGGCTACAAAGACAGAACTGCACACAACCACTGACAGTTCTACAAATAGTGAATTCTTCATTTAACATAAATTATGCCACTATACCCATCTAAGAAATTGCCATAATACCAAAACCATGAAGTACTTGCTTCACCTGTGCAGTATTCTGTTCATGTTCGGCAGATGCAGACCACACCTGTGAACCTTCGGCTTTGGAGTCCATCTCACTGCTTTTTTTGGTTACTCCAGGACAGCTGGCACCTAGAGTGACATTAGGCAGAAAAGCCTCATTTGACTGCCATATATTTAAATCATGGAAGATCCAGTGATCCGCCTTTAGTGTACCTAGAAAGAGGAAAAGGAATTAAGACTTCAAGTAGACTAGTAAATCTCAACAGATTATGTCTTTGTAAACAAATACAAAATGAGAGAGAGAGAGAGAGAGAGAGAGAGAGAGAGAGAGAGAGAGAGAGAGATGAGAAGTCTTATTTATAGAACACATCTAAGAAAAGAGGTAGAAAAATAGAAACTTTTTAAGTCACCTCCCAGACCTGACTGACCTTCCCTTCACCAAAAGTGTACAACACAATGGAGATAATCAAAGGAGAAGAAAAGTGAGGGAAGACTTGGAATTATTGAATGTTAACTTGGAGTAGGCTAGTGTAAAACTTGTTTCACACTCTACTGGAAGAGTATTTCATGTCCAACTCCATCAAAAGCCTTATTTAAAATCCATCTATGTGAGATTTATTGTTCAATACAATGATCTTTTCTAGGTTTTGCAAACTGGTTTTGTTCTAGGTATCGATTCCTTCCTTTTGCAAAATAAGTAAGTTAACCATGCACATTTTCATTTATGTCATTCTTCTTCCATTCTGATGATTTTTCATTTATAAGTCATTCTTCTTCCTTTCTGATGATGATAAAATATTGAAACTTATAAAAGCACCTTGTAATCTTCTGAGTAAAGTCCAGGTTTCTCTATTCAACAGACCACATTGCCCTGACCCTCATTCATTGGCACCAAAAGCAGTACTATTCAGCTTGATCATCCAGCTTATACAATAAACATGGATGAAAGCTTTCCACTATTTCCAAACTTCCATCCTCTAAGGACAAAGTCCTGGCACTAGTGGATATTTAGAAGTATGTGTCATTGACTTTAAAGACAATTTTCCAAAATAGGATTTCTTCAAAGAATATTCTACTTCTCTATACCATCAGACTTCTTACATATGAGTACCTTTCAGCACTAAAGAAACTTTTAAAAAAAGAGCTCATCACAACTCCATGACATTCAAAAGGTATTCTTTAAGATACACGTTAAATCCCATCATAAGGAAACTCCCAAAATTATCTTATTGCATTGATTTGTTTTATTTAATACTGCTTTCAGCAAGGGTTGGTTTGTTTGGGATTTTTAACTAGGGTTAAAGATCAGCTAGTTTCAAGGACTATTGCCATCTCTTGGGAGAACAGACTGTTTGGTTTATTTTTTTCACTATTTTTTTCCTCTTTATCCAGAGTACCTTGAACATAGAATGTTTTCAATAAATGCTGGATGAAATGAATTATTATATACTAGTTCAAATCTGAGGAAGAAAAACTGACAGCTAGAAAATTCAAAATTGAATTCCCCGTATTTTCTTTTAATGAGACTCTCAATATCATATTAGAAATATCCTGACCTATAATTTACAGCTTTACTGACTGGTGTAGATAGTCATTAAATACCTTCCTAACCTTGAAGATCTAATGTCATACTGAATCACAAGGGTTGCTTTGATAGCTGGGGTAGCATTGCTAAATTTTTTTAAAGCAAGCCTGAATAATTTTAGTTTATTTTGAAATACGTAGTGCTCTTATCCCAAAATTAAGTAATATGAGAATTAAAGTACTTTTTTTGAGAATTAAGGTATTTTCAATAAAGGGGGGAAATCCTTTCTAATTCCTTTATTCCTATGCATTTAAAAAAAGCACCTTACCTTCTGTCTTAGAATCAATAATAAGTACCAGTTCCAAGGCAGAAGAGCAGTAAAGGCTAGGCAATGGAGGTTAAGTGACTTGCCTGGGGTCACAAACTAGGAAGTATCTGAGGACAGATTTGAACCCAGGGTCTCCTCCCTTATCATCTCCAGGCCTGGTTCTCTATTCAATGAGCCACCTGGCTGCTCCTTCCTATGCATTTTTTTTATTTTATTTTAAACCCTTAGCTTCTGTGTATTGACTTATAGGTGGAAGAGGTGTAAGGGTAGGCAATGGGGGTCAAGTGACTTGCCCAGGGTCACACAGCTAGGAAGTGTCTGAAGCCGGATTTGAACCTAGGACCTCCCGTCTCTAGGCCTGGCTCTCAATCCACTGAGCTACCCAGCTGCCCCTTCCTATGCATTTTTAAAACAGATCTTAGTCATTAATTATTTCCATAAGAAATGAGATCATATTTCATCAAATATTTATTAAGCAGTAAGCTGCATGAGAAATAGCATTGAACTTGGGAGTTGGATGAGGTGGGTTCAGATCTTGGCTCTATCACTACTACCTATGGAACCCTGACATTTAACCTATCTGAACATATACATTTCTTCATCTGCAAAGAGGATGATACTTTTATTACCTCCCTCACAGTATCAATGTGAGAGAAATATCTGTAAACTATAAAGCACTCAAGAAATATGACCTTCTATTCGGTAGGCAACAAGAGGAATAAATTGTTTAAATAGTATCAAATATGATAGCACAATACTTTATATATAGTTAGCACTTAATCCAATGCCCACTGAATTGAAACTAGATTGAAGATAAGAGTTCCTTTCTCCTTGGAAGACAAAACCTTTATCACATATGAAACAAAATTGCATGTGAACAAGTACAAGTTAGCCATATAATATGAACTTTTGCCATAAACTGGCTGAAGACACATTACTGTCAAACAAAGTACATAAAAAAAAAAGTCTGCTTGCTAAAGTGTCTGCCAACATCAATGGAGGATGTTCAGTAGAAAGCTCAAAATGAAGAAGGAATCTCGGCATATGGTGAAGTTCTATAGATGTTCTTGTTTATGGATTATCCTGAATTGACTCTATCAAGCCTTGGAACATTATAGAACCTCCTAAATGAGAACCAGAAGCATTCAAAAAGAGATTAACCTAACCATCCATACAGAAAGAACAAGGGGGCTAAAGAACATCTAATCTAGATCTGTCCCATCCATATATCTATAGTGGAAATACCTTAAGTATAGACAGTAAGCTCAGCCCACAATTGAGTAAGAGGAGGAAGGCAGCTGAATTTAACTTTAGAAAATTAAACGATACACCTAATGACCTCAAACATCTTCCTGAAACAAAGGACCACATCGTTAATGGCAATAGTCTTCCTGTGATGCTTTATAACTGCTAATCATAACATACTGCAGCAGTCTCCTCAGATTTAAGGATCAATCCAAGAATAATGGGAAGACAAAAAAGTGGGCAGGAATAGTCTACAACACATAGCAGACAGAGAATGACTGAGGAGTTTTGTAAAGAATGTTATCAATGGAACAGCTGGGTGGCTCAGTGGATACAGAGCCAGACCTGGAGACAGGAGGTCCCAGGTTCACATCTGAAATTCAGATACTTCCTACCTATGTGACCCTAGAGCAAGTCACTTAACCCCAATTGCCTAGCCCTTACTACTCTTCTGCCTTGAAACCAATACTTAGTATTGATTCTAAGACAGAAAATAAGGGTGTAGAAAAACAACAACAATGCTATCATAAAAATATATGCATGGAAAAGAAGATGGGCCAGTCATGTAGCAAAAATGGGTTCATACATGGAGAAGCATATGTTCCACTGCTATCTAAGCAAAGAGATGACAAAGAAGGCCCAATCTGCTGCATGGATGGCCTGTTGAAGATTTATGGAAAGACACAGATAAGAGCCACACCAGATGATAAGATGTGAATAGGTTATAATCTTCACCAAAGGAGGAGCTTTTCATATCCATGATATCACATACAGAGCAAAATAATCTGAAATCTATGTGAAAAAAAAAAGCATTTAAAAAATATAAAACAAAGCAGTAAAAAAATATTCCTTTAAGAAGGAGTATTAGGGGAGTTCGGGGTTAAGATGGTGACAGAGTAAAAAGCAGCGTGCTTAACCTCTCCTAACCCACATATACATGAATCCTCAAGAGGACATAAAAACCAAATCCAGAGGAACGAAGGGACCCCACAACAGGACACAGCATTGAAGGTATGTTGGATCAGGGCATTTCCATGCTATAAGGCGGTGAAATAGCTCTCACTAAAATGCAAGCTGAGCAACACACACACACACACACACACACACACACCCCACCTGTAGTGCCAAAGCCAGCACACAAGAGTTAGAGCAAGTTTGGGGCATTCATTAAGTTCTTGGCAGTTACCTGGGATCACCAGGGCCTGCTTCTGAGAGCAGCAAGACTTTAAGACTCCAAGAGACTAAAGAACACAGACTTTGAACACAGACCTTGAGCGCAGGCGCAGAGGCAAGCGTGGACCTTGGGTGGGGACCCAATACGGAGGAGTGCATGACTGTGAAAGCAGCACCCTGAGACTGTTAAAAGAGCCTCGGGCAGAGGACCAAGCAAGGGGACCACCAGGAGGCTTGACCCTGAGAACAGCTAGACTCGAGACAGTAGAAGCCTAAAGAGCACAGACCGACCATGGGTGCGAGGATAAAGCTGAGAGGGCCTCATGACACTATGGCTCAGGCAAAAACTACTCCACAGCTCAAAAGGGAGAGCCTGTCTGCCTCACTCAGACTTCTGACTGAGAAAAAAAATATCATAATAATGACAAGCCATGCACAAGAACCTCTAAAGAGAAAGATCAAGAAGAAATCTTTAACACTTGACAACTTTTACACAGAAAAAATCCAAACAGAGCAAACAGCAAAGGAGAACAAACAAGTAAACACATCCAAACCTTTCCCAAAAAATGAAAATTGGTCGCAAGTTCTTGAAGAATTCAAATCTGAGATCATGAGAAAGATGGAAGAGATTTGGCAAGAAAAGTGGGAAATAGCTCAAAAGGAAATTAACAGGTTAAAAGAAAGAAACTCCAATTGGAGAAAGATGCTCAAAAATCAAATGAAATGATAATTAAACAGCAGGAAACCATGAAAAACAGAATAGACCAAATTGAAAAGGAAAAATCAAAAGATTATAGCAGAAAATCAGTCTCTAAAGACCAGAATTGGGCAAGTAGAAGCCAATGATCTATCAAGACAATGAGAACAAATGAAGCAAAGTCAAAGGACTGATAAAATGGAAGGAAACATGAAATATCTCACTGAGAAAATGACAGATCAAGAAAACAGGTCTAGAAGAGACAATTTGAGAATTGTTGGTCTTCCTGAAAAAGCAGAATTAATAGGAACTTGGACTCCATACTACAAGAAATTATCCAAGTAAACTGCCCTGATGTTCTTTAACAAGAGGGCAAAATAGACATTGAAAGGATCCATAGATCACCTTCTACACTAAACCCTCAAAAGACAACCCCCCCAGAATATAATAGCCAAATTCATGAGCTTCCAAGTAAAAGAAAAAAATTTTACAAGAAGCCAGAAAGAGACAATTCAGATATCAAGGAGCACCAATCAGGATCACAGGATCTGGCAGTCTCCACACTAAAAGACCACAAGGCTTGGAATATGCTATTCAGAAAGGCAAGAGAACTGGGTCTACAACCAAGGATCACCTACCCATCAAAACTGATTATATACTTCCAGGGGAAAGTATGGGCATTCACAACAAGATAGAAGATTTCCAAGTATTTGCACAGAAAAGACCAGGACTAAATGGAAAGTTTGATATCCAACCACAAAAACCAAGAGAAACATGAAAAGGTAAATAAGAGACAGAGGGGAAAGAAAGAAAACTCTTATTTTTAAAATTTGCCTCTTTAAGGACTTCAATATGATCAAATTATTTGTATTCCTAGATGGAGAAATGTTATGTATAATTTTTAAAAAGAAGGAGTATTAGGTGTCATAAAGAAAAGCTTCTTAGAGGGAGTTTTAAATCAAGAGCTAAAGAAAACAAAGGCAAGAGAAAAGGCAGAGAGAAAGAAGTGAGCAAGATATATACAAGGACACTAAAACTTAAGTTCAAGGCCTGACCCATCAATTGAGAAATAATTGATGAAATTATGGCATATAATAGAATATAATAGAAGGTTTCAGAAAATCCTGGGTAGATTCATATGAATTGATGCAGTATGGAGTGAGCAGAATCAGGAGAACAAATTATACAATAATGACAACAATGTAAAAGCAAACAACTTTGAAGAATTAAGAACTATGATTAATACAATGACTAACCATGATTCCAGAGGACCGATGATGAAACTTCTTTCTACCTCCTGACAAAGAGGTGATGGACTCAAGACGTAGAATAAGATATACACATTTTGGGACATACAAGAATACAAGAATTTATTTTGCTTAACTATGCATACTTGTTACAAAGGTTTTCTTTTTCTTATTTTTTTCAAAGAGGGAGGTGGGAGCGAAAGAAAAGAGATGTTTGTTAATTTTTAAAATAAAATTTCAAGAAAATCAAAGCCTGAGGGAAAATTACAGTGTTATGAAAGTTTATCTTTGGTATCCTCCTCTTCTCTTCTTCCCCAGCCCCACAGCCTTTCTGATGCTCTCTAATCAAAGCTCCTCAATATACCACCTACCCAGACCTGCCTCTTATATCAGTGTCCCATGTTCTAAAATTATCCTTCCCTTTTCTCCCTCCTCCCCTTCACAAAAACAATAATTCCTATACTCTCAATGAGACTGTCTTAATTATAGAGTATAAAGAATGAAATCTGATTAAAGTAATTCACACAAAGATATGAATGGCTTATTAAAGAAAGGTCAGGAGCAATGGCCATGTAAAAGAAAATGAGCCTGAGGAGAATTTTTAAAGGAAATGAATGAAAAAAATGTATAAAACCTTTACATATGATAGCTCTAACTGCTGAATGAACAATCCCTGCCCTATATACTAATAAAAGAAGACAACTCATACAAGGAAAGTTTCAAGGGAAAAAGGACACGCAGGTGGCATCATGGCATGAAGATGGCCAGAAAACACCAGTGTGGTAGGTCTGGGTCATGCTAATTATGAAAACCTTCACCATTTCGAGCAGGGTCCTTTCCCAGTAGGCCTTATCTCCTCCTGTCATATCTCTGTAACTCTCATACAAAAAATGGGGGTGGGAGGATAGAAAGGAGGTTCATATACTAGAAACTCATTTCTGAAAAGTGATTTAACTGAAACAAAGGTCTCATGTTAAGAAGATCATGATGGAATGAATGCTTAAAGGACAAACACTTTTACTGATATATCCTGAGAAGAGAGAAGGAAGCACAATAATATTCTGGCTTATAAAAAATTCTGCCAAAGCAAATTAGGATTTCAATATTCTATAGAGGAACTCTTTATCAAAGAATGAACTTTAAAATAAATCTGAGTCAGATATATACAATAAGCGGCTGTAATATAGTAGCCCAGAAATTGCTCCACTATCTCATGTAAAAATTCATTCAGGCATTCTATTAAACAACTACTGGGTTCAGAGCCAGTCAATAAGTACTTAGAAAACACCATACGGACAATGCTAGTATCACCAGCTTTGGCAAAACAAAGAAAGGTAAAAATAGATCTCTGCCCTCAATGACCTCAAAATCTAACAAGGGGACAACAATGTGTGAGACGTACTGACAAGGGACAAAGTTTAGCTAAGACATAGTCCTTACATCTATGGATCTCAAAATCTAATAAGGGAAAGGAGCATACCAAAGCAAGTACACTAGAGAGTTACAAAGCAAGACATTATTGGAGACTGGAAATAGTATTTGCACCGGGTTTCATAAGGAGTAGGAATTAAACAATTGAAGGGGATAAAGAGAAGAATGCCATTCCAGGCATGGGAACAATGGGAGCAAAGAAATGGAAGTGGGAAAAAAGAGAATGTGTTCAGACTCAGTTGTAAAGTACAAGAAAGGGAATTTAAATAAATTTAACTTTTGTTTATTAAATGCCAACTTTGGGCTAGGGACTAGCAAAAAAAAGTGATTAAATTGAAAAGACAGAGTGCAGCAAAATTGCGGCAGGTCTTGAATATCAGGAAAAGGAATATAAACTCTACTTTGTGGGAAATAGGAAGCCACTAAAGCCTTTTGAGCTGAGGAATGACATGATCAGATACAAAAATAAGGAAGATTATTATAGCAAGAGGAAAAAGTTCCTCTTGCTATAGAGTAGGGGCAGAAATATCTCTTAGGAGGCTACAAAATATCCTAGTTAAGTGGTAATAAAAATCACCACAAACATAGTCATAATGAGATAAAAAGGAAAGAAAGGATATAAGACATGTCATAGAGGTGGAATCAATAGACTTGCCAATAATTGGCTATAGGAAATAAATAAGAGAGTAGGCAAGATTATGAGCTTGGGAAATGAGGTGAATATACCACCCAAGGCAGGAGGAACATGTTAATGGGGAGAGGGGAAGCTTGGTTTTAAACATGTTGACCTTGAGGTACCAAAGTGATATCCAATTAAAAATGGGACTGGAATTCTACATGGTTTCTAGCAAAGAATAAAACAAATCAGAAACCATTCCATACTTGCAAAGGGCAGGAAAGAACATAAAGCTTCAAAAGACCCCAATAGAGGATAATATATTAGTATAGACTTTCTAAACTGTCAGCCCACTTTTTCATCCTGATTCTCATTCAGACAGTTCTTAGTGGATTTAAACTGTTGCTATTGGCTTTCTGTGAGGTTTCTACTTTAAAAAAAGAATCAGCATTTTTGGTGGCCACTTTGTTCAAAGTAGGCAAGCTGATTGCCAATTATTGCCTCTCTGCTTCCTTCAACCAGATACACAGATATGAACCAGTGTACATAATATGCATGAAATGCAAAGAAGCTGCTTAGAATCCAAAAGAACCAGATATATAAATTGAGGGCTAGTATATGTCCTTCCTCTTCTACTTTCTTACTACCTGTAATTTCCAAATCCCTTTGTTCCTTCTTTCCTGCCTAAGCTTGGAGCCTGACAGCGGCACCTGTAGGTGATTATTTTCCAACTGGCGACATTCAAAGATTGCTGACCCACATCCTAATCTCACCAGAATAAGGAAGTAGGCATTAAAATAGAAATGTCAACAATAAAACTACATTAGGCCTTCCCTATGTAGCAAAAATAAAGCCCCTCCCTCCAAAAAAGTGGGGAGGGAGAAGAAACAGGAACTTCTCAGTAGAAAGAGAACAAAAAAAAAAAAGGCTACAGCCTGTGTACAGGAAAGTCAATCCAGTGAAATGTGGCAATAGAGACACACGCATTTATTGCCCATTATGGTAGTTCCCAGTATACTTAGGGAACTAGCAGGAACAGAACAAACCCCAGGATGGTTAAAAAGCAACATATACTTTGTCAGTGGAGGTCCTGAAATAAAAATCACTTCAGTGAGACTTAATCAAGAAATACTCTGGAAATGAAGTTCCATAATTAAAGAGTAAATTGTATTTAAAAATAACAAGAACAAAAGCTTCACAGGAGCACTGGATTTACAGCTTAACAGCCTATGTTTAGATCCCAGCTCTGCTATTTATTCCCTGTGTGATCTTGAAGAAATCATTTCATCTTTGTGCATATTTCTTCATCTGTAAGTGACTAGACAAGGCAGTCTTTAAGGCTCCAACCAGTCACAAATCCTATGACCTTTTATGACCTCAATAAGGAAGTAAATTTCATTCATTCATCCATTCTCCCTCCTCAAGGCATAGGCTGGAAGGAGTTCTGAGTTCTCCTGTGGCACTGCCTTACAGAGGTGGAGGCACAGATTTAAGTGGCTGGGCAGAGTCATTATCCTAGAGAAGCCCATATCACATACCTAAAAAGAAAGGAATGATGGCCCAATTCATCTCCCTCTTCTTTCTCTCTTCCATGGGAGCCACTGACAGTCCATGTCAACACTAATACCTCCCTCACACCCCAACCCTCAGGCAGGTAACCTCCCCCTTAACAACAATAATAACTGTTACAGTCTTATAGCACTTTATTATTTAAAAGGCACGTTCAGGGGGCAGCTGGGTAGCTCAGTGGATTGAGAGCCAGGCCTAGAGATGGGAGGTCCTAGGTTCAAATCTGGCCTCAGACACTTCCCAGCCTTGTGACCCTGGGCAAGTCACTTGACCCCCATTGCCTACCCTTACCACTCTTCTACCTTGGAGCCAATACACAGTATTGACTCCAAGAAGGAAGGTAAAGGACTTAAATAAATAAATAAACAAATAAACAAACAAACAAACGAATGAATAAATAAATAAATAAATAAATGAATGAATGAATGAATGAATAAATAAGTAAATAGATAGATAAATGGATGTGAGTGGATGAATAAATTAATTAATTAATTAATTAAAGAGGCACGTTCACATTATTCCATTTTTAACTTCACAAAAGTAGGAAGGTATTATTCACGCTTTACAGAAAAAGGGGAAAAAGAAAAAAAGCAGTCTCAGAAAAGTGAAATGAATCTGCTCAAGATCTCAGAACCTATAGCCAGGATTTTCTGACTCCCAGCTCTGGTGTCCTATACCATACTGCCTCCACAGAAATAGCCAGCACCCAATAGGAAAAAATAATAATAATTCTCAGATTTCTATAGTGGTATATTATAAGAAATTTTGACTTTTTCCTAAACATTAAGTGGGAGACTCAGATTGGTTTGTAGGATTGGTATGGTATAGTAGAAATACTGTATTTGGTATTAGAATACAAAGCTACCAGAACCAAGATTTTTGGTACCATCCCCAAGACAGTATTATTCTTCCATGGTCATAAATTAGACTTTTAATTCTAATCAGCAATCTCACAAATCCAAGTGAAACATCATAAGATCAAAGAGTTAAGAGAGAGGAAAAAAAAACTTTAGAGATCACCTAGTTTGGGATCACCTTGGAAACTGAGGCACAGAACATTCAAGTAACTTGCTAAGGGCCACACAGCTAATCCATGACAGAACCAGGATTAGGAAGCCTGGAGTTAGGAAGGCCTGGGTTCAAATCTAGCCTCAGATAATTCATAGCTGTGTGACACTGGGCAAGTCACTTAACCCAGATTGCCTGGCCCATGCTGCTCTTCTGGCTTAGAAATGATTCTGAGACAGAATGAAAAGGTTCAAAACCAAACAAACAAAAAATAAAACCGAGGTTTGGAATCCTGGTAACTTAACTCCAAATCCAGTAGTGGTCCAGTGACACCATGCTGCCCCCCATACAAAGAAAAAGCAAAATCCTCAGAACCAAGGTAGGAAGAAGATGACACCAAAGAGCAGAAAAACAAATGACAGATGCAGTAGAAAACATTAGTGCTAATAAGAAGCCCCAAGTGAGTGTGTGTTTATGAATCACATCAAGCCTCTCAAAATGACATGATGGATAACTAAGCTGCTCCATATGCTGAGCAATGCAATCAACATCGGACAGAGAGCAATACACTCAGTTCACTTTTAGTAAAATAATTGCTTATTTTGTCTCACCCTGAAGATGAAGGGCAACACATTTACAGGGTAACAAGAACAAGGAACCTGAAGTCAATAAATATATAGGGTCAAAATAAGCTTTGAACAATAGGCAACTTAGTTAATTTCTCAGAACCTCATTTTCCCAATCGATGCAATAACTATACAGAGTTATTATGAAGAAAGTCCTCTGTGAGTCTAAAAGCACTGTACAGGGGAGCAGCTGGGTAGCTCAGTGGATTCTGAGCCAGGCCCAGAGATGGGAGGTCCTAGGATAAAATCTGGCCTTAGACACGGTGTAACCCCGGACAAGTCACTTAACCCCCATTTCCTACCCTTTTTGGGTCTTAGAACCAATACATAGTGTTGATTCTAAGGTGGAAGGTAAGGGTTTTATTTAAATAATTAAAGAAATAAAGAAATAAAAGCACTATACAATATGAGATATTATTTTATTAATATTTACTATCATTTTAATTTTTAACAAGTATATAGAAATAACAGAATAAGAACAATTGTACAAAAATTTGGAGTGACTATACATGTATTAATACATCTGTTGAATGCTTATTATGGGCAAGTTCTGTCTCAGGTCATAGATGAATAAGATATAGAAGCTGCCTTCAAAGAATTTATAAAAGCATGGAACCCAGAGGCAGACTCGTGAAGAAGTTTTATACATTTGACTGAAGAGAGAGGAGAGTGCAAGCATTTGAATAAGATTAGTTAGTACCAGGAAGCACAGAATGGAAATGTTTATATAACACCCTAGTGTTTGATTTAAAAACAAAACCTATCTGTCCATTAAATTTGCAGGCACTGCTGCCAGGTAGGATGCTCCTACGTTTGTGAGGGGTAAACAGCTTACGTAAAACAATATGTAATAATTCAAAAAGGAATTGAGATTTCATCAGTGTGGGAATTTTCAGGTTGAGAAATTCTTTCACCATCTTCTATGACCTAGTAAAGACATCTTAGAGCTACCTAAAGCACATAGATGTTAACAGACTTGCTAAGAGTCACAAAGCCACAATGTATTAAAATTAGGATTTAAAACCATTTCCTAAAAATCCAACTTATGGATCTTATCCATTACTCCATTATGCCTCTTCATAAAAATTAGTGTTTATTTAATGGAAATATAGCTAAGGGCTATTTTAAGCTACTAAACTACTAGAAGATGTCAACAGTTTTTTTTTAATTCACTTGAAATTCATATACTTCACACATACAAAAGGTTTTCACCAAAAAAAAAATTATTATCTGGACGTATGAGTAAGAACAGTTATTCACCAACTGGGGTCCAACAAAAAGATCTGTAGTTTCTCTAGTAATTATAAAGGGTGACAGAGCCATTCTCCAACAGATTATTGATCAAAGGATATGATTGAGCAGTTCTCAAAAGAAGAAATTCAAGCTATCCAAAGTTATATGAAAAAGCTGCTCCAAATCATTAATAAGAACAAAAAAATGTTAAACAATTCTAAGTTTTCACCTTACATCCATCAGGTTGGCAAATGTGATTTAATAAAAAGGAAGAGATTGTTGGGGTGACTATAGGACTACTCATACACACTAAAATACAATGGGTCTGTGAAGTCCAACCATTCTAGAAAGCAATCTGGGAATTAATCACTAATCTGTGTGTGCCCTTTGGCTCAGATATATTATTACTGGCCATATAATCTGTAGAAATCAAGAAGAGAGGAACAGACCCACCTTATTAAAATATAGCAATATTTTATAACAAAGAACTGAAAATAAAGTGGGTACCATCAATTAAGGAATAACTAAACAAATAAGGGTATATGAGTATAATGGAATATTATTGTACCTTAAAGAAATAATGAAAGGGATAGATTCAGAGAAACATGAGAGAACTTTTATGAACTAATGCAGAATGAAGTGAGAAAAACCAGGGGAAAAGCTTATACAATGACAATAATAATAAAGGAAAACAACTTTATGACACTTAAAGAATTCTGTACAATGCAATGTCCAATTGTGACACCAGAAGACCAATTAATGAAATGTGCTTCTCAAAAATGGGCTAAAGATATCAAATAATGGGGGCAGCTGAGTAACTCAGTGGATTGAGAGTCAGACCTAGAAACAGGGGGTCCTAGGTTCAAATCCGGCCTCAGACACTTCCCAGCTGTGTGACCCTGGGCAAGTCACTTGACCCCCGTTGCCCACCCTTACCACTCTTCCACCTAGGAGCCAATACACAGAAGTTAAGAGCTTAACAAAAAAATAAATAAATAAATAAATAATAAAGATGTCAAATAAGACAAGATCAATATTTAGATTTTCTGTACCTGATTAAACATTATTTATATGGAAAGGCTTCTATTTGGTAGGGTCAGGGAGAAGAAGAATTGGTAGATAGTGATAGTAAGGCAAAAAAAAAAAAAACGAATTTCAAAACTACATTTTTAGGGGGCAGCTGGGTAGCTCAGTGGATTGAGAGCCAGGCCTAGAGATGGGAGGTCCTAGGTTCAAATCCGGCCTCAGACACTTCCCAGCTGTGTGACCCTGGGCAAGTCACTTGACCCCCATTGCCTACCCTTACCACTCTTCTACCTATAAGTCAATACACAGAAGTTAAGGGTTTAAAATAAAAAAAAAAAACAAAAAAAAAAAACAAAAAAAAAAAAAACTACATTTTTAAAATGCAGTGAAATCAACAAAAGGAAGATAACAAACAGGGTGGCTTTGTTATTATCATGCTAAATTTAATATACACTTAAATTTTTTTTATATTTCATTTTCCCTATTACATGTAATAACAATTTTCAACATACATTTTCCAAAATTATAAGATCCAACCCTATCTTCCTCCCTCTTTTCCTTCTCTCCTCTCAGAGATAATAAGCAATTTGATCTGGATTATACATTACACATTATCACGTAAAACATAATTCCATATTGGTGGTTGTTGTAAGAGAATACTCACATAAAACAAAAACCCCAAATAAAAACACCAATAAACTAAAGTGAAAAACAGTATGTTTTGATCTACATTCTAACTCCAATAGTTCTTTCTCTGGAGCATTTTTTGATGTAAGTCCTTTAGAAATGTCCTATACCATTGTATTGCTGAGAATAGCTAAGTCTTTCACAGTTGATCATCATACAATATTGCAGTTATTGTGCACAATCTTTTCCTGGTGCTGCTTATTTTGCTCTGCATCAATTCATGTAGATCTTTTCAGCTTTTTCTGAAATCATCCTGCTCATCATTTCTTACAGCACAATAGTATTCCATCATTATCATATACCACACAATGTGTTCAGCCATTCCCCAATTGAGGGATATCCCTTTAGTTTCCAACTCTTTGCCACCACAAAAATAGCAGCAGCTATAAATATTTTTGTATTAGTAGTTCCTCCCCCTTTTTTTTACCTCTTTGGGATATAGACCTAGTAGCGATATTACTGATCAAAGGGTATACAGCAGTTTTATAACCCTTTGGGCATAGCTCCAAAATGTCCTCCAGAAAAGCTGGATCAATTCACAACTCCACCATTAATATACACTTCAAAAAAAATCTTTATTGAAGCTCACAGTTTCATATACAATGTTCTTTTTTCTATTATTCTTTGTGTATTTAAATATTCATTCTTGTTGATGTTTGGACATCCAGTGAGAGGAACCTACTACTTTTTATTTCATTTTTGGATGTCTAATTGTTAGAAAGTTTTTCTCTCAGGTTGCCTCAATAGAATAAAAAAGATATAAATAACCTTAAATGTTTTGTCATACTAAATTATAAAACTCCCTAGGAAAAATGTTCACAGTTGTCTAACGCTTTTAGATCCTAATTTGTCTATTTTTGTAATTTGAGAGTCCTCAACTTCCCAGCTACAGAAAAGAAACTATCAGCCAACACAAAATCCTACCCAAGTGAACCCATGCTGACAAAACAAGAAAATGTGTGACCTCTATTTAAAACTAATGTGATCTGAGTGGGCAGTGATCTGGATATAGTGCTGTGTAAGGCCTTTGAATGATGGTCACTAAATAGGAGACAAAGGTCACAAAATCTAAAAGCTAAGCTCCCTCTTAGATACAGCTAACTAGAGAAAAGTATTTACCAAGAAAGAGACTATCAGGGAAACCTCACTAGGTGGGCAGGGTGGGAAAGGAGAGTTTTGAGAAACTACAAAAGTCATTCATAAAACTTTTAAAAAGAAAACCAATGTAACATGAGGTCCATATTGGATAACAAGATGAAAAACCATATAAAAAGACACACATGTACATATAAACATGTTATATATAATGTAGAAAATATATATTTAGAAGTACTCAAGAGTGCTGGGTATACTAGTATACACCTATAATCTCTGCTTTTAGGGAGGCTGAGGCTGGTGGATTTCTAACGGAGCTCTGAGCTGCAGGAGGATTAAAATCTACCCAATGTCCAAGCTAAGTGCAACCCCAATAAGCAGAGTCCCTACACCCTAGGGCAAAGGGTAGCTAGGCTGCCAAAGGAGGGAATGAATTGGCCCAGGTTGAGATAAAACAGGTCAAAGTTTTCATGCTGATCATCGGTACAGCCAGGTCGTCAGGGGCTCCTGCCCCAAGGGGATCCAATCTAAAAAAAACCCTTTAAAATACTCGTAAAAGGAAAAATCAAAATGTATGAGTTGAAATATTTGGCAAGAAGTGATATGTTTTCATTCCCATTAGAAATAAGCTTCTTGGAGAAAAAGTCTAGTTCATTTTTGGTCCTTGCACACACATTACCTAGCACAGTGCTTTACTCATAGGAGACAATAATAACAATAGGAGGCACTTAATATTGCTGAACTGAATTTGAAAAAGAATAACATGAGTTTCAACATATATACTACATTCTATAAATGACAGGTACAACATTGTGTATGTAAGGCAACAAAAAAGTTACCTTCATGATTCCATGTTTTCATTGGTTAGATAGATGCTACCTTCACTGATAAAAGTTACAACCTTTGAACAATCTCTCATTCTGTAAAATTTCTGTACAAGTTTTCCCTTAAATCCTCCATAGAGAATCTATTCATCCTCCCAGAGGTCTGCCCACTGTTACCTCAGTTTCTTAGAAGTACCCAAGGACCATGTAAGGCCATTCATCTGCTCTCTCTTTCTAATATGATCAGGTTAGCTAGCTATAAGTGTCCTCAGCAATGTATTTTTAATAACACTTCTCCTGCACTGCCTACTAATCCTCACATCTTTCCATTGTCCTTTGTATAAAAATGAGCTAGCCTATTAAAAAGCAAAGTGATCCCAAAATTAAGTCTCATTCATCTAATTAATATCAATGAAATATTGTTAATGTTCATTCTTAGTCCAAATGAAAGACAAAGAGATGCAAGACTATATAAAAGAACCACCCTACTTAGAAACATCCAACAATATACCATAGGTTGAAGAGATAACTCCTCTTTCAGAATACCACAAGAATGTCCAAATATCCAGGAAATTGTGGGAAAAGGCAATGGACTATTACAAAACTTGAGCAACATCCACTGAAACTTTTCTGTACAGATTGAGCCAATGAAAAAGAAGTCTTTGAAGAAAAGAATTCCAAAATACACACACCTCACACTATAGTGCTTATTATCTGCATATTAGCATTAGTAGAGTATTTCATCAGGTCTTTACATAAGAATGTATGAAATTTTTGAATAGGATGATTTCTGAGAAGCATTTCAGAAAACAGAAGTAAAGAAAATTCATTGTACTTTGTCTTAAATATTGGGCAGGAACTGTCTAAGGAAATAGCAGTGAGTAACTGCTACATGATGATTTCAGTAAAATTAAGTTCCGAATTCTCATCATAGAAGAAAAACCTAAAAAATTCTCTTATTTAACTTCATAAAGGAAAATTAGGACAGCAATATAGACTTTAGTAGAGAAAACGGGAAAGGCACAGTTTAAAAAAAAAACAAACACCTGTTAGAGCAAGACTTTCATGTCACATCCAATTTGATTAAATATCTTAAGAGTTGGAATGGACCTTGGATGAGATGATATGACTTAAAGATAACAAAGACCATTTGAGTGAACGGAGACAAGGTTTCATCTTTCTCATGAGAAGGGGTCATGTCCTAATGGGGACAGACACAAGCATTTTATAGATTCCTGACGCAACACCCACCCACTCTGTTCAAAACCCCATGGTTTGGGGGCTGAACTTACAATCTAGGTGCAAAAGACTACCAAATCAGACAGCAAAAAGTTACATAGCACCTCTCCCACCCATCCCACCCCCCACAGCATGAGTCCTATCATGAGTTCTACCAGGCAGGGTGGGGGGCGGGGCGAGGTTGTTAGGTTATGAAGAGGAAGCAATGTCTTCTGGAGGGACTCTTCTGACTTCTATAGGGTACAGGAGATAGGGAGGTAGGATAGCCTAACAGTTTGCTTTCTTTGAGATAAGAGATCTCTCAACCCACTGAGCCTATATGGCAATCAAAAAATGTCCTTGAGATGTTATTCTGAACTCCTAAACAAGTTTTTCTTCTCTTATGGAGTCTATCCTGGATTCCCACCCTGAGAAGAACAAATTAATTCTTTTCTCTCCACACAGACCTCAAACATCATCTAGGCAAACCCCTACATGAAGCAAGAATTCCCTCTACAATATCCCTGAGAAATGAACATCTAGTGTTCAGTTGTCTACCAACATCAAAGCAATTCATGATCTCAAAACATCCCATTCTTTTTTTTTAGGATATCTAGCCGTTAGGAAGTTCTTTTTTTTATTGAAATAAAAACTCACCTCCCTAAAGCTTCCACCTACTAATCAAGAGTTCTACATTATAGGTCCAAGCAGAATAAAGTTAGTCCCTCTGATGCAAGTCATCAGTAAATATTGATTAAATGCCTACTATGTGCCAGGCACTGTCCTATGCCAAAGACTGGAAATACCAAGAAAAGCAAAAAAATAGTCCCTGCCTTCAAAGAGCTCACCATCTAATGAGAGAGAAAACACTCAAAACAATTAGCTAAATACAGGATAAATTGGAGATAATCACAAAGATGGCATTAAGGAGGATCTGGAAAGGCTTCTTGTAAAGGATATTAGCTGAGAATTAAAAGAAGCCAGAGAAGCCAGGAGGAAAGGCAGAATTTCAGATATATGATAGCAAGTGAAAATGGAGAGTTGAGAAAGAGACTGATCAGTTTAATGAACAACAAGGAAATCAGGATCACTGAATCACAGTGTAACTGAAGGGTAGCAAGCTAGTAGAGGAGAAGGTTAATAAGGACTCTGAATGCCAAAAAAAAATTTTTTTTAAATTTTAAATTTTATCCCAGGGGTAATAAGAAGCCCTAGAGTTTATTGAATGGAGGTGGGAGGGAAGGAGGGAATTAAGGTTGGATTTTGAAGTGGTATGGGATACTGGAGGCAGTAAGACAAATCAGAAGGCTATTTACTGCAAGTTTAGGTGGGAAAGACAGCTAGGTGGTATAATGGATAAAGCGACAGGCCTGGAGTCTGGAGGAGTTGGGTTCAAATATGATTTCAGACCTGGTTGTGTGACCCTGGGCAAATCACTTAATCCTGTTTGCCTAGCCCTTGTCCTTCTGCCTTAGAGTTATTATTAAGACAGAAAGTAAGAGTTGTTTTATTTTTTTTTAATAGTTCAGGCATGAGGTTATGAGGGCCTGGGCTAGGGTAATAGCAGAGTCAAAGGAAAAGAGGTATATACAAGATGGATATTATAAAAATAAAATATACAGGATTTTACAAAAGATTGGATATGAGGAGTGAAAGTAAGGATTTGAGGATGACATCTAAATTGTGAGCCTGGGTAACTTGGAAAGTTACCCTCAATAGTAATAGCAAAGTTGGGGGAAAAAAGAGAAATTTGGGGAAGGAAAGAAAACCAGCAACAAGTAATTGTCTTCTATTTGCCAGGAACTAGGCTAAGCTCTTTATAAATATTATCTCACTTGATCCTCACAATAACCCTAGGAGGTGCTATTATTATTATTATCTCAATTTTATAAATAATTATAAAAATGATAAAATAATAATAGCAGAGACAGAGGTTGAGTAATTTGCCCAGGGTCACACAGTCAGAGGCTGGATTTGAACCCAGGTCTTCCTGAGAAGAAAGATAAAATTCTGTCCTGGATAAGTGGAGATTCATATCCTTCACATATTTGATCATGTATTTCTTGTCTTCTCTAAGTTAAACATCTATTATCACCTTTAATGAAAACAAAGAACTCTGCTAAAAAACTTCTATGGAGGTTAAATCAATGTTTTTATTTTTACTGATATTTTTATTTTAACATTAGACAAACCTCCAACATTTTTCTAACTGAAATGTGTATTCTACAACTCAGAATCCTTGAAAAACTAAGTAAAAACAACAACAAAAAATTATGCTTGATAATACATGCAAATAAATTTTGGTTGCATTTTAAGAGGAAGGTCAAGCATGTTTTATAAGTTAACACCAAAGTCCAGCTTTTTGTAATCTGAATCTTATCATTTAAAGATGTTATTAAAGTTGCAGTAATCGTGTGTATTATTCTTTGTTCACTCTACATCATTTCATAAAAATCTTGTCAAATTTCTTTTTAGTTTTTTATTTCAGTCATTCTGTATCATGTAATAGTCAATTATAACACAATTCATTCACTCACCATCCTATACACTCCGCCCAATCAGTAGGTAATGTTTACAATTTTTTTCGTTACTACAAAAAGTAATAAAATCTCTATTTTTTTACAACTAGATCTTTTATTGCAGTTTTTTGTTGTGCTATTATTTTTTGTGCTATTTTGTGCTATTATATATTTGTTGTGCTATAAACCCAATAGTGGGAACAATAGGTAAAAAAGCACCAAAAATTCTTTAAACTTTCTTGCAAAAATCCAAATTGTTTTCCAAAATGACAGGAACAATTTAAAAAAATGATAGCTAGAATTCATATAGCCCTTTAAGATTCTTTTTTTAAACCCTTACCTTCCGTCTTGGAGTCAATATTGGCTCCAAGGCAGAAGAGTGGTAAGGGTTAGGGCAGCAATGGGGGTCAAGTGACTTGCCCAGGGTCACACAGCTGGGAAGTATCTGAGACCAGATTTGAACCTAGGACTTCCCATCTCTCTAGGCTTGGCTCTCAATCCAAGCTACCCAGCTGCCCTCCACCCTTTAGGATTTAGAAAGTGCTTTATATGCATCACCCTCTGATCCTCCTGTTAACACTTTGAGATAGTGCTATTAGCCATACTTTACAAATAAGAAAATTAAGGCTGAGAGAGCTTAAGGGGCTTGCCCAGTATCACACAGCCAAGTTTCTGAGGCAGGATTCAACCTCATTAAAGTTAAGGCCAATGTTATCCATGGTGTTCTCTAGCTGCCTTACTCATGACTACACCAATAAGGAAGAAGCATGCTTTCCCCCAATTACCCTACCAAATTACTGTATGAAATTTTTCCAACTTTTCCTTTACCAATTAGATCTTACAATTAGATCTCCGGTATAATCCCCACATAGGGTTGAATAAAACAATATAATACAGTCTTTATCTTTGACAATTTGATGATAATCTTAAAGTTGTCTAAATTTTCCACTTTTCTTGTTAACAGTCAGTCAATAAACAATTATTAAATTCCTACTATGTTTTAAGCACTGTACTAAATGTTGGGGACACAAAAAGAGGCAAAAGACAGTCCCTACCTTCACAATCCAATGGAGGAGACAACATGCAAACAAATAAGCACCAAAAAAACTATAAATAGGAAAAATAGAGGGAAAGCATTAAAATTAAGAAGGGCTGGAAAAGGCTTCCTATAGGAGAAAAATGAGCTTTTGTCCAAGCTTGAAGGGAAGACAGAGAAGCTAAGAGGTAGAAATAATTAAGGAGAGCATTCTAGGGAAGGAAGACAGTCAGAGCAAATGCCCCGAGTCAAGAGATGAAGTATCTTATTTATGGAACAAGGAAGTCAGTGTCACTGGATCAAAGGCTACATGGGGCAACAGTATGTAAGATGACTGGAAAGTTGGGTGGGGGCACTAGTTTATAAAGGATCCTGAGCATCAAACATGATTTTATATTGGATCCTAGGGATGATAGGGAACTAATGGAATATACTAAGTATAGGAAGGTGATATGATTAGACCTGTCCTTTAGGAAAATCACTTTAGCAGCTGAATGGAGAATGGATTGGAATAGGGAGAGACTTGAGACAGGAAAATCCTATTGTAATATTCCCAGCATGAGATGATGAAAGTTAGCACCCAATTGGTAGCAGTATCAAAGGAGAGAGAGATATACATAGGATGTTGTAAGGTTGAAATCAGTCTTGAAGGCACATTTTACCCTACTTTGTATCTCCAATACTTAGCACAGTGCCTAGCTCATAGTAGGCTCTGTAACAAATGCTTGTTGAATTGACTCTGTCACAGCTAGTTACAAACGCATTCCACAAGAAAAACACTTCTTCACTGACAATTTCTGGTATATTCCCTGCATTGTAAATTTTCATTCATGTTAATTTCTTCCTGCCACAAATTCATTTCAAATATTATCAATGTAACATCTTTCTTTTTGTGTTTTACTGCAACTGTAAACCATCCTGAAAGTTCTTGTGTTTTGTCTTTTCTTTTCCTGGGATGTCAGTGAGTCGTGTTCCTTGCTTCTGGAGATTTTTCCATGAATTCTTTTATCCCACAGTTCTTATTATATTGTCATTTTTTTGGTTTTCTCAAATCTTCAGATATCTTTTGGTTCTCTATGTAGGTTTCTTTCCTTTCCCTTCTTTTCTTTATTCTTATTCTTTTCTTTTGGCTCATTGGTCATTATTTTGAGCTGATGCAAGGAAACTGGGTTTAGTCATGACTAGTTAGATTTCCATTTTTCTAGAAGTCTTGAAATTAATCTGCTAATCACCACTCTTTGGGTTCAGCTGTTCAACTGGTCCTCAATCCATTTAAATGTACTATCTTTCAGTCCACATGCCATTTACTATCCAATCTCACTTCCTAAGAGAGGAAGAATTCAGGAGATGCTTCTATTCCCTTTTTTTTTTTTTAAAGAAAGGAAAAAAACCCTGAAGAGAGCTCAAGGTTTTCCCAAATTACACAATTCAAATCAGATCCAGATCCTTCCTATACTTCTAAACTATACCTGTTTATTTACTCCACATTACCTCCCTTAAATAACTTACTAGGAAGCCTGAAAGAGAACATAAACATAATATAGCAGGACATCTGAGCAAACTAAGGGAAAGTAATATGGTTTCTGTTAGGGGAAATTATTCCTAAAAAACTAGAGAGTAAATAAGCATGTGAATAAGAGGAAACTGGGAGACAATTTAAAATTTTCAAGTCTTTTCACAAACTTCCATACCAAAGGTTGTTTTTTTGTGGGTTTTTTTTTTTAATTTTCCATCCAAATCATATCTTTGGAAAACATTTTGTATGAGTAGGGAACTTTTAAGGAAACAAAAGAATAAAAGAAAAAAAATTTATTCAATAGCTTTGAAAGAAAAAGCACACAACAAAATTTCCATTTACAGATGACAACTCTTCTGGGTACTAAAATACCATGCCTTCAGATGAACACTCCAAGGGATTCTTGTGAAGATGTTAGAATTGGCAGAAAAGTGGTAGATGAACTTCAACATTGTTTATAGTCATAGGATTAGGAGCTACGATCTAATAATTATAACCCAGAAAAAGAATACTGGAAGAAATATAGAACAAATAATATTTCTTAAAGCAGAAAAGTAATCCAATGGGCCTCTGTGAAAGCCAACAAAATGCTGAGCTTAATCCAAAGGGCTCCTGGAAACCAGAATGAAGGCCTGAAGTTAGGTAAGCTAGATCTGAGTTACGAAAAATAACAAATGTTAAACATGACTTAAGTTTGTTTCCCCTGTGTTTATAATGATTGAAGTTTTCTTTTCCCCTTTTTCTTTTTAATCTTTCTCCATCTCCTACCCGGGGCTCTAGAATGAACAAAAATTCTTACCACTTTTTCTATGAAGATAAGGGTTTGAAGCTTGCCAACTGAAAAGTTCTCTCTATAGAGGACTTGGCCTTTGGCAACATTTGTTCATCCAAAGTGCTGGCCTTCACTTACATTAAAAAGAACAAATTCAAGACAAGTTCTATTTGTTCTCCTCTACCACTATTCATCTTATCTCCCAGAACAATGAAAACTATTAATTTTAAAAATATAAGATATAGATAAAACATAGTCAAACATAGTTTCAAGCCACGGTAATGAGGTAAGTGGCAATAAGAAAAACTGGAAAGCAGATGAATGGCCTAGTGGACAGTGTATTGGACCTGGAAGTCAAATCTCACTCCAGATACTTAGTAAATGTATGACTCTATACAAGTCATTTAACCTTTCTCAGGGCTCAGTTGGTTCATCTGTAAAATAGTAATGATAGCAGTGCCTATTTCACAAGGTTATTGTAGACCATGTGAGATGACATGAAAAATACTTGCAAACTTTAAAGCAGTATATAAATGTAGCTAGCTACTATTATTATTAAGATTTGTTTTTTGTTTTGTAGGGTCAAGGAGGCAGGAGGAAGACACAGATATGTATAGTTCTGGACAAGTTAAGGTAGAAGACAAACATCTAGAAGGAGAGAGAAGGCAAAAGTTCAAAATATAGGATTATAATTAATTATCTTCTAGGCTAGACCCCTAGAGTAAAAGAGATACTATTATTTTGGCCTAAATTTTCCTTTCCAGAGTTCTCTCTTCAAGTGCCATCCTATTCCACAGTCCTCTCTCATCACTACTATGCTGTTCATTATGCAAATGGTCATTTTTTATTGTAAAATGAACTTTTTTTTACTATTTTTAATACTTTGGAGCCAAAGGGAATAAGTTTGGATGATATGAAATCAGCACCTAAGTTTATACTTCTATTATTCCTTAAACAGAACATACGTGAAAGTCAAATTATAAGGGTTTAAGCCATCCACAAAGGACAAAGATCTGGCGGCTAAGATATTCATTGTCTGTTAATATTGACTCATAGTTGAATAAAGCTGTTGTGATCCTAACATCAGTAAACTTATAATCTGCATTTTTTAATTGTTTCGGTTTTTCCAAATAGTACTGCACAGCCTGAGGGAACATGTTTTATGTATTTAGGACAACAAATAGTGCAGTGGTATAGAAAAAAACACTAGCCTACACATCAGTAGATTTAAGTCTTACTATAACTCTGAGTCTCAAGGCAAATCACTTTACCTATCTAGGTCTTTCTTGATTTATAAATGAGAGTTATGGGTGGGTTGAGTCCCAAGACCTTTTACGTTCAAAGAGTCTCACTGAATATACAAAATAATTTTTAATCAATGGTATTCTTATTTTTTTCCTTACTCTTTAAACCAATCCATCAATACTTATTATGCATATAATATGTACAGGTACATTGGACCCAAGGTTTCTTAACTCTTTTGTATGCCTAACCCTTTTGGCAGTCTAGTTAAGTCTATGAAACTCTTCTCAGTTTTTAAAATTCACAAAATTCAGAGCATTATAGAGAAAACTAATAAGAACAGTTATCAAAATATTTTTAAAACAAGTTCAAAGGACTCTAGGTTAAAATCCTTACTTTAGATGTAAATATTTTGTCCTTTCTTCAATTATTTTCAAAATTAGTTTGCCAACAAAACTAGTTTGCTGACTTTTTTTTGGAGACCCTGACTTGCAATTTCATTGAAAATTCATTGCATTACAAATTCAATGTTCTCCTCACTTCCAAATCTTATAATCTTCAGCTCCCTTTAATAAGACCAAATGCCATAGTGCTATTTGAGGCCTTCTATGAAACCCCCAATTGTAAGTGCTCTTCACTCCCCTTCCCTTGCAAAAATAAAAATAAAAAATATTATTTTGTATATATTCTATATTTATTTGTCTGTATACTTAATGTTCTCCCTCCAATAGAATGTAGTCTCCTTAAAGAGAAAGGCTATTTCATTTTTTTCTTTGAAATTCCAGATAGCCTAGCACAAAACCCAGAGGATGATGGGCATTTAATAAATATTTACTGACATGAGAATTTATATGCAATCCATCTGGTTGTGGTTGTTTTTTTTTTAAGTTAAGACAAATAGCAAAAATAAAATCCTATTTTTCCATAGCAGAAAAAAAGAATCTTCAACCAAGAGAAATAAACAACTCAAGGGACTGTTGTGAGTAATTTATCAAGGCAGGTGACAACCTGGAAAATTTCATCCCATGTGAAATAACTAACTAAGTAGGTCCCTCTTTTGGATATTTCAATCTTCCAGTAGATTTGAGACCTCATCATCCTGGAGGATCCCTTCAAAAGTTCAACTCTCAACTCATCCATACTTTCTCATTCTGTGCAATAGTTGTTCAAGTTCTCCCAAAAATCTTCTATGATTGATTTACCCAATATCTAGAAAATGCTTTCTTTTACATCTTCTAACTTTACTTGGGCACCAATGTGCCACACAAGCTAGCCATTTGACATCCTTCAGGTGTCTGACTGCTATGCCTTCTCTTTTTTCCAGTAATTTTTCCAGAAATTTTCCAGGATTTGATATTTTAAACACTGATTTTTTTGCATGCAATTAGTCTTTGGCAAAATGCTACATCTATTTTGACCCATCAGACATCTCTTCATTGTCCTTAGTGAGCCTCCATTGTGATTCCTTTGGAACTGCAATATTCCACAATTGGAATTTTGGACACTTTAAGAAAAAAAGGTATTTGAAGAATGACGACGATTTCTTGGGCAGAAGAATGCCAGTTATAAATGAAACAATTTAAACATGCTTCAATGTAGTTTACAATCCATGAAATATGAATTTCTATATGTAAACTATAACGTATCAGAAGAAAACTTTAGTAAAAAGAAAAAAATCCAATAGATGTTTATGCAACAAGCAAATCTAGCCCAAAGTTCCAGAACTTCTTCTAGCTTCCCACAATAAGTCCTTGAAATTGTCCTTTACTCCAGTTTTCTTTTACCCTAGTCTAGAGCTATTCAAGTTGTCCCTGGACACTCGGAATGTTAATGGCAGGGAGGGAGAGGTGTCCCTTATAAAGTTAATTCTACTTTCTAAGCTTCATCTGTCAAGTGGAGATAATATTTACTCTGCCAACCTTAAAGGACTTAGTGAAGATCAAATAAGATACCCCAAATGAAAGCTTCTTATGAATTGTAAAGGGCTCTGTGTAAATACAAGATTATTACAATCAAGCTACAATAGCTCTGGCATTCCTTTTGTTTTGAGTAAGAAGCAATTAGGTAGCTCCCAGAAGTTCAGAGTGATTAAAGTAGGCATTATAGGTAAATCTATGCTAGTCAGTCAATAAAATTTACTAAGTGCCTTTTGGTACCAGGCACCATGCTATTCATTGGGAAGGGAAAAAAGAGGCAAAAGATTGTACTTGCCCTAAAGGAATTTACCATCTAAATATACCTTTGAAATATTGTGACTTCATGGCAAGACTCGCCAAAAATAGGGCAAAATAATGACTGCACGTGTATAATATATCAAAGTGTTTACCGTCTCAGGGAGTGGGAGAAGAAAGAGGGAAGGAAAGGATTTCAAACTCGAATTTTTTAAAAACAAATGATAAAAATTTTTACACGTATTTGGAAAAAATAAAAAAATCTAAATGCAAAAAATAGGGCAAAATAGGTTATTTTTCCAATTACCAATGAAGAGTTTCCAAAAATTAATAAACATTCTCTCCATTTCCTTTTCAACCACTGCGATTCATTTGTAGGTATAATCTTTAAAGGTTCAATCCTAGGGACTCTTCTCTTTGGATAGTGATTACAATAAGCATTATATGTAAATCTAAGTCAGTCAAATCAAAAAACAAATGTCTACATGTGCCAGGCACTGTACTAAGTAATAGGGATACAAAAATAGCCATGAAACAGTTCCTACCCTCAAGGAATTGACTAGCTAAATTTACCTAAGGCTTCCCCTGGAAACAACAAAATATGGCTATATCTGGGTCTCCACAATAAAGAAGGAAAATCACTCAAGCACTCTGGCTTTTAAAAAATCCATAGGAAAAAAAATCTACTTATTTTACCTGAAAGGGAAAATGGGTGGTCAGAGGAATAATACCTGAGCCTATATAAATGAATGAACATTTATAAAGCACCAGACACCCTGCTAAGGTTAGGGATATAAAGAAAGGTAAAAGGCAGTTCCTGACCTCAAGGAGCTTAAAATCTAATTGGGGAGAGACAACATACAAACAAATGTATACAAAACAAGCTATATGTAGGATAAATGGGTAAATAATTAACAGAGAGAAGGTACTGGAATTGATAAGTTAGGGAAGTTTCTTATAGAAAGGATTTTAGTTGGAACTTAAAGGAAGCCAGGAAGGTCCACAGCTAGAGACATTGCCTGAAGCAAAGAGATGGAATATCTAGTTTGTGGAACAGCCAGGAAATATCACTGGATCAGAGTACATCTTGAGGAATAAGGTATAAGAAAACTGGAAAGGTAGGGGCAGAGGGGTAGGTTATAAAAGACTTTGAAAGACAAAAGGAGAATTTTGTATTTGATCAGGAAGCAATAGGAAGCTACTGGAGTTTATTGAGTAGGGAGGTAAAACAGTGGGATCTGCATTTTAAGAAAATCACTTTAGTAACTGACTGAAGGATGAATTGGAGTAGAGATGGTAGAGTCAGGGCGACACACCAACAGGCTATTGTGGTAATCCAGGCATGAGGTGATGAGGCCTACACTAGACTGGTAGCAGTGTTAAAAAGACAGAAGGGGATGTAGTGGAGTGATGTTGCAAAGGGGAACTTAACTAAAGGTGTTGACAGATGAGATATGGAGGGTGCAAGATAGTGAGAAATCCAAGATGACTCCTAGGTTGGGAGCCTGAGGGACTCAAAGAATGGTGTAGCACTCTATAGTAAATGAGGGATGGTGGGAAATAGCTCTTCTCTTTCCAGTAGAAAGATCTATATAGTCCTCTAGAATATCAGTACTACCCTGAAGACCATAAAAGGAAAGGACTCATGATTGCTAAGAGTCAATGAAACTTCTTACCTGGACCTAGGCAGTCCATATGACTCAATTAAGGGTGAAAGATATCTTTCTTCCATGTGGACTTGGTACTTTGATTCTGGTTCCCACAGCTTCCAGCCTGAACCAGGTCCTTTGTTAGGTGATGAAATCCATCACTTAACTACTGCCATCCCTGAGACTATGAGGTTGGGGCAGGGAGGTAGGATCACGTGGTTGCATTGCCTGTCTTCAGGAAACATTTTATTCCCATGTGTATCCCCTTTCGCCTCTCTCCGAGCTCTACTGAGTCTTCGTGAGTTTCCTTTTAAAAGTGAGATGCCAAGATATGGCTCAGACATATGAACCAGCCCTGAACTTGAGCTAGTACCAGAACAAAGGCCTCATCAATGGCATAATGAGTACCTCATAACTTGTCAAAGAGACTCAAGAGGAAAAGAGTGACTGCTCCTAGGGAAATATTAGAACGCTGACAGTGGTTGAGTTCAATCTGTGGCTATATAATTCAATTTAACAAATATTTACCAAACACCTGCTATATCCAAAGCACAGTATTGAGGACTGGGAAAAATGTAAGTAGAGATTAATACCAGATCCCTTCCCTTATGAAGCTAATTGGTCACTATGCCTAGATGTCTCTCAATGGCCTTTTAGACTCCCAAGCCTCATGAATCTTGTTTCAAAGTAGTTCAGACCCTATTTTCACACTCATAAAATGAGGATGAAAACAATTTATGGCTACATAGCTCTCAGAGTTGTTGAGGGAAATATTTTCAAAACACTAAAATAAAAATGCAACAACTCACATTTAAAAGGCATCATTACACAGTAAAAAAAAAAAAAAAAATAGTAGTAATCAAGAGATACCTAGGTTGACATTCCATGTCCAACATCTATCTACTCTCTGTGAAACCAAAGGCAATCCACTTAACCTCCCTAAGCTCAGTGTGTTTCCTCATCAGTAAAAGGGAAATACCAATACTTACAATACCTGCCTTATAAAATTGTTATAAGGTTCAAATGGTATAATGTCTTTAAGACTATATGAACATGACAACTGATCAATGCATATGACATAATTTGTGACTTGCCCAAAGTACTTAACAATGCTAGAGATGTTTATTAAAGAATAGGGTTAGACAGAAATTCAGCTCCAAAGCCCAAATAGCTAATTGAACAAATCTGGACTCAAGCTTCAGCTTCTGAACCACTGTGAAGTATGCTTCTTTGGTTAAAGATTATGGCCATAGAGATGAGGAAGTTCTAGGTCCAAATGTGACCTCAGACACTTCCTAGCTGTGTGACTGTGAGCAAGTCACTTGACCCCCATAGCCTAGCCTTTACCAGTCTTTTGCCTTCAATACCTAGTATTGATTCCAAGATGAAAGGTAAAGTTTTTTAAAGATGAATAAATAAAAATTATGGCCAGTCTCCAGTCTCTTCCCCTCTCCACTGTCCACACAGGTAACATAATTATCCTTAAATTCCAGATCTCATCTCTCTAGGATTAAATCCCAACTCTTTTTATTGTAATTCAATCATTATCAGCCTCTTCATGACCCCACTTTGAGGTTTTCTTGGCAAAGTACTAGAAGGGTTTGCCACTTCTTTCACCAGCTCATTTTAAAGACAATGACTTGAAGCAGAGTTAAGTGACTTACTCAGGGTCACACAATAAATGTCTGAGGCCAGATTATAATTTAGGAAGATGAGTTTTCCTGATTCCAAGTCCAATGCTCTCTTTACTGTGTTACCTAGCTTCCCTACAAATTCCTAGGTTTGGCATTTAAAGTCCTTAACAATCTGACTTCACCCTTTATTTACATACTGATTTCATATGACTTCCACATATTTTCAATCCGGCCAAACTAGTCTATTTGTTGTTCCCCACATACATTCCAACTCCCACCTTCATGCCTTTGCATTGGCTTTCCCCATGCCTGGAAAGTTCTTCCTCCTCAAATCCTAAAGACCATAATTACTTTAAAAACCCCTCTCAGGATCCCTTTTATACCCTAATGTAATTTGGATTGAAAAATATTGACAGTGAGATGAGGCTAAAGATACTATTTCTTATTTCAGGGAGGGGTCTGCAGGAGCTTCTTCAGTCATATCTGACTCTGTCACAGCGCATGGGGTTTTCTTGGCAAAGATACTGGAATGGTTTACCATCTCTTTCTCCAACTCATTTCACAGATGAGAAACTGAAGCAAACAGAATTAAGTGACTTGCCCAGGATCATATGGCTATCGTCTGAGACCAGATTTTAACTCAGGAATGAGTCTTCCTGACTCCAGCCTGAGTTAGCTGTCTCCTGCAGGAGATATCAGATGACAAATGGTACAAATTTGCCATCCGGAAGATCATGAACTTGGGCACTGAGATAATCCATGGGCTACTAATCTCCTGCAGACCTCTACAAAAGCTTTAAAGTGCTATATGAATGTTAGTTTAGTATTTGTTACAATTTACATCTATGAATCACATAAACTCAAGTTATACAATTTGCTTTTATGAGAATTTAAGTGGCATAATTTCAATTAGTAAATTGTTCCCCAACAAGTGGAAGTATTTTTAAAACTTTTATAACACTTAAGATTCTCTTAAAGAAGAAAATAATCCTGGAGAACAATTTTCACAATTTAACACTCATTTTGATACAAAAAAAAGCATTGTTGAACATCTGTGTCACTCCAACTAGACTCCTGAAAATCTTCCATCTTTTGTTCAAAATGGTTTGAAATGTGCTAATAATTAAAGGACAAATTGATAGTGAATTTATGTGCAAGTTCATTTCATTTGTCTTAATATCCTTCCATCCCTTCTTAATGTAAAAAATTCTGTATTGTAATTGTTTTAATTATGAAATTTTTCTATTTTATTGACATTTTTCCTAATATGAAGAAGCTAGAATGATGGGATCAGTTTTTGATTTTTAATTAGACAAAAAACACATTTCTATCAACTTGAACTGACTTATTTGCAAATTTAGTTGGAGCCAAATACTATGACAACCAAAAAAATCTTGACATCTTTTCAGAGGTATAATCAAAGCTCTAATTTGCATCTTATAGACAGAAGATTGTAGACATTCAATATTACTAAATTATTAAATTTATTACTAAAAATTACTAAAATTTTAAAACAGGAAAACCCAAAGCCAATGAATAGTGACTCAGTTAAGCAAAGTTTTCTATGTTTGCAACCACAGGGGTAAAAGAAAAGAAACACATACATATCCAAGATGATGTAACCTAAACCCTGGGCACTGGTTAATGAAAATCAATAAATCTAGGACAACCACAAATTATGAGGGGGTTATATAGTAAATGCATTTACATTAAGAAGAATAAAATAGCAGAAAGTAGGATCACAGGAGGACCTTTAGGAAATATATTGGAATATTTTATGTCTACTGAACATTTAACAGGAAAAGTAATCTAAATATTCACAATCCATTATTCTAATGATAGTTATAAACATGTAGTTCATACTTAAAATACTGAAATGGAACTATATTATCAATGTATTCCCTTCAGTGATTCAACATCCCAACCCATCCATGCTTGTTCTTCCTCTGTATTTCTTGTCCATTTTCTACCAAATGCCTGAGAGAGCCTCCTGGTTCTGACATAAATACCAGTAGAGTATGCAGGCTATCTCTCAGTTATCCTTCTCTCACTATGTGACTACAGCCCATCTTTTGCCCCTCACATATTTGATAACATCTTTTACTCTGGGATTTTCCTTCATAATTCCTTGTTTGTAATATGTTACACAGCCTGGCCATGCTCTTGATAAAGATGTTCCTCACTTTCAAGAAAGAAATTAAGTATAGAGTTCAAGACAAAAAGGGATTGCCACCTATAAATAGGGAAGTCCTCCAGATGCCCTTGTTTGCAAATGAAATTATGTAGGTTACATCAAAACCGGATGTACTATTAAAGCCTCTTGGATGAGATTCATAACCATTCAAAAAGTTTTGGCCTAACCACCCACAGAAGAAAAACCAAATGGCTGAAGAATGGCTACTGTCCATATTATAATTTACATGAAGATGATTCACTTAATAGAACCTCTCCATGCATATGTATGATCAGCAAACTTCTCCTTGAAGTAAAAGCCTTTCTTTTTAATGCCAATATGCAATAATATTGTATATACCATGAAAAATGTATTGATTCCTCTAAAAAGTTTATAAAACATACATATAATAGTAGTTAATATCTTAAAGTTATCATTTGTTTAAAATCTTTTGCACTCTACATCCCAAGAGTCCTCATTTCCCTCTCAAAAGTGAGGCTCCTTAATCAAATTAGTACTAAAAATTTTATATACTTCACACAATAATTGTGGTTTTAGAACTTTATATATAATGTTTGTCTACTATAAATACTAGATCAAAAATGGGGTTTTTCTATAGATAAAAATCCTGACATCACGTGGCTAGCAAGGAAACTAGGAACATGAATCTAGGTCTTCTAGTCCAAACTCCAATGATCATAAACTTTTACTACATCACTTTTTCCATATTAAATAAAATGCTTCTTACTCTATGGGCCTCATTTTTCTCCTCGGTAAAATAAGGATAATACTTTGCTACATACTTTCAAAAGGTGTTATGAGAAAAAGTACTTTGTAAGTAATCAAGTGCTATTTTAAAAAGTGAACAATTATTTCCAACCTAGTGTAATAAACAAATTAAGATACGGGCAGTTATTTAAACACCTTTCCTCAGAAAGCAAATACTACTTCTAGGTACTTTTTCTAGATTATTGCTATCTGTTCATGTCAAATTGTTTTTAACCTTCAAATAATTCAAGGTTCTTTAGATAACTTACCTGTCATATAAGCATGTATTCTAAGAATTTTACCAAAAATGGTCCTATATGTATATACACATATACATATATAATTATGTATATTTCAAGATTATCTTTGCCATTTTCCTTTCTCTCACCTCCCAAATCCAGTCAGTTGCCAAGTCCTATTAATCTGTTTTTTGGTGAAAAAATTTTCATAAATTCCTTCTATTGTCATTGCTATATGCTAGAGTTTAGTGCCTTGTTACCACTCACTTGAACTACTGAATATGTACCTATTGTATAAAAATCTATTGAGTAAAATAGGGGATCCAAAGCAATAAATATACACTAAAAATAATATACTACTAATAAAAGGCAGTATACAAATGTCAAATATGCCCAGACAGTGAGTTCAGAAGCAAAGATACTTATAAGTAGGGCAGTAAAAGAAGATTCAGGAAAAAAGTAGGGGTGGCTTTGATAAAAATAGAGGGTAGTGTTGGAGAAGTTAACAAGATGCCTGTTCTAGGTAAGAGGAAAAAAATATTTCCAGGAAGTGATCTGGTTTCACTAAGGAAAAAAAAATACCATATGGAAATATGAGATCAGATTGGAGAGGTACATATGTATCGAAATGGTTATCACACTAGGTAATAGTTTTATAGAAAGATTAGGAAAACTAACCTGGTGATGTGGTATATGATGAGTGAAAGGGAGGACCTAGAGATCAGAGCACCAAGTTAAGATAGGAGACTACTGGAAAAAATTTAGGTCCTAGAGGTGAAAATTATAAAAATAGGAGACACTGAGAAAAAGTCTACCTATCATAACGTGGTGATTAATTATATATGGTAATAAACTGAAAAGAATCAAAATGACTATGATCTGAGTATGTTTAGGCTGAAAAAAAAAAAAACTCAAAGAGGGTTAAATGGTTGGTTGTCTTTCAAGTATTTAAAGAGTTGAAAGAGGGATAAATCTTATTTTGCCTGGCCCTAGAGTATATAAAACCAGAGCAATGAGTAGAAATTGAAAAATGTAGGCAGTATGTTCCTCCTCAAATAGATGTTCAAGCAAAGGTGTGTCAACAAGTAATCTCAACAAGCATTTATTAACTGCCCACTATGTGTCAGGTACTACATGCACAACACTGAAGAGACAAAAGATAAAAGAGCTCCTTCACTCAAGGTTCTAACAATGTAATGGAGATAATATACACGCTTGTACAAATGCACAGTAGAGGATAAACTGGAAATCTCAGAGGGAAAGCACTAAAACTAGGGACTGGAAGAGCTTTCTTACAGCAAATAGAATTTTAGATGAAACTTAAAAGACAGAGAAGCCAGGAGTTAGAAGTGAGGGAAAAGAGAATTCTAGGCATGAGAGACAAGCAAAAATGCAGTTAGTATAAATGGAATGTCCTGTGGGAGGAGTTGGGAGAGGTAAGAAAGGACCAGGTCATCAAAGACTTTAAAAGCCAAATAGAGGATTTTATATTTGATCCTGGAGTTAAGATGGAAACAGAGTTTACTGAACAGGAGGGTAATGACTTGGTCAGATCTGCAGTTTAGGAAAATCTCTTTTTGAAAATGTAGTAAATGTACTTAAAAGGAGAACATCTAGAATCATGGAGGCCAGCCAGAAGGCTATTCCAAGAGTCCTTGCATGAAGTAATGAGGGTCTGACTCAGTATGTCATTAGTATCAGGACGATCAGAGAGGTTTAGGCTTTCTCTGCTATTAAGCCACCATCTTAGCTCTGCTCTCATGGTAGTAGTATCAGAAACATAGATGTTGCAAAGGTAAAATCAACAGGACTTCATAGCAGCCTGGATGTTGGTTAAATTGGATGGTACCATTTGTTAGCTACAAGGCAGAAGAAATTTTTGTTCAGGTAAGGATTTGACAAAATAATCTCTGAGGTCCCTTCCAATTCAAATTTTGTTAGTCTGAGAATGGTGATATCCTCAACAGAAATAAATTTGAGAATTTGGGAAAAGGGGAAATTCTATATTACAAGATCTGATATCTGTAAACCAAATCTTATTTATTTCATTGACTTATTCTAGATGAGAACAGATACTTATTCACCAGACAACTATGTTATCCTTCTAGGGAAAGTTCCATATGCATCAATAGTCTTCTGAGTAGAGAACAGCCATCAGACTCACAATGAATTTGGTGTCTTGACAATCAGAAATATTAAGTACATCTTAGTTAGAAAAGACCAGGTTTATATACCAGATTTCATTTTTCTTAATGACTAATCTACACAATTTAAACATCACAATTACAATTGACAAGTTTCAAATCAAAATTTATTAAATGCCTGTAACAAAAGACTGAATATAATGACAAATGACTCAGTTCCTATCCCAGAAATGCTTACACTCTAATACAAATAAAGCATGATACAAGGTAAAATGTGAAAGAAAAAAAAAGTTTGTAAAGATCCAGACTACTTTTTTGAAGTGGTATTTGGATAGGATAAACTCACTTTCAAGTTAGGGTAAAAGGAAAGATTTCAGGATGAGGGTGGTGCCTGAGCCAGGCCCTTGAAGGAAAAGAAAAATTTGAAGAGTCTGTTAACATACAGAAAACATGAAGGACAATATGCATGTACACTGAGAGGCAGGAGAATGCAGGATCATGATCAGGAAATAGCTAATATGTTCCTTTAACTAAAGTACACAGTTCATAAAGGATAGCAATGCAAAATTGACTTTTGAAAAGGTAGGCTGAAGCTGCTAAGTAGAGAGAGCACCAGGGCTTCAGTTAGAACCGGATTCGAATTTGACCTCAGATCTTTCCTAGCTGTATGGCCCTAGAAAAGTATTACCTAACCTTTGCTACTCTTCTGTATTAGAAGTAATACTAAGAAGGTGAATGTTTTTTTAAAAAGGTAGGCTGGAATCAGATAATAAAAGGTCTTACATGTACTTTGATCACCTTTAATTAAATTATAAACTCCTTAAAGGGAGGAAGTTTTAATCCAGCGATTCACAAAGTTGTAACACAAATTTCTTTTGAATATTTGACATACTTTAACTCCATCATTCCCACTAACAATGAGAATTAAAATGGTAAAGCTCACTTTGTCAATAAATTTCTAAGGCTTTCCTGACACCCCTAAAAATAATCAGATACCTAGGTTATTCAAATCAATGATGCAGGTAGTCAATATTGTACATACAATGCACCAGGGTAGTGAATAGCAAATACAATTGAAGGTTGAGATACAATATCAGTCAAGAATTACAAGGCCTTGACTAATGCTGTAGATGGGTTTGGTCTTTTTTTTTTAAGTGGACAACATTTTAAGTTAAAAAAAAAAAAAAAAGACTATGTAACATATCCCAAAATAGTGCCATAATACTTTCAATGCCTTGTTAAATGTTAAATAGTAAAGTACTCTATAACCAAGCTGATCAGGTTACCATACCAGTTTAAAAAAAAATTTTTTAACAGAACTTTTAAGACTCTACAAGACAATATAATGTTTCCTTTTCAAATGTATATAGTATGTTAAAGTTTACAAAGTATTTTGCTCAGAGAGAGCTAGGTCTTAAAAAGGCCAGGAAGACTTTAGTTTAAATTTGACTTCTGCCATATACTACTTTAGTTTATGCAAATAGAGGTAATAGAACCTACCTCCCAGAATGGTTAAGGATAAAATTAGGTATTTGCAAAATGCTTAGCTTTAAAATGCTATGGTTATGTAAAAGACAAGTAGTATTATTCCCATCTCACAGTTGAAGCTAAGAAGTGTTAAGTGACCTGCCCAAGGTCACAGTCAGGAATGTTAGAGGCAGATCACTTTATAAAACACGATCTCCAAAAAACCTCCTAAAAAAAAAGATTTTGTTAGTTTTATCATTTATTAGCACCTTAAGGAATAGAGCACTGTGATGGGCACTGGGAATAAGTTTAAACAGCACCCTTACAACTCATGGAACTTTATGGTATGCCACTACCAATATTAAATCAACATGGAGCAGCGAGGTGGCTCAGGGAATAGAGTACCAGGCCCAAAGTTGGGAGGAAATGGGTTCAAATAAATCTGACCTTTGACACTTCCTAGCTGTGTGAACCTAGGCAAGTCATTTAACCTCAATTGCCTCAAATAGTGGTAAGGACCACTCTTCTGCCTAGGAACTGTGAGTATTGATTCTAAGACAAAGTTTATATATAAATCAAATCAACACGACATTGAAAGCCTATTAGCAATATAGTAAAGTAAATGTCCCTGGGAAATGCAAAATCCAATCAGGAGCTTCTAATTGTGGGTCCAAATAAAATTATCTCATTAGGCAGACCAGGCATAGAATGTGAAGAGATTTAAATAACAGTTCAAGACAAAAGCAGAAAAGATACAAGTGAGTATATAATTGAGTAGGTAAACTCTTAAATACTACAAGAAACCACAAAAGGAAGAGACTATGTCAAACTGAGGTAACAGGGAAGGAGGAGTTAATGGGATTATAGGACATGGCTCTTCCATAAAGGCAAGTATGACATTTAAAAAACTTTGAAGATCACTAAGACACACAAGTTTCAGGATCAAAATACACATACTGTTTCAAGTGATGACAAAATTAATTAAAATGCAAGCTTCCCCAAAATCCTACAACCATTCCACAACACACTAGGGCAGTTTAAGTGTTTCAAGGCCAGTGTCGATTCAATTTGCTTTGTCCAATACCAGGTACAAGGGAATGGACACAGAGATGTAAATAATGCATTGCCACTTCTGACTTGATGGCATACACTTTTCTGAATGAAAGAACTCAACCTCCATATGATCAAGAATTCACCAAAGACATACAATATTTGTGGGCCACTTGCTCCCGGCTTTGCACTTTGCACTGCAGGGAATTTTAAGCGTAAAAGAAACTTGGCCCGAAGCAAACACCATCCTCCCACACCCGCGTTCCGCCCCACGCCATACACCGCCTAAACCCCACCCACCCCCTCCAGACACCCCCCTCCTCCGACAGAGTCACTACCTACAACGCTAAGGGCTATCCTAACCTCCGGCAGGGCAACAGCTACCAACCCCTCGGGAAGCCAGACCGTTAGGGCATGGCAGCCCGCGGCGGACGTGAGGCCGAGGCTGAGGCCGGGGCCTCCGTCACAAGGGCCAAAATGGGAGAGCCGCCACCTCTGCCTGACAGACTGACTACCCGCCGAGCGAAGCCCTCCCGGCCCCGCCATGGCGGCGGGCGGAGGAGCTACGCCCGAGCCGCGCCCCCTGCCCCCCACGCCACCCTGTCCCCTCCGAGGCCTCGCCAAACTGAGGGCGAGCGGAGCGGGTCGGCCGGGACGATCCGAGCCGCCCTCTGCAGCACCCCAACCGCGCACCCGCCCAACCGCCACTGTTCAGTCGGGGCCGGGCGCTCAACCGCCGTCCCGGCCCAACCAATGCGGGGCAGGGGGAGGAGAGGTGCGCGCGGCTAGGGGAACGGGCCAGGGATTCGGTGGTCGCCGAAGGGAAGGGTGTGATTCAGCAGAGCAACGGGAGAAGGGGCGCCGCAGGCCCCAGCTGAGCGGCACCCCGGGGCTGGGATCCTTCAGGGCTCCTACCCCCTTTCCCCCTAGAAGGTGCAGTTGGTTTGACCCCCCACCCCGAGTGAGGTGCCTAGTCCCAGCCCCGGCTGGACTGTACCATCGGGCGGTGCCGCCGGGATTTCTCCCCCCCCTACTATTAATCCCCCCCCCCACCCGGGTCCGCGGTCGGTTGGCCCCGGCCGGGCTATGAGACGCGGAACGAGCTGGGCGCCATTTTGGGTGGGACTAAGCAGAGGCTAAACACCCTCCCTGTCCACAAGGTGCTCTGAGCCCCGACTTATCCCGTTCCCTTGGTCCCCTGGGTACTTACACGATGTGGGGTGAGGGGAGCCAACTAGCCGGTGGGTCTCCGATCCGTTCTCCCCAGGGGTGATGGAAATCAAACCCCCCCCGCCGCCTCCAGGTGGTTCTTCCCGCCGCAGAGTGGGAGCTGCAGACCGGGCGGGGGCTCATTAGCATACTCTGCCTGGCAACCGGGGATAAGTGTTATATGATTGGCTGAACTGTGTAAACCCCGGGCTAGACCTAGAGGCGAGTACTGCTGGGCCAAACAGATAGACCCGGATTTAATAGTCATAGCGATATTCCAGAGATGCCTAATTTTAATCAATGGAGAAGCCAAATGAAGAGTCATGCAGCAATCCAATGGCCAAAGGCCTTTTTATTCGGAGCTCTACGGTTAATAGAAGAACCAATCCAGAAGCTGATGGGTGGTGGTGGTGGGCTTCGTTTGCTCCTAAAGCCAATCAGAGGACGTCTCTCTGCAGTAGGCGGGACGGGGCTGCCTCAACTGGAGAGGTCACTTTACGGATTATTCAACTTCTTCTATACAAGCCCTGGAATGTGGTGCCCTTGTGGGCTTGAGCCTGAGCCACCCTTGGAAAACGAAGGAAAAGGTGAAGTTGTATCTTTGCTCCATTCCCATCCCCAAGTGCTCAGTAATCTTAGAAGAAAACAAGCATAGTCCCTGCCTACAGGGAACTTATATTCTACTAGACTGATGAATTCATACTTTTAAAAGACTTGAAACCTTCCCAAAACCTAGCTCTAAAGCCTCATGATCCTGAGGAATGAATTGGGAATAGTGGAATTTCAGACCACAGTAGGGAAGGGAGGAGGGGTTATTTGTGGGCAGATGGCTACGGTATTCGTGGAACCGTTTGGAATCATTCTACTTTTACTCCGTGAAAAATCCTACATCTGTTAATTTAAAGTGAGTAGGATGAAATAAAATGACCACCCACCCAAATTATAATTACAAACCTGGAGTCAGAATGGATAATATAAGAAGCAGTCCTTATTCTTTCTCATAAGAAAAGTGCCACTGCCCTAATGGCAATGTCCAGAAAGTCTAGCCAATTAGAAAACAAGTTACATGGTATTAGCTTATCTCAAGCTTCCACCGGGAGGAGAAAGGTTATGGAGAGACAGCCATGTCCTCAGGAGTGACTCCTCTTGCTCCTAAAGATCTGAGGAGATAAGGAGGCAGTATAGCCTAATGATTTTCTTTCTTAAGATGTGGCCTCGGAACTCACTGGGCCTGTGGCAATAACAAAATGTTCTTCAAGTCTTATTCTATATTCCCTAATGGGGTCTAGGATGGATGTCCACCCTGAGTAGAATAAATTAATTATTTTCACTCCACACAAAAGTTAACCTCTTTCTGTCACTGACCCAACCTTTGCCCTCACTGTCATTCCCTCCTGTAAGAAATATCCCAATCAGCAACCTGCCTCTCTCGGTTCTCCTCAATTCCCTCCTCTTTTTGTCCATTTAGAGCAGTGGTCCTCAGTATTTTTTATTTTGCACCCTAACATATTTAAATTTTATTATGACTTCCAGTGTGTTTTTTCTTAATTTACTTATTTATAAATTCACATGTACTATGTATACTGACAATAATATATGTTATTAAACGAAGAAATGTTAAAAGGATGAAATAAAAATGAATGGCCATAAACTGACTTGCAATTGTGTGGAGTGAAAATCTGGAAAATTTTAGTTACTCTAAATAAGTAGAGAATTCAGCTAGATAGAATGCAAAGACAGATGCAGCTTTATTAGGAGAAAACAGCAGGGGACAGAGGGGCAAGAGAGAGGAAGGGAAGGAAAAGGGATTCTGCTCATACAAGCTGCTTGCTAGGGGGCAAAAATGTCCCTTCTCTGTCATACAAGCACAGATTTTTTATAATAATATTGACTCGAGATTCCCACCCCCCCCCATCTGTTTTCCAACCTTGTACTGGGGAGCACAGGGGAGGGCTGTGATGTTCACAATCTTGAGCCCCTAATTTTCAACATTACATACCCCCCAAGAACCTGTGATGTGACTCAGGTGGTCTTTTCTCAGGACAGTAAGAAAAGTTACATTTGAAACTTCCTGTTCCTTCCTCCTTTAGCTTATCTCATTCTTTTCCTCTAGAGCTGGCATGCTTCCCAGACAACAGATAAGCTCTTCTCAAGGTTTTTTAAAATAGGTCAGGAAAACTAAAAATTTTTATAGGGGGGTACAGTTTTATTCTAAGAAATAATAATACTAAAGGGTCTTGAAAATTGGAGTTATAAGCCAAATACTATTCTGAGAAGTACACATTGAATTTCATCCCACACAATTCTCCCCTTTTAATTTCAGGGCTGGGTAATTCTTCCCTGACTCAGTTTCCCCTATATTCAACAACTAATAACATTGATTAAGCATAATTGGGCATTTTTTATCTTCATCTTCAGAAATCATCTTCTGATGGCCAGGGATAGGTCTTCTCAGGAAACTTGTTTTCTGCTACAGTTTGGTTTCAGAATCTCTGGGAATCCTCCTACTGACAAAAATTCTTTTGCAAAGCAAACCTTTTATAAAGTACATCCTTCTACTTCAGGTTTCTATAGGAGATAGAGAAATTCTTGGGCTCTAATCCTAAAGTTCAGATTTCGCTTCTTTTTATAACTATTTCTACCTATTTTTGTGGAATCTTAGTTACAGATCTCACTTGTCTAAAGCTACTACTACTTAATTCTAACTTTCTACTACTAGTCGACTTACTTGTTTGGAAAATGGCAACTCTCACTTCAGTTTGTATCCTGTGCTGAATATAGGAATTTGTCACCAAAGAAAAGGTGAGGAATTGATTAGAAGTGTCCTTACAGTGCTATCTTGTAGATCTACATCTTAAAAAGACACATAGTGACTTAATATTGTCTAATTTCATGTACAGGTCAGAACTGTCACTGGCTTGTGTCAGTTATTTTACTCAAGAACCACTAGAGTCAGTCAGGAAGGGCCCATCTGAGTTGAGTCCTAGACTGCCTTTCCAACTGTTACAGGACTTTCATTTATCCTCTGAATATACTATCATTCTCTCTTTTCAGTAGTAGATCAATTATCAGTCAACCATTCTTGAATTCAAATCTTACAGTAGTATTAGGTGTGATTCCCATAAACCTTTTGTCTTAAATGGCAAAAATCCTACTCATTACACTTGAGAAAAAACTTGTTCACTCTGTGTTCCAATTTCATTCTTTTGAAATCCATAATCTCAAACAAGCTTCCTGCTTACTACTTATTCTAATTGCTTCTAAAAATCTTACTTCAAACTTATCTAAAATAAATAACTTCTCTAATACAGTAAAAATCAATTCTGGGGCAGCTGGGTAGCTCAGTGGATTGAGAGTCAGGCCTAGAGAGGGGAGGTCCTAGGTTCAAATCCGGCCTCAGACACTTCCCAGCTGTGTGACCCTGGGCAAGTCACTTGACCACCATTGCCTACCCTTACCAATCTTCCACCTATAAAGTCAATACACAGAAGTTAAGGGTTTAAAATTAAAAAAAAAATCAATTCTGTATTTTCTTGCTTCTATACCTTATCTATATTTGCCTTACAATGGTCTTCGAAAGATTTTTTCTTACTCTCATAAATCTAATTTAAAATAGTTTATCCCTACCTTTTAACATTTTATTTACTTCTCTCTGAAAGCACTTTTAACATTTTATTCACTTCTCTCTGAAAAGTCTTTATAATGCTTGTCCCTCCTTCTTTGTAAGAGAAAGAGATAAAATAATTAATTGCTTAAACTCACTCAATTTCTAAACATCCATTCCTTCCCCCCCCCCGCCCCCCAAGTCTCTGCTTTGAGCATAATCAACATTCTCTATTTTCCCTTATAACACCTCTCACACGTCCAATATACATTGTTTATACAACATGTCTGTCTTCTTGCTCTCATAAAGAGGCACTATATTCTGATTAAGTCTCCTATACCTTTTGTCCTTCATATGCTAATCCCACAGTCCTCTCTCACCTTCTATGACTTGCTTCTGCTATCATTATTCATATACTTAACTTTCACCAGGTATTCTGTCACCTGCTATATTAGTGACTTGGAAGAGCCCTGATTATCATTCTTCTTATCAATCACATCATTCACAAAAATCATTTACATATATCTTTACATATTATCTTATCCACCTCAAGAATTAGTTTTATTCAGAGTACAAATCCATAAACCATTTCTGTCTACATGAAATTATATTTTACAAGCAAATGGATTATATTTAAATCCATTCAATAATGAAATCAATTTTACCCAAGGTACATACTTTGATAATAATTCATATATCCCAATCAGTTACAAATTCAGAAATTCTTTTAACAATACTCCAAATTCTATATATAGGTTCCATTTCATGTTTACAGATTTACAAATTTAAAACTTCTTCTTCCCTAGTGTTCATTACATTTTCACATATTGCTTAATTCAACAGTACATATATTAAAGTAACATTTTCACATTCTCATAAATCCAACATTTAGATCATACAGAAACTTCTTAATATTACATTATATCTTCTAATAAGCTGATATTGAATTCTTATACACTTTACATTCATTTTTCTGACCCCTTATATTCAAAAAACAGCCAGCACAGCACTTATCATGAGTTTGCTTCTCATCTACTTCTTTAAGTAAAAATCTCCTTTTTCATCAGTCTATCTATTAATTACATTCAGTAAATTCTCAAATTCAGCTTACTCAACAGATATTTTAGGCATATCCAAACATTCAAATCTCTAACCGTTGTCCATTTCAAATCTCAGTGAGAATTAACAATTCTTTCATCATTAAGACTTGTACGGAATCAAAACTTCTGGAATCTTATAAAGCTGATAGATAATTTTCAACATTGAATCACTTTACAGTCATTTCATGCAATTTTACAAATACATTTCAGAGTCATTTTCCAAAACCACTATATATCAATCTTAAAATTAAACCCAAGTAAAATCCAATAATGGGATTAAATATCCCTTTTCTTGTTCTTGTTTTTCCATTTCCCATTCAGTGGTCAGCTGAAGAGGGAAAAGGCAAAATGTTGAACAAATCTTCTACCTCTGTCTTCTATTAAAAGTAGAGGGCAAAGTTCCTTTTTCACTTAGTTAAAATGACCTTAGGGTTTAAAAGGTGCAAAATTTCACATGTTTCTTTTTTGAATCTCAAACATTCTCTGGTCTGTCAGCTCCCCCATTTTACCAAGTAATAAGGGAGCCAAGAGGCAAGACACAAACTTCAGTAATCACAAAGAGATCTCTTCCCAAAAGAAAACCCTATCTATTGCACACTCAATAACAACAACACAGTCTTACACAACATAATAAGGACAACAAATAGTTGACAAAAACTTTGAAAGTATGCTTCATCAGTGATCCTGGGAATAGGAGGCTCTCTACAGTCTCATTCAGTAGTTCTCTCACAGTTGTGGCTTCAGGCTTCAGCAGCATAGGAGGATAGCCTATTATCTCTCTAGGCTCCATCCTTATCTTCAGTAAGGCCAAAGGAAGACATTCAGTCCATGGTAACTGAGTTTCCACTATTGGCTTGGTAAACTCTCCACCTACCCCAAGGAAGGGGGCTACCATGGGATATGCAAATCCCAGTCAATATCTAAAGCTCTTGCTAATCTTTGCAACATTTTGGATGTAAAATTAGTCTCATTCTCAGAATCAATATTTTTGATAAGTCCATATCTTGGCACAAGGTGCTCAAGTAAAATTCTGGTCACTGTCTGAGCAGTGGCTTGGCTAATTCCTGCCAGCTATTCTGGTCTCAGTAAATTTGTTAGCACTTGATTGACTAACTCTATATAAACTAATTCTTTCCCTTTGCTAGAAAGCGGGCCTCTCTCTTCTAGCATCTTCGAAGCCTGGTTGAATGCACATAATTCACAGGTTTGGGCTGACTAGACCTCTGGAAGGTGAGCACTAGAGTAGCCTTGTCTCCATCAACTATTATTTCTATTTCTCCTTTTTACATCTAAGACATGTGAGGGCTTATCTATAGATAAGTTCACTTTCCCAGGCAGGGAAGACTTACAAATTCTTTCTCACTCTAGTCTTATCTTTTACTTCCAACTCTTTCCTTAGGATTCTTCTTCCCAGTTTCCCATAGAAACATGGCAGGGTTCAAACTGAACTTAAAGCCCTCTTTAGCATTGAGAATTTCTCTTCTCTGAGTCCCATCTGACAGGGTCAGGAGATTCTTTCTCTGTAAATTGTAATTGCTCTGATATTTTCTCTTGCTCATATTTCACTTCCACTACTAATGGTTGGGTGATAAGAAAAGGAAAATATTCTCCTGTTACCTCAGTCACAATAAGTTTCACTTTGCAAAGGCTTAGCCCTTAAGGGCAGCACAATAGAGGACAACTAATGGCATCCACATCTATCAGGAAGACAATCTCCACTTCTTGATCTTCCCCTTTCTGGGTTATCAGAGGCTCTGGGGAGAAGTCATCAAAAAGCCTTTGACTGGGGGCAGCTGGGTAGCTCAGTGGATTGAGAGCCAGGTCTAGAGATGGGAGGTCCTAGGTTCAAATCTGACCTCAGATACTTCCCAGCTGTGTGACCCTGGGCAAGTCACTTGACCCCCATTGCCTACCCTTACCACTCTTCTACCTTGGAGCCAATACACAGTATTGACTCCAAGACAGAAGGTAAGGGTTTAAAAAAAAAAAAGCCTTTGACTCCTTGAGACTTCAGTCTCTGAGAGAGAGAATCTTCTGCTGTCTCTGTTGTTTGAGATAAATCTATTTCAAGAAGTCTGTTTTTCCACAGCTATCACATATAGCCTCTGGAGGCCTTACAAACTGATTGCTCCCTCTTTTCTTCCTAGCAGTCTGTCCATTTTTAATCTGTTCTACCTGCTGTAGTTCCTCTCTCATAAATACCTTGGGCTTGCTGTAAGAGCTCCTTTAATAACTTATTCACCCAATCTTCTATTTTCTAGAGCTTTCTACTAATATCTAACCAAAGATTAGCATTCACATCTAAGTCAGAATTCAAAAAATCAGTGGAGGGAAAGAACATGAATCATGTAACCATGGAAAAATATTCTTAATTAAATGAAAATTTTCAGATAAAAGAACAAATTAATTAATTAGTTAAATGAAAAATCAGTAGAGGTTTCATCCTTCTCCAGTTTGACTTCCGACACCTCATTCTGATTCTGGGACACATCTGTTCTCATGCCCTGAATAATATTCTCTTGAGGAACTGGAGTGTTCTGGTCTTGAGGGGAGCATTACTGTTCATCTCTTCTCATGTTTCTAGTGGACTTTCCATTTCTACCTCAGAATTAGAGCTACACTGGGAAGCATTAACAAATCCTATCACCAATTCATTCCTCCATCTGAGTGGAACTTCCCTTGCTGGGCATTGCCTTACCACTTTACCTAAGTCTGGTGGAATGGCAGGAGGAGGTAGGGTTTCAAGTGGAACCCCTAACTTTTCTCTCTCATGGTCAATCTCCTGTTTATCTGTCCCTTCCACTGCTGTATTCTTTAGCCAAAGGGATGCATACTTCTCTTGACCCATGGTCTCCCCCTAAAATCTTGATTTTTGCTCTCTAGTCACAGCTTAATAGGTCTTTCATCATGTCTTGTCTGAAATATCTTACAACCTAGAACACTAGTCACTCAAATCTTAGGCTCTAGTTCTTTTTTTAATTAATTAATTAATTTAAAATATTTTTCCATGGTTACATGAATTGTCATTTTTCCCACCCCTCTTCCCTACCCCCTCCTGGAGCTGACAAGCAATTCTACTGGGTTATATACATGTATCATTATTCAAAACCTATTTCCATATTATTCATATTTGCAATAGAGTGATTTTTTTAATGCCAAAACCCCAATCAGATCACCATCAAACCACATTATCAATCCTATATTTTTCTTCTGTGTTTTAGGCTCTAGTTCTAAGGCATCAAAGTATCTATCCCTCTTGTCTGCTTGACAGACTGACACTGCCTCCAAGCACAAGATCACTTGAACGTCTACAAGATTAGCTCCGGACTTCTACACTCGCCAATCTTTCTCAAGTGTCAGTAGGTCAAAGAGGTCCTCCTTTCACACAAAAGGCTCAAACTTCATCAATGAACCACAAACTCGCTGATCAGCTCAGATTTTGCGAGTATGATCTACACTGGCTGCAAACCACAGCTCAGACCAATATGCTACACCACAAACATGCTTAAACATCTCAGGTACCTTGCATAAACAGAGGAAACTGTGGGAGAACTACTTACACAGGCTTTTACTGCAGGTTCTCCTAGAAGTTCTGCCCAGCTTGAGGTATTTCCCTTATTCAGTAATCTAATCAATCACTAATACTGTTCCAGGATTCTGTTTCTTGCTTCTTTAACACATTCAACTTCCAAATAACACTTTCTCATCAAAATTCCTATTGATACTCACCCACCTAAAGTTTTTGACCAGTTCTCTGCTCTGGAACTATTGGCTTGGCCATCTGCCTTCTCTATTGGCCACTCTTTAATCTTTTGTTACCTGGTCCTTTAGAAGTGAATGGGAGGCCTTAATTCACCTAATGTTCAGATAGGTAAACTGAAGTACTCTCTAGTGTGTGTGAAGTTAAAATCTGGAAAAATGTAAACACTCTAAATAAGTAGAGAGTGCAGCCAGATAGAATGCAAAGACAGATGCTACTTTATTTGGAAAAAACAGCAGGAGAGGGAGGGGCAAGAGAAAGGAAGGAAAGGAAAAGGGATTCTGCCTACACAAACTGCTTGCTGGGGGGCAAAAATGCCCTCTCTCTGTCTACATACAAGCACAGACTTTTTATATTAATATTGAATCAGGATTCCCTTCCTCTCTCTTATCCAGCCTTGTACTGGGGGACACAGGGGAGGGCTGTGATGTTCATAATCTTGAGCCCCTGATTTTCAACATTACATACCCCCCAAGAACCTGTGAGGTGACTCAGGTGGTCTTTTCTCAGGACAGTAAGAAAAGTTACATTTGAAACTTCCTGTTCCTTCCTCCTTTAGCTTATCTCATCCTTTTCCCAGAGTTGGCATGCTTCCCAGACTACAGATAAGCTCTTCTCAAGGTTTTTTAAAATAGGTCAGGAAAACAAAAATTTTATGGGAGGGTACAGTTTTATTCTAAGAAATAGTTAATACTAAGGGGTCTTGAAAATTGAGGTTTTAAGCCAAATACTACTCTGAGAATTACACACTGAATCTCATCCCACACAATTGACATAATCAGACCTACAATTTTATAATCTCATTATTATAGTTGGGTAAAGAATGTGTGACAGAGGAGAAACTGGAGGCAAGAAGACAAATTAAGAGGCTGTTGTAATAGTCCAGGAGAGGGACTGAACTATCGTGATGGCCCTACAAATAGTAGAAAGGGGGCAGATGCTAGAGAGATTGTAAAGGAAGAAATAATATTTGACAATTCCTTGGATATGTGGAGTGAAGAAGAATGAAGTTCTGAACTTGTGTGATTTGAGAGATGAAGATGCCCTTGATAGTAATAGGGAAGTTCAAAAGAATGATCAAAGCAATCTTTGATGCCACATACACATACACACAATTCTATAAAGTCCACTGGTTTCCTTTACCTCATGATCAAATATAAAATTCTATTTGGCTTTTAAAGACGTTTATAACCTAACCCTTTCCTTTCTTGTCTTCTTACCCTCTGTTCTCCCTCCAAATACCCTACAATCCCGGCACATTCTTCTCCTTGCAGATGACATCCCATCTCCTGACTGCATTTTGCCTAGCAGTTCTTCATGCCAAAGAAGCTTCAGGGCTTCCTTCGAATAACACTAAAAACTTGCCTTCTACAACAAGCTGTTCTTAATACTAATGCCTTCCCTCTGAGATAACCTCCAATTTATTTATCCTATATATATCTTGTTTGCTCATTGTTGTTTGCATGTTGTCTCATCCCATTAGGTTTTCAGTTCTTTAAAGCAGACTGTTTTTGGCCTTTCTGTGTATCCCCAGAATTTAGCACAGAATCTGGCCCAGAGGAATTACTTGATAAATAAATGCTTGATGACTTATTGAACAGAGGGAAGTCTGGGGACAGGTAAAGAAGTTCTCAATACAGATTGCAATTCATCCATGCCTGATACTCCTGTGCTGCTTTTTCAGCCCATCTTAAAAGGAAAAGAGAAGTGGAAGAAACAGTTCTCTTTTCTCACCAGCCACCACTCTCCTGGGGTGCATGCTAATGCCATGAAATGACACAGGTAGGGAAGGGAAAGAGTATGCTGATGGGGGGAGTAGGAATTTTCCCAATGACACTTGCACAATTCTCCATGGCCCAGTGGTCATATTAAATGGCTATTGGCTCAGAATGAAGAAAGTTAGGAGTTTGCATAATGGATGGATAATTAGAAGTGGGGAAAGGTCAAAATAGAGCTATCTGTATTGGTAATATTCTCTATGACTGGCCATTATAAAGAGAGGGTTATAGTCCATCTTCCCACCCTGAGACTGATTGATCACATAGCACTTAGGATCACTGCATAACCCCCACTTTGGAGATTTTAAGGTAATAAATCAATTCTCCAAACTTTTTGGATCCTATATCTCATCAACAGAAAAAAAACATTAAGCTTGCACCCATAACATAGATACTTATTAATAAATTATATTAATATACTAATAATTTATGTACATTATAAAACTTAAACAAAAATACAAATGTTAAAATCCTATGACAACAATGAATGAATGACATTTGATCCTAGAGTCAGTAGGGGTGAGGGAAGTTATTGGGTAGGATAATGAAAGGGTTAGATTTGCCCTTTAGGAAAATTACCTCATCAGATTTATGGAGAATGGGTTAGAGGGGGAAAGATAGAATGTGGAAGATTAGTTAGGAGACTATTTCAAGAATCCAGAGGTGATGATGAAGTAACTTGGATGACTATAGAGAGAAAGACAAATGTGAGAGATTTAGAAGGATGGAAACAATAGAAATTTTAGGGGATGAAAAAACAAAATATATAAATAAATTTTATTTTAAAATATAACGGGGGCAGCTGGGTAGCTCAGTGGAGTGAGAGTCAGGCCTAGAGACAGGAGGTCCTAGGTTCAAACCCGGCCTCAGCCACTTCCAGCTGTGTGACCCTGGGCAAGTCACTTGACCCCCATTGCCCACCCTTACCACTCTTCCACCTATGAGAAAAGATACCGAAGTACAAGGGTTTAAAAAATATATATATAACAGAAAGAAGTTGATGCCCCTCAAATGAACATATACCTCATAATAAGGGAAAACAAGTAAAACCAACAAAGAGACATGGAACACCATGCACCCAAAAAAATTAAGTCAGGGATAAGACCTACTGATTTAAAATTTTCTCTGTTCAATTACATATGATGAAATATTATGACTTGTTAGGGGAGTTATATTCTATTTAGCAATTTTTGTCTTTAAAATTTGAGGTATTTATATCTTACTTAAGCATCCCAGAAGTTAATAGAGAAGTTATTATGGCCATTTTACAATTGGAGAAAAAGCCTAGAAAAGATTCTCTCCCTTATCTCCCTTTAGCCTAGTATTCTTCTGAGTTATAACCCTCAAGAATTTTACAATCTTACCGGAGAGTAGGAGCTCTCAAAAGTTCCAAGTCAATGATTCATCTTAGGAAGACAAAACAAACACTTTATCTTCCTCACCTGCTCCCATTCATCAACAAAAAATAGAATTCCACCAGAGAATAAGAAAATTGGCACTGCTTTAGAAGATACACTAATAGGGTGGTGGCCAGATTTTAATTAAACTATTATTTCATTCCAGAAGAAAAAAGCTACTAATAAATACTATATGTGGAGAAATGTTCCAACCAGAGTACACTTAGAGAACATTTACTAAACTATATTATGCTAAACTGAGTACAGTTATCCATGATCATTTTCAATTCCATTCCCAAAGCACTTATAAATAAATACCTGCTGAAGACCAGGCACTATGGTAGAGATATAAAGACAAGGAAAAAAAATACTAAATAGTCACAGCCCTCAAAGAGCTTACATTAAATTGGGGAAGAAACAAAATGTACACAAGCCACAAGCAAGTAAGAACAAAATATATACAAAACATAGCAAGAAGATGGTTCATAGGATCATATATTTACAGCTGGAAGGGAAATTAGAGTTTATATGGTCCAGTCTCCTCATTTTTCCTATAAGGAAACTAAGGTCCATTGAGGTTAATGATTTATTCAAGGTCACATGAGTACTAAGGGGCTACCAAAATCTACAGCACTTTCCACTGTACCAAGGCACCTGATGTATTGAATCTTAGTACTGTTATAGGAAAAGTTAAGATGTGTAAGTTTTGCAGAAGGACTATAACAGTACCTACTGTTTAGAGTACTACATTAAGCACTAGTGGTGCAGCTGTGGATAGAAGGCTGGATTTAGAGTCAGGAAAACCTGAGATTATATCTACCCTCCATATTTACTAACTGTGTGACCCTGGGTAAGTCATTTAACTTCCATCTGCCTCAAATGTAAAATGGAGTTTATAATTGCACCTATTTCACTGGATTATTGTGAGAATCAAATACAATACATTTGTAAATTCCTTGTACAATGCCTGGAACATAATAGTCACTTAATAAATTCATTTTCCCTTCTCTTCCTTCCTTTCTTTATATATATATATATTCTAAATATACAAAATGTTAGAGGCAAGTTACAGAAACATTTTCCAGACAAAATTTCTGTGTGGTATAGGTGCTTCATATTTTGAGTGAGTCTTTTGGATTTTTGTAAAGTTTTTTCTTTTGCTGCTGTTGCTATTATTGTAAGAGTGTAAAACCTTAAAGGATATATATGGAGTGAGCTATAGACCATAAAGGGTACAAAACAGACGTGACATATTCACAGTCTGAAAAAGAAAGGTAAAAATGAGTTTATACTTCTTGGTCCTTTAGGAGGTCTGACGTTCTATCAATTTGGTGAAATTTACAATCTTGCTGGAGGAGATAGAAGTCACGAATATGATACTTTTAGAGAATATTACAAAGGCTGTACGTTAAATTTAGCATAACCAAATATTAGAAAGCATAATAGAGAAAAATGAGTAGGAAGTCAAGAATCAAAGATCACGATGGGAATCAGAGCTAAACACTGAAGGCTTTAGGGAAGTGGTGAAAGACAAACTTTAAAGATTAATGAAATCAGGGGGAGTAGATGGGGCATTAATTGAAATACAAAATATATTTGAAAACCAGGTTGTAGATAGTTATGATTATTTACTCCAAAGTCAATGATCTAAATAAGAAGCAGGATGTGAACAGGATAATTTACCTTTATGTCTTCAAAACAAAGTAAACTTGTTCTCTCTCTCCCTCCTTCCCTTCCTCTCTCCCTCCCCACTTCTTTCTCTCTCACTCTCTCTCCCCTCCTCTCAAAACCTAGTAAACTTGTCCTCTTTCTCTTTTCTCCCCCTTTCACTCCCTCTCTTTCACTTTCCCTTTATCCTTTTCCCCCTTTCTTTCCCTTTCTCTCTTTTTGTCCCTCCCTCTTTCTCCCTTTCTCTCTTCTTTTTCTTTCATTTCTCATTCTCACTTTTTCTCTATTTTTGTTGCTCTTTTTCTCACTAGAACTGTCTTTCTCTTCCTCTTCTTTTAAAAAACAAATAATATCTTAGTATTATTATGAAAATGACTTTGTTGTTATACCCTCCTGAAACATAGAAGAAATATTTTGAAAATTGCTTCTCTAAGACTACATATATTACACAAAACTGTGGATCTGCATTGGTAGAAAGAGTTTCCATACTGAAAGTTCCCTACATGGAAGAAATAAAGGACATAGTCTGAAATAAATTATCTCATTTTCTTACCAGAACATTTAAAGTTTTTTTTGTCCTAACTAAATCAATGAAAAATACTAAAACTGTCGGGGAGAGGAGGAATCACTACAGATTATAATTAATCAACAAGCATTTGTTTAGCATCTACTTTATGCCAGGCATGGTACTAGATGCTAGAAATATGAAAACTAAAGCAAACAGTACCTAGAGTTAAACAGATTTCATTGTAAAGTAATTGATACATGATATCTAAGGATCCTATTTAATTAGAGGTAGAAAGAGTCAGAAATTAAAGCAAAAGATCTTAATTCTAGAGCTAGAATGTACCCAGAGGCCATCTAGTCATACAATCATAGGATCATAGAACCAGAACTAGGGCAGGAAACAATTTTAGAGGCCATCTATTTCAACTCCCTAATTTTACAGGTGAAAAAACTAAGGTCCAAAAAGGCCATATGTACTCAAGGTCACAAAGCTAGTAAATTATAGGTTAAGGATTCAATTATAAGTCCTCTGTCTCCAGTTGTGGGTCATAGATCCAGGGCAGACAGAAGAGGGGTCTATGCCTAGGGGTGACATTCCAAGGTGAGGAATATTCTTGGCCCTTAACCTATGTACTGAAAAAGAAATAAAATCAAAAGCAAGCAGGAGCTGGGTGGTTTGGATCACAATGACTTTGTATCAAAATATTTGGGGAGCTCTGAAGCTTTTCGGGAACCTAACCTAAGTTATGCTTGAGATCTTGGAGTAACCCAAGACTCAATACCCCAAGAAAGAAGTCTCAAGGCCAGTTCAAACATTCTCAGAATGCACACCATTAAAAGCTATTACAGTAAAAAGAATGCTTAAGACATAAATCCAGAAGAAGAGAATGATGCTAAAACATCTATAAGCAAAGCCTCAAAGTAAAACACAGCTTGGGCACAAATTCAACTAGAATTTTTGGAAGAGATAAAGAAAGAGTTTTTAAAAGAGTTAAAAATGTTTTTTAAATAAATTAAATGAGAGTACTTTCAAAAATGAAAAAGAAATGAGCACTAATGAAAAAAGAATTAGAAAGGAAATTTAATCTTATCCTAGCAAAATAAACTCTCCCCAAAATATAATAGACCAAATAAAAGATAATAACTACATGAGACAAAAAAAATATTAAAATAAAGTTAAAAATCTGAAAAAAAATAAAAGAAAATGTAAAGTATCTCATAACAAAAACAACCAACCTGGAAAATAGATTGAGAAGACATAATTTAAGAATCATTGGGAAAAAAGGAGGGGGGAGGCAACTGGGTAGCTCAGTGGATTGAGAGCCAGGCCTAGAGACAGGAGGTCCTAGGTTCAAATCTGGCCTCAGATACTTCCCAGCTGTGTGACCCTGGGCAAGTCACTTAACTTCCATTGCCTAGCCCTTACCACTCTTCTACCTTGGAATCCCATAGTATTGATTCCAAGACAGAATGTAAGAGTTTAAAAAAAAAAAAAAAAAAAGAATTGTTGGTCTGTCTGATAAAAAAAAAAAAGAGCCTAGGCATCATAAATTAAGAAATTATTAAAAAAAAAAAAAACACTGCCCATATCTCTTAACACCAGAGAGCAAAGTAAAAATATAAGAATCCCCCTGTCACCTTCTGAAAGAAACCCCAAAATTAAAACTCATAGGAATACCATAGCCAAAATCCACTTCTCAAGTCAAAGAAAGAATACTTCAGAAAAAGTACTAAGGAGCCATAATGAGGATCACTCACAATTTAGCAATGAACTACAAAAGAATAAAGAGTATAGAATGTTAAAAAAAAATGAGTGTAATTTCCTTACAAGGGGGAAAAAATGGAACTTTAATGGAAAGTTCTTTAAAGAACTTTCAAGCACTTCTGATTTTAAAAACTAAAGCTGCATTGAAATTTTGAAGAACAAAATAGTGAAGAGAAACTATTAAAAAGTAAATATGAGAGAATGAAAGGAAATTCTTGGTTCTCTTTGTCTATTCTGAGTTTACACTTGTGAAAAAGGAATCCTTTATTCTCTTTGCCTAGTTGGAGTTAAAACTTTGGTTAACAAAAACTTAAGTACCCCTACTTAACACCTCACTAGATTGTGAAGACAGGATTAACTCTCCTTTGTCTACTTTTGAATTAATCAACAAAATAGACCCATACTTAACCCTAAAGTAAGGGAAACTCTTACTACAGGAGTTTACACCTCCAAAAGGAAGATACCCCTACTTAACCTTAAGTAGGGGGAAGTCTGCAACCCATGTGCTAAACTGGTTGACAACTCAGAAACATGTGAATCCTAGGAGGAGAGTTAACACCTTTAGAGGTGACAAGTCAATCCCACAGACACTGCCCCAGGGCAGGGTTGGACAATTTGAAAACTGTGATTGGCCCCTATGAAGAGGGGCAGGAACAGGAGGAAACCACCATAAAAGCCATGAAATCCTTGGGCTGGGGGTCTCATGAAATTCAATCTGTGGAGAGTGTCTCCTGGAGATATTCTTCAAGGGAACTTCAGAGACTGTGACATGAATTGTGGCTTCAACTTGTATTCTGACTCCTGGACTACTTTGTTAGGTGAGTGAAAAAGGCTGATTCCTTTACTTGTTTCCTAAGAGACTAGCTTCCATCTTGGAGGAGTAGTTACTCGCTATGGGTCCTCCTGGCTGAGGACTAGAGTAGGTATTTTCTCTTACCTCTCTGACATTTTTTCTACTTTATTGTTTCCCCTCTAATTTGGTAATTAAACTTCTGACTTGAGATATAATAACTTCGACTATCACGTTATTTCATATAATTTAAGTCCAACCACTAAATTTAAACTTTACAAGGACAAATAAAAGAAACCTAAGCAAGGTTAAACTGTTTACATTCTAATATGGGGAAATGATATATGTGTCTTCTCTGAACCCTGTCATTCATTAAGGATCATAGAGGAAGTCTAATTAGGCAGAGAACTTTGTGGGGGGGTTGTTACGTTTTGGTGATTTAAAAAGAAAAATATAAAAAGAGGGATAAAAGAATACACTGAGGGTGGGGAAAGGAAAAGGAAGAATGAGGGGAAATTATCTCACATAACCAGGATATACAAGTAGAAGTATATACAAACAAAGAGGTAGGTATGGAGGAGCAAGTGACACTTGAATTGCATTCTCATCTGACTTAATGAAAGAAAGTAAGAGTATATACACACTCAGAGTTAATATACACAATTTACTCAACAGGGAAATAAGAAGGAAAAGGGAGAAGAGAGAGGAAAGAATAATAGAGGGTAGATTATTCCTAAGCAAAACAAACTCTAAAAATATGTAAGATATTTTTAGAACTTCTTTTTGGAGGGACAAAAAATTATAAACTGATAGGATGTCCATCAATTGGAGAATTTCTAAACAAGTTATGGTTTATAAATGTGATAAAATACTACTGTGAGAAATGAAGAAATTAAGACAAACAATTTCAGAGAAACTTGAAAAGACTTTATGAATGAAATGAATGAAATGAGCAGAACCAGAAGAACAGTCTACATAATGAAAAAAAACTATTGTAACAACAAACATCTTTGTAAAGCTTAGGAATTCAGATTCCATTGTGACCAACTACAATTCTAGAAGATACATGATGAAATATATTACTTCTTGGTAGAGAAGTGAAGGACTCAGACTGCAGAAGGAGACACATTTTTGGGAAAATGGCCAAGGTAGAAATTTATTTTGCTTAACTATATGTATGTGTAATGGGTTTTTTTTTTTGGGGGGGGGAGGTTCTTTCTTAATTGGAGGTAGAGGTGAAGGGGAGAAAGAAAAGGAAGATTTTTACTGATTAAAAACTTTAATCAGAAAATAGAGAGATAGAGACCACTATTCATAGATGCATCTTCTCTATTCCTGTATATGAGGAACTGAGAGAGAGGGTAAGTGACTTGCCCAAGGTCATAAAATAGATAAGCATCAGGGAAAGTAGGGGCATAAAGTATGTAAACAGGTTAAAAATGAATATTAATAAATGTTTTAAAAAAATAGATAAGCATCAGAGAGATGAGGTTTTAAATCTAGGTATTCAGACTCCAGTATACAATAAGTACTACTATTTACCATTTTCCAATGGGAGATAATAGACAGTGACCCAGCTCTCTTAGAAACTCTGCTAGTTATAAATCTTCACAGAGATTTGTCTAGCCCAGTGATGGACAAACTACAGTCCAGATGCAGCCCTCTGTAATGTTCTATCTGGCTGGGACATTATTCCTAATCTGACGAAACAATGAGTAGGATATAATACAATGAAACTTCGAAAGAGTTGCCTTAGAAACAGACTGACAGATGTGCATTTCCTTTCCTTTGGCCCCCTATTTAAAAAGTTTGCCCATCACTGGGCTACCTCATTTTTTGAATGTAATCCTACTGAGTTTTTCCTTGATTTCAGAAGGTCTCTAGAGATCAAGAGGGCTAAAACTGAGGCAGGTCTTAGTGCCTACAAAATAGTAATTCCTTTGGTTTCATTCACTCTTGTCTCTCCTAACATTTCTTATTTTACTTTTTCTATAAATCCATTTCAATTCAACTTTTGACAATGAACTATGCCCCCCTTTAGAAAGTATATTTTTATGTTTTATTGATGCTTTTTATATCACTATCACTTCTCAAAAACATTATTCTTAGTAGAAATTTACTTTGAAATTAATAAATTCTTTTAAGTAAATCAGACCAACAATTTAACCATATCTCACACCTTTTATACCTCTAGTTCACCACTTGTCTTCTAAGAGAAGGTCATTATTTTTTTAATCATTTGTCCTCAGGAGTAGAGGTTGGTCATTGTGTTGATCTGAGTATTGAAATATTTTAGTGTTATTTTATTAAATTAATTATGGTCATTTGTGTGGGTGTGGATATGTACACACACATATTTCTACTTTATGTATCATTTCAAAGAAGTCTTTCCAATTTTTTAAAAATTTCTTATATATGGGCAGCTGGGTAGCTCAGTGGAGTGAGAGTCAGGCCTAGAGACAGGAGGTCCTAGGTTCAAACCCGGCCTCAGCCACTTCCCAGCTGTGTGACCCTGGGCAAGTCACTTGACCCCCGTTGCCCACCCTTACCAATCTTCCACCTATGAGACAATACACCGAAGTACAAGGGTTCAAAAAAAAAATTTCTTATATATGTCTTTTCAGACACAGTAATAAGGACACATTATGAGGAGATAGCAAAGTAGATAGGACATGAAGCTTTCTCACCCTTCTCACCACCACCCCCACACACACAAATAACCCAAAATAACTCCACAGTATCAAAGCAAAAAGGGGCAAAAACAGACTGGAATAAAGAATGAAGCTGAACAACCTGGGAAAATAAGGAGGAAGGCTTCTGACTTCCATAGCTTCAGTCCTACCACCTTAAGCCCTGGAGCTAGGAACTGAGCAAACTAAGTAGAATCAATAAGGTAACTAACCCCTGGGGTCAGGATCAGTAACTTTGCTTTGTTCCCTGATGATATCACTGGAATCCTTTGGCCCCTCAGAGCAGCTGTGTCTTCTACAGCCTCAGCTCTGGAGGGCCCCTGTTGGCCCAAAGCTAGGGATGGAAAGAGTGAACACCGCAGAGCTGGATCCTGTGGATCCTGAGGGCAAGAGTTCAAGCCTCACCACAAGTGAATGAGGGATTTTGGAGACCCAAGGAACAAGGACTGGACACTTACTTTATCACAGCCTCATTGACAGACTGAAGCTTGAGTGAGGAATCCAGGATTACATGAGACTCTGGACTATAAAAATTGGAATAACTAAAAAGGACCCATGTAAAAACAAGCACACACACACAAAGTCCTAAAACCTGAGGTACCTTACCCCAGCACAATAGTCTGCTTATAGAGAGCGAGACTTGGCAAAGTAGTGATAATTAGAAATCCTTCATAGGAAAACTGATTTTTTTTTCTTATCCTTTGACCAGTTAACTGGTCAAAATGAGAGAAGCTTTTTTGGATAATGAATGACTATCTAAGGGACATGAATATGACCCTGGATCTTATATATCTATATGAATATATGTGTATCAATTCACTGTATATCTTGAATATATAAATTTGATGGAAACCCTCCTCCCAACTTCCTGGTTTCTTTTCTTATTCTATCTACCATACTTTGAGTTTGTTGTGAAAAAGCTTGTTAATTTTATATAATCAAAATTAAATATTTTATTTTTATTTCTGTAATGCTTATCTATGTTATGATTTCCATTATATATTTTTATTTCTTGGTCTTACTGACTCAAATCTCTCCCCACTCCAGTCAGTCATCTAATAAATTGTCAAATTGACCTTCCTAAATTACAGATCCAATCTTGACACCCCTCTTCTGTTAAAAAAAAAAAAAAAAAAAAATTTCCAGTGGTTCCCCGTTACCTCCATGATCATATATAAAATCTTCTGTTTGACTTTTGAAGTCCTTTACAAAGCCTTTTCATACACCTTACTCCCCTCCACATACTCTGAGATCCAATGACATCAATCTTCTTGCTCTTGCTTTAACACATCAGTTCATCTCTCAACTCCATGTATTTACTGACTGCCCCTCTAAGCAGAGAATTTTCTCCCTCATCAAATCTGCATTGACTTCCCTGGCTTCCTTTAAGTCTCAGCTGAAATTCTGCCTTCTACAAGAAGTCTTTCCCTATCCCCTCTAATGCTATTGCATTCTCTCTGTTGATATTACCTGAGTCAATTACCTGATGAGGAGGTAAGTTCAAATCTAGCCTCAGACATTAGTTATATAACCCTGTGTAAGTCATTTAACTTTGCCTCAGTTTCCTCATATCTCAAATGGTGCATCTATCTCATAGGGTTGTTGTGAGGATCAATTAATAATTATAAAAGGGGCAGCTGGGTAGCTCAGTGGATTGAGAGCCAGGCCTAGAGACAGGAGGACCTGGGTTTGAATCCGGTTTCAGACACTTCCTAGCTGTGTGACCCTGGGCAAGTCACTTAACCCCCATTGCCTAGCCCTTACCACTCTTCTGTCTTGGAGCCAATACACAGTATTGACTCTTAAGACAGAAGATAAGGGTTTAAAAAACAAATAAATAATTGTAAAGCACTTACCACAGGGTTTGCAAGGTACATAGTAAACGCTCTATAAATGTAATCTATTATTATATATCTTGCTTATAAAGAATTGTTTGCTTATTGTCTCCCCCATTAGACTCTGAATTCCTTGCCTAGGAACTTTTTGCTTTACTTTACATCCTCATTGCCTAGAACAGAGTCAGTACTTAATAAATGCTTGTTGACTTGACTACAATCATATCATTTGTTAAAAAGAAATCAAGACTGCATATGTATAACCTATATCAAATTGCTTACTGTCTCAGGGAGTGGGGAAGGGAAAGGAGGACGGGAAAGAGAGAATTTGGAACTCAAAAGTTTTGAAAACTAATGTTGGGACAACTAAATGGCACAGTGGATAGAGTGCCAGGCCTAGAGTCAAGAGTACCTGGGTTAAAAATCTGAATTCAGACACTTTGTAGCTGTGTGATCCTGGGCAAGTTCCTTAACCTTCATTGTCTAGCCCTTACCACTCTTTTGCTTTAGAACCAATACATAGTATTGATTCTAACATGGAAGGTAAAGGTTTAAAAATAAAAAGCACATCCACTTTGTGTGATGGAAATATGAAGGCCAAAGCAAAACAGACACTGCCCTTCAGGAGCTTGAATTTTAATGGAGAAGACAATATGCACATATTTACATATATATGCATATATGTATATAAAATCATGGCTAGATAGAAATTCATAAAAAGTAATCTGGGGAAGTAGAGAAGGGTGTACCATTGTGGATATTTGGAAAGACCTGATGCAAAAAGTAGTGCTTGAACTAAGCCTTCAAGGAAACCAGGGATTCCAAAAGACTGAGGTGAGGGAGAAAACCATTCCAGGCATGGGACACCATCAGTGAAAAGTAGTGAGGAATATCAAGAAGGTCAGTAGAACATGACAGGAGATCCTGGGTTCAAATCTGGACTTAGGTACTTTGATAGCTGTGTGACCCTGGGCAAGTCACTTAACCCCTACAGCCTAGCCCTTATTGCTCTTTTGCCTTGGAACTGATACTTAGTATTGATTCTAAGATGATAAAGTTCTCAGAAAGAAAGAAGGGAAAGAAAGAAAAAGAAAGATGGAGAGGGAGAGAGGAAGGAAAGGAGGAAAGGAGGGAGGGGGAAAGGAAGACAGGAAGAAAACCAAGCCTTTCCAATAAACATGTATAGTCAAGCAAAATAAATTCCACATTGGCATGTCCAAAAATATGTGTCTTGATCTGCATTCAAGGTTATTCATTTCTTTGTCTGAAAGCATGTTTCATCATGACTCCTCTTTAATCATGGTTAGTCAGAATTCTTAAGTCAAAGTTATCTTTGTAATGTTATTTTTGTATAGTTTGTTCTGCTTATTTCATTATGCATCAGTTCATATGAGACCAATCAGGTTTCTTTGAAACCATTTCCTCCATCATTTTTTATAGGAAAATCACTTTAATAGCTGTGTAGAGGATTGGAGTTGTTGTTTGTTCTTCATTTTTTAAGAGGACCAATGAAATCACAGGTGATGTCTTGACTTGCTGAGGTATTAATTTCATCATGAATTGGATTTGTGAGGCAGAGTTGCATAAAGTAGACAGATAGCCTTACTATTCTAAAGTCATCAAAATCCAGGGCAAGGCAAAAGTCAGACTATTGGTGATAAACCAGGATGTGGTGAATAACCTTGTCATCTTCAATGTCTGACAAAGTTCTCCATAGCACTTACTTCAGCCACCTTCATAGCCACTGGAACAAATTGTTCTCATCCTCTGATTTTGCTAAGGGGAGTCTTCATGTGCTTGGGGTAGACATCTATCCTAATTCATCCAGGAGTCTGAGTCCTCTTGGTTACTCTCAATCTGGTTTAGCCTCTCTGCTGAATCAATTTTACCAGAGTATGGCCCCCATGCAGGCTACAGTTTCTTGGAGACACAGGTGAGAGTTAGATGGAAGACAAACAACAAAGGTGGATGAGCAGCTCCGAAAAGGTCTCAGCAAGTCCTTCCTCACACCAAAGGTGCTAGTTCTCTCTGAACACACCAGTAGAGTAGAGAGACTAGAGAAGAGGAGGTTAGTTAGGGAAGCTATCACAATAGTAGAGGTGTAAGAAATAATCAAGAGCAAAGATTGTGTGAGAAAAGGGAAGAGTATGGATGCAAGATGTATTGGAGATAAAATCTCAAAAGGTTTATTAACTGATTGAATAGGAGGGATTAGTGAATGAGGAAGATGACAAAAGCTTTGAACCTGGACAACTGGAAGGATGGTGGTGCCTCTGTCAGTAATAGGAAAGTTTTGAACAAGGGAAAGATAATGAGTTCTTTCTTTGGTCATGTTGTAGTTGAGATACTCACACACCATCCAGTTCAAAATATCTAATAGGCAGTTCATGATTTAGGACTGAATTTCAGAAGAGAAAATAGAATTGGAAAGAGAGAGATCTAGGAGACAGCTTAAAAAAAGAGATACTCTTTGAATTATTTCCATATTTAAAGGGTATAACATGGATGAAGATTTGGTGAATGAGATTGAAGAATGGTCAAACTCATAGGAAAACTAAGAGAGACCAGGATTTGAGGCAGTTGATGGTGCAGTGAACAGAGTACTAGACCTGGTATCAAGAAGACTCTGGGCAAATCCTTTCATTTCTGCCTGCCTCAATTTCCTCATTAGTCAAATGAGAATAATAATAGCACCTACCTCTCATGATTGTTGTGAGAGTCAAATGAGATATTTACAAAGCATTTAGTACAGTGCTAGGCACACAGTAGTGTAATATATATATAGTAGGTTTGTTTGTTTTTTAAACCCTAAGTTTCCACCTTAGAATCAATACTATGTATTGGTTCTAAGACAGAAGAGTAGTAAGGGCTAGGCAATGGGGGTTAAGTGACTTGTGCAGAGTCACACAGCTAGGAAGTATCTGAGGCCAGATTTGAACCCAGGACCTCCCATCTCAAGGCCTGGCTTTCAATCCACTGAGCTAGGTAGCTGCCCCCATTGGGTATTATTTTTACTTAATCTCTGTCTGCCTCAGATTCCTCATATATAAAACAGGAATAATAGCACTTTTCTCCCAGGGTTGTTATGAAGATTAAGAGAGATAATTTTTATAAAGTGCTTTGCAAAACTCAAAAGTGCTATATGAATGCTATCTATTATTTTTCCAGGAACCCAGAGAATAGAAAGTATTCAGGAAGAGAGAGCATGAGTCAACAGTATCAAATGATGCAGGGGAATTAAGGATGAAGACTGAGAAAAGACTTAGATTTGGTAATTAAGAAATTATTCAGAACTCTGAGGAGAATAATTTCAGCTTAGTGACATGGTCAGAAGAGAGTAGTATTAATTGAGTGTTGAATATTGGAAGCCAGATTGTGGAGGGTTTAGAAGACGGTCACAGGAGAGGAAGTAGAGGCAATAAGCATAGAAAGTTTTTTTCAGAGTTTGTTAACAAAGGAAGAAGATGAATAAAACAATAGCTAGAAGGGTGGCAGGTTCTTTTTTTTTTAATCCTTACTTTCAGTCTTAGAATGGGTTCTAAGCATTAATTCTAAGGCAGAAGGGTGGTAAGGGTTAGTTAGGTGTTAAGTTAATCTGGTGTTAAGTTACTGCCCAGGATCACACAGTTAAGAAATGTATGAGGCTAATCAAAGAACTCCCTAAGAAAAAATTGCCAGGGCCTGATGGATTCACAAGTGAATTCTATCAAACATCAAAAAACAACTAATCTCAATACTATACAAATTATTTGATATAATAAGCAAAGAAGGAGTCCTACCAAATTCCTTTTATGACACAAATATGGTACTGATTCCAAAGCCAGGTAGATCAAAAACAGAGAAAGAAAACTATAGAACAATCTCCCTAATGAATATAGATGCAAAAATCTTAAATAGAGTACTAGCAAAAAGACTCCAGCAAGTGGTCAAGAGAGTTATCCATCATAATCAGGTGGAATTTATGCCAGGAATGCAAGGATGGTTCAACATTAGGAAAATCATCCACATAATTGACCATATCAACAAGCTAACAAACAAAAATCACATGATTATCTCAATAGATGCTGAAAAAGCCTTTGACAAAATACAACACCCATTTCTATTGAAAACACTAGAAAGTATAGGAATAGAAGGACCTTTCCTAAAAATAATAAACAATATATATCTAAAACCATCAATAAGCATCATAAGCAATGGGGATAAATTAGAAGCCTTCTCAATAAGATAGGCGTGAAACAAGGATGTCCATTATCACCTCTATTATTTAACATTGTACTAGAAACACTAGCAGTAGCAATTAGAGAGGAAAAAGAAATTGAAGGTATCAAAGTGGGCAAGGAGGAGACTAAGCTATCACTGTTTGCAAATGATATTATGGTCTACTTAAAAAATCCTAAAGAATCAACTAAAAAGCTAGTAGAAATAATCAACAACTTTAGCAAAGTTGCAGGATACAAAATAAATGCACATAAACCATCAGCATTTCTATATATTTCCAATACAACACAGCAGCAAGAGTTAGAAAGAGAAACACCATTTAAAATCACCCTAGACAATATAAAATACTTAGGAATCTATCTACCAAAACAAACACAGGAATTATACGAATACAACTGCAAAACACTTTCCAAACAATTAAACTAGATCTAAAAAATTGGAAAAACATTGATTGCTCATGGGTAGGACAAGCTAACATAATAAAAATGACCATTACTCAAATATACAAGGAGCTAAATCAATTGTATAAAAAATCAAGCCATTCCCCAATTGATAAATGGGCAAGGGACATGAATAGGCAATTTTCAGATAAAGAAATCAAAAGTATCAATAAGCACCGGAAAAAGTGTTCTAAATCTCTAATAATTAGAGAAATGCAAATCAAAACATCTCTGAGGTATCACCTCACACCTAGCAGATTGGCTAAAATGATAGCAGGGGAGAGTAATGAATGCTGGAGGGGATGTGGCAAAATTGAGACATTAATGCATTGCTGGTGGAGTTGTGAACTGATCCAACCATTCTGGATGGCAATTTGGAACTATGCCTAAAGAGCTCTAAAAGACTGCCTGCCCTTTGATCCAGCCATACCATTGTTGGGTTTGTACCCCAAATAGATCATAGATAAAAAGACTTGTACAAAAATATTTATAGCCACGCTTTTTGTGGTGGCAAAAAACTGGAAAACGAGGGTGTGCCCTTCAATTGGGGAATGGCTGAACAAATTGTGGTATATGCTGGTGATGGAATACTATTGTGCTGAAAGGAATAATGGACTGGAGGAATTCCATGTGAACTGGAATGACCTCCAGGAATTGATGCAGAGTGAAAGGAGCAGAACCAGGAGAACATTGTACACAGAGACTGATATACTGTGGTAAAATCGAATGTAATGGACTTCTGTACCAGCAGCAATGCAGTGACACAGGACAGTTCTGAGGGATTTGTGGTAAAGAATGCTACCCACATTCAGAGGAAGAACTGCAGGAGAGGAAACATATAAGAAAAACAACTGCTTAAACACATGGGTTGAGGTGGACATGATTGGGGATGTAGACTCGAAACACCAATGCAACTAACAACAATTTGGAAATAGGTCTTGATCAATGACACATGTTAAAACCAGTGGAAAGGTGCATAGGCCGTGGGTGGGGGGAGTGCAGGGGGGTGAAGGGGAAAGTAGGAGCATGAATCATGTAACCATGTTAAAAATTAATATTAATAAATGGTTTAAAAAAAAGAAAGAAAAATTTAAAAAAGGAAAAAAAAGAAGTGTATGAGGCCAGATCAGAACCCAGGATCTCCCATCTCTAGGCCTGGCTTTCAATCCACTGAGTCATCCAGCTGCCCCAAAATGATAAGTTCTCAAGTTTTCTTTGTAGTTGTTTCTTGTTGTTGTTAGAAGATAAAGGAGTGGATATGTTTGTAGCCAGGGAAAAAAGGTTACTTAGATAAGAAGAGATTTAAGATTAAACAGTAAAGACATGATATTGGGATTAATAAATACCTGTGACTTCCAAGGTACTTCAAGGATAAGGAGATAATCCTCCTGTCCTCTGCCCTGGTCAGACCAGGTCTGAACTGTGGTCCTTTTAGGGTAACACATTGTACGAAAGATATTGACAAACTTGAGAGTTTCAGAAGTTGACCAGTATGATGAAGGATTTCCAGTTTTTGCCACACAAAGATCCATTAAAGGAACTGGGACTGTTTAGCCTCAGAAGAGAAGTTTTAGGGAGTAACATGATAACTGACTTCAAAAATCTGAAGGACTGTCTTGAGAAAAAGATATAAGATTTGTTCTTCTTGATCACAGAGGACAGAGTAGGATCACTGAGTAAAGTTTTCAAAAAGCAAATATAAGCTTCTTGTAAGGACAAACTTCCTAACAATCAGAGTTCACCAGAAATAGAATAGATTGCTGAGGAAACTATTTCTTCCTTACTCCAAACCTGAAAAGGGCTGAAAAGCAGAAAGAGGGGAGGAGAGAGAGGAAGAAAGAAAGAAAGAAAGAAA